>NC_133461.1:78013821-78327155 GCF_048565385.1 Saimiri boliviensis
ATACAAAGTATGTTAATTGAGTTATTTTTCAAATGGATTTCAGATTTTGGGGGCTAAATTAATTGGTTTAAAGTTTTTTAACTTTAATAGACTGTGACACAAGTATCATTGCATAACTACAGTGACTATATTTTTAGTTGAAATTTGCAGCTACTAGAAATCATTTTTTAAACTTGGGATTCACCATTTATTTCTTATCTCACTATGCATAGACTACCACATACCAAAGTAATTTGTAGAAAAATAAATATGCTAGTTTGTATTTCTTCTCTCTGTAGCCATAATTCTGGTTAATATGAAAAGCAAGTTGTAGTTGTTAAACTCGTAACGACATGGCAAATAAAAAATAACTGGGATGACATGGTGGTGCTTCTAGGAACCATTCACTTTTTTTTTGTTTTGCTTTGCTTTGTTTTAGCTATAAGGAACTAAGCCGATTGGATAGCAAATATATGATGATATTCTGATGTTACCTTTGACTCTTTATTGTTTTTCTTCTCCTTTCTCTTTTATTTGGATGTGACTCTTTATTATTTTTCTTACCTTTAACTCTATTATTATTTCTACTCCTTTTCCTTTTATTTGGATTCTTACCGATGTTTATTTTATCTTTTCTTATTTGATTGTATGCCTCCTAAAATCTTTATTTTTTTACTGAACACTGACTTATTAAATACCAGGTGCTACGAGTACTAAGCATTTTCTCCTGCTGTTTCATTTGATCCATGATGAGATAGGTACTATTATGATTTCCATTATACAGAAGGAGAAACTGAGGCTTAGAGAGTTTAGTACTTTGCCCAGAGTCACAAAGGTAGCCCATGATGACTCTGGGATTTAAACCCAGCAACTTGACTCCAGATTTTTTTTTTCTTTACCGTGGTCTTCTACTGCCCTAGTGAGTAGGATGGATATCGCAAGTCATATGTCATATATCCTAATATACACTGATGCACACACACACACACACACACACAAAATACACACACACACCACAAACATACACAAACTAAGCTATAGAAGCTGTTTAGAATATATAACTTAAAATTTGTCCCTTATAAAATATTTTATTTATCACATTTAGACTCTACAGTAAAACTTGTGAACAGTTTGACAACAGGGAGCCTGTCGGTCATATTATCTGCACACCACTTTGTTTGGCCTTCAGAATGCATTTTCATTTTTGAACACAGATAGAGCATGTCATCCTGGCTCCTCACATTCCCCATTATTCCTTTTTCTAAAACTCCGACATTCCAGTCACTTACATATCCTGCCTGGCCCCTTTAAGCATTCAAGCATTAGGCAGTTCTTGTACTGCTATAAATAAATACCTGAGACTGGGTAATTTATAAAGAAAAAAGATTTAAATGGTTCACAGTTCTGCAGGCTGTACAGGAAGGATGGTGCCAGTCTCTCCTCGGCTTCTGGGAGGTCTCAGGAAACTTACAATCATGGCAGAAGGCAAAGTGGGATCAGGCAGTTCAAATGGCAAAAGCAGGAGCGAGAGAGAGAGAGTTGAGGGAGAGGGCCACACATTTTTAAATGACCAGATATCACAAGCACTCCCTCACTGTCGTAAAGACAGCACCAAGCCATGAGGGATCCACCTCCATGATCCAAAGACCTCCCAGCAGACCTTACCTCCACCGTTGGGGATTATATGTCAACAGGAGATTTGGGTAGGGACAAATTTCCAAACTGTATCAAGTATTCAATCCCTGATTTAAGATATTGATAGGAAGGACCATGTATCTCAATATTAAAACACGTTTTTTTTTTTTTGTTTTTTTTTTGAGATGGAGTCTTGCTCTGTTGCCCAGGCTGGAGTGCAGTGGCACAATCGCGACTCACTGCAACCTCCACCTCCTGGGAGAGTCAAGAAATTCCCTGCCTGAGCCTCCTCAGTAGCTGGGATTACAGGCGCCTGCTACCACACCCAACTAATTTTTGTAATTTTAGTAGAGATGGGGTTTCACCATCTGGGCCAGACTGGCCTTAAACTCCTGACCTTGTGATCCATGCACCTTGACCTCCCAAAGTGCTGGGATTACAGGCATGAGCCACTGCATCTGGCATAAAACACTCTTAAGGCTTCTTTTCTAACTCCAGAATCCAGGAGAATTCTTCTAACAGAGGTTAGGTATATTTAATTTGGTACACATTATTAGAAAATGTAAGAGGGAAATTTGCTTAAAAAACAGTTAAGTATGGGATGTTGTCAGCATGAAAACAAAATTTTCAAAAAAAACCAGTTGGGTAGAACAAAGTCAGAGGACTCACATTTCCTCATTTCAAAGTATACTTGAGCAGATAGTGTTCCAAAGAAGATGTGCAAATGGCCAATACACACATGAAAATATGCTCAACATAATGAATTCTCAGGGCCAGGTGCAGTGGCTCACGCCTGTAATCCTAGCACACTGGGAGGCCAAAGCAGGTGGATCTATGAGCTCAAAGGTTTGAGACCAGCCTGGGCAACATGGTGAAACCCTGTCTCTATTTAAAAAAAAAAAAAAAACAATAATTAGGGAAATGCAATTAAAACCACAATGAGATGCCACTTGATACCCATTAAAATAACTAGTATCAAAAAAGTAAAAAGAAAACATGTTGGCTTAACTGTCAAAATTGTGTGATATTGGCATAAAGACAGACATACAGACCAATGGCCTAGAAAGCCTAGAAATTAGCCCTTGCATATATGATCAAATGATTTTCGATAAGGTGTGAAGACTAGTCAGTAGAAAAAAAGACAGTCTTTGCAACAAATGATGCTGGAAAAGTTGGATATATTCCTGTAAAAGAAGGAAGTTGGACCCTTACCCAACAGCATAAACAAAATTAATTCAAGATGAATCAAAGACTAAGATATAAAAGCTAAAAGTATAAAACTCTTAGAAGTAAACATAGCATAAAGGAAAAGCTTCGTGACAATGGATTTGGCTGTGATTTCATACATATGACACTGAAGGCACAGGCAGTGAAAGGAAAAATAGATAAATTGCACTTCATCAAAATTAAAGGCAGCCCACAGAATGGAAGAAAATATTTGCAAATTACGTATCTGATAAATGATTAATACCCAGAATATATAGAGAACGTCTTCAAGTCAGTAATAAAAAAACTAAACAACCCAATTCAAAATTGGTCAAAGATCTTGAGCAAATAGTGCTCCAGAGAAGATGTGCAAATGGCCAATACACACATGAAAACATGCTCACCATAATGAGTACTCAGGGCCAGGTGCAGTGGCTCACGCCTGTAATCCTAGCACATTGGGAGGCCAAAGCAGGTAGATCTGTGAACTCAAAGGTTTGAGACCAGCCTGGGCAACATGGTGAAACCCTGTGTCTATTTATTTATTTATTTATTTATTTATTTTATTTATTTATTTTTTGAGACGGAGTTTCGCTCTTGTTACCCAGGCTGGAGTGCAATGGCGCGATCTCGGCTCACCGCAACCTCCGCCTCCTGGGTTCAGGCAATTCTCCTGCCTCAGCCTCCTGAGTAGCTAGAATTACAGGCACGCGCCACCATGCCCAGCTAATTTTTTGTATTTTTAGTAGAGACGGGGTTTCACCATGTTGACCAGGATGGTCTCGATCTCTTGACCTCGTGATCCACCCGCCTCGGCCTCCCAAAGTGCTGGGATTACAGGCTTGAGCCACCGCGCCCGGCTTAAAACACTGTTTACTTCATAACAGTTTTATCTCTTTTTTTTTTTTTTTTTTGAGACAGAGTATCGCTCTTGTTACCCAGGCTGGAGTGCAATGGCGCGATCTTGGCTCACCGGAACCTCCGCCTCCTGGGTTCAGGCAATTCTCCTGCCTCAGCCTCCTGAGTAGCTGGGATTACAGGCACGCGCCACCATGCCCAGCTAATTTTTTAGATTTTTAGTAGAGACGGGGTTTCACCATGTTGACCAGGATGGTCTCGATCTCTCAACCTCGTGATCCACCTGCCTCGGCCTCCCAAAGTGCTGGGATTACAGGCTTGAGCCACCGTGCCCGGCCCCTGTGTCTATTTAAAAAAAAAACAAAAACAGTAATTAGGGAAATGCAATTAAAACCACAATGAGATGCCACTTGATACCCATTAAAATAACTAGTATCAAAAAAATAAAAAGAAAACATGTTGGCTTAACTGTGGAGAAATTGGAAACCTTATGCATTGTTGGTGGGAATGTAAAAGGTGTTGTGGCTGTTGAAAATCTGATGACAGTTTCTTGAAAAATTAAACAGAATAACAAATGATCAAGCAATTTAACTCTGGGTATATATCCAAAAGAACTGAAAGAAGGGGCCAGGCGTAGTGTCTCACGCCTGTAATCCGAGCACTTTGGGAGGCCAAGATGAGTGGATTGCTTGAGGGTAGTATTTGAGACCAACCTGGGCAACATGGTGAAATCCCATCTCTTCTAAAAATCCAAAAAAAAAAAAAAATTAGCCTGGCGTGGTGGCACGTGCCCATAGTCCCAGATACTCAAGAGGCTGAAGTGAGAGAATCACCTGAGCCCAGGAAGTCTGCAGTGAGCTGTAATTGTGCCACTTCACTCCAGCCTGGGCAACAAAAGTGAGACTCTCTCAAAAAAAAAAAAAAAAAAAAACAAAGAACTCCAACAGATATTTGAACACTCATGTTCATAGCAACATATTCACAGTAGTCTAAAGGTAGAAACCACCCAAATGTCTATTGATAGATGAATAAACAAAATGTAGCATATACCTACAATGGAATATTATTCAGCCTTAAAAAGAAATTCTGATACATGCCACAACATGAATGAACCTTGAGGACATTATGCTGAGTGAAATAAGCCAGGTATAAAAGGCCAACAAATGTATGATTCCATTTATATGGATTACTTGGAATAGTCAAATTCTTAGAAAGTAGAACAGTATTCACCAGGGTTGTTTGGGAGGGTGAGATAAATTCTTTAATGGGTGCAGAGTTTCAGTATGGGATGATGAAAATGTTCTGGAGACAGATAGTGGTAACAGTGTGAATGTACTTAATACTACTGAACTGTACACTTAAAAATGGTTAAATTGTTAAATTTTATGTTGTATATATTTTACCACAATTATTTTAAAAAGTGCTTTTTGTTTACTTATGACATGAAAATTAGCTTGGTACCAATTTGGTACACTTCTAATGTGTCAGAAGTGAGAACTCTGATTCTTTAAACCATTGTTTAAGGTCATTGAGGCAGTTTTCCTTTGTCAAAAAATAGACACTTCACATGTAAGAAGTATTACAGGTGCATACTACTACTCTCTATTGTGAAGACAGATGTGATTTCTGGAAAGAAAGCATTTTTATTTGGCCTTTTGAATAAAATGTATATTAGAATAAGGCTCCAAAAAGAGTTCTGTAACAGTTTTACTTATTCTTTTTTTCCCCACTTCCCCCATGGTCCTCGACTCTGGCCTGATGGACTGACTTCTGACTTGTTCTTTTTTTTTCCTGGTCCCGTTGCCCAGACTGGAGTGCAATGGTACAATCTCAGCTCCCTACAGCCTCAACCTCCCAGGCTCAGGTGATCCTCCCACCTCAGCATCCTGATTAGCTACAGGAACTACAGGCATGCACCACCATGCCCAGCTAGCTTATTTATTTATTTATTGAAACAGATTTTTGCTCTTTTGCCCTGGCTGGAGTGCAGTGGTGCAATATCAGCTCACTGCAACCTCCACCTCCCAGATTCATGTGATTCTTGTGCCTCAGCCTCCCAAGTAGCTGGGATTACAGGCGCACACCACCACTCCTGGTTAATTTTTGTGTTTTTAGTAGAGCCAGGGTTTTGCCATGTTGGCCAGGGTGTCTCGAACCCCTGACCTCAAGTGATTTACCTCCCTTGGTCTCCCAAAGTGCTGGGATTACAGGTGTGAGCCACCATGCCCAGCCACCAGCTAGTTTTTTTTGTTTTTGTTTTGTTTTGTTTTGTTTTGTTTTGTATTGTTTAGTAGAGAGACAGTTTTACCGTATTGCCCATGCTGGTCTTGAACTCCCAGACTAAAGCAATCCACCCACCTTGGCCTCCCAAAGTGCTGGGATTACAGGTGTGAGCCACCATTCTTGGCTCCTGACTGACTGAATCTTAATGAAGACCATTTCCTAGTGAAAAGGAAGAGTTTGGAAAGCACTCACATGTTAGAGCCCTAACCTAAGTCTTAAAGTTTTAAGTTTGATAGTTCACCTCTCTGTTAGCATAACACTTGTACTAGTTTTAACTATTTTCATTTATATTAGGCTTATTTTGATAATTACATAAATGAAAGCTTATTTTATTTTAGATTTTCTTGAGATAGGTTCTTGCTCTGTCACCCAGGCTGGAGTGCAGTGGCGTGATCATAGCTCAGTGCAGCCTCAACCTTTTGGGCTCAATCCTCCTACCTTAGCCTTCTGAGTAGGTGGAACCACAGGCACATACCGTCACACCTGGCTAATTTTTAATTTTTTTGTAGAGATGGGGTCTCACTGTGTTGCCCAGGCTGGTCTTGAACTCCTGGGTTCAAGTGATCCTCCCACCTCGGCCTCCCAAATGGCTGGGATTGCAGGCGTGAGCCACCATGACCAGCTGAAGGCCTATTTTATTTATTTATTTATTTATTTATTTTCTTTTTTCTTTTTTTGAGACAGAGTTTTGCTCTAGTTGCCCAAGCTGGAGTGCAATGGCGCAATCTCAGCTCACTGCAACCTCTGCCACCTGAGTTCAGGTGATTCTCGTGGCCTCAGCCTCTCAAGTAGCTGGGATTACAGGCATGCACCACCACGCCTGGCTAATTTTGTATTTTTAGTAGGGATGGGGTTTCACCATATTGTCCAGGCTAGTCTCGAACTCTTGACCTCAGGTAATCCACCTGCCTCAGCCTCCCAAAGTGCTAGGATTACAGGCGTGAGCCACTGTGCCCAGCAGCCTATTTTAGTTTTACATAGAGCAGTTTATGCATTGGGCAAATCTGTGAAGTCTAACTTCCTACCTTTAAAATATATTTTTTTTTAATGTTTAAAACTTATAAAAGTTATTTTAAAAAATACAATTACCTTCATATCTATATACATGGTAAGGTATACTTTATTGGCCTTAAACATGGTGGTGAAAAAATGTACTTTGAAATTACATATATACAATGGGGACCCAAAAAAACCATCTTACTGTACTTTATTTCTGCATGAAAGGCAATTTAACAAGTGAATATCCCAGTTTTAACTACTCATTTATAATTCAGCCAATTTGTAGGGATTAGATACTTCCAGAATCAAAGAACAATAATACAGTTCACCTAACTTTCTGTAAAAAGACAAAGCTGTTCCTTCTCAGCAAACTGACACAAGAACAGAAAATCAAACACCACATGGTATCACTCATAGGCAGGTGTTGAACAATTAGAACACATGGACATAGGGAAGGGAGCATCACACACTGCGGTCAGTTGTAGGGGACTAGGGGACGGATAGCGGGGTGTAGGCAGGGTGGGGAGGGATAACGTGGGGAGAAATACCAGATATAGGTGATGGGAGAGGAAGGACGCAAACCGTATTGCCATGTATGTACCTACGCAACAATTCTGCATGATCTGCACATGTACCCCAGAACCTAAAGTACAATTAAAAAAAACACAGCTATTCCTTACATTTTTTACTTCAGATTTTTAATAGACTACAAGAAAAATGGACAAAAGACTTGAACACTTTTCAAAGATGATATCCAAGTGGCCAGTAAACATTTGACAAGTTTGTTATTATAATCTGCAGTTCTTTGCTTAAAGTTAAACATTTCTTTCTGTTATCTTTGTTTGCTTTTGTGAATTATCTGTTTATGTCTCTTATTTGTTTTGTGGTGTTAAAATGTTATTTGTTAATATTTTAAATTTATAATTATACAAGTAAAATATAACCACATTGTTATGAAAATATTATAATTACTGTTCTAGCTGATGTCACCCTTGATCATCAATTTTAATCCTAGCCCCTTACTTAGTTCCAGTTCCAACAACCATTGTCAGTTTGATGTGTAGCCTTGCAAACCTTTGTGTGTGTCTGTGTGCGTGTGGTAGGACAAATCTATCATAGCATTGTTCTGCTAGAGCTCTTTTTATGTCAGTACAGATGCATTCTATTTAATTGCTGCATAGTGCCCTAGTATACATATAATCATAGTTTATTTAAGTCATCCCCTATTGAAGGAAACTTGAGTTACTTCCACTTGTTTGCCATTACAACATTTCAGGCAACATCAGGCAACATCCTTTTACATTTACTCTGTCTTTCCTAATGTAGTTAATGAGAAATTGAATTTCTAGGCAGAAAGTGAGTGTACTTTTATTTTCATGGATATTGCCCAGTTGCCTTCTAAGGTTGTTCCTTCCAACTTAAACTCCAATGAGCCCCCTATACCCTTATCAATAACTGGTATTAGCACTGTAGTCCCAGTTACTCAGGAGACTGGGGCACGAGAATCACTTGAACCCAGGAGGCAAAGGTTGCAGTGAGCCAAGATGACACCACTGTACTCCAGCCTGGGCAACAGAGTGAGACTCTGTTTCAAAAATAATAATAATTGATATTATCAAACACTTTAAGTTTTTTCTACTTTATAACTGGTTTCAGTTAGCATTTATCTCATTACTAGTGAAAATGAACATATTTTAATGTTCTTTTGGCTCTTTGTCTTTCTGTAAATTGCCTACTTAAGTCTTCTACCCATTTTTACATTAGGCTGCTTTGGTTGTTTTCTATATTGTTTTATAGTTTGTAAGTCCTATTCCATTATCTTTGCTTATATATGTTATGTGTATTTTCTTCATATGTAAACTGTTTATACAACAAAACATAATCTTTTATCATTTTTGTTGCATATTTCCCTATATCTGTTTGTCTTTTACTTGTTTCTCCCCCTTTTCCTGTTTAATTTTTTCATATTTGGCATTATTTTCTTCCTTGAATGTCTGGCATATTCACCAGTGGAGCCATCTGGGCCTAAATTTTTTGTTGTTGTTGAAAGATTTCCAGTTATAGCTTCAATTTCTTTTAATAGTTTACAGAACTATTCATATTTCCTGTTTTTGTGCCAGTGTTGGTAAGTTCTTTTTTTCTAGGAATCTCTCCATTCATCTAAAATTTCAAATTTATTAGCAAGAATATAGTGATAGCCTTTTACTATCTTTTTAATGTTTGTAGGATTTGTAGTGATGTTCCATTTTTCATTTCTGATATTAATATTAGGACCTTTTTCCTTTTTTTTAATTAGTTACTTTTACCAGAGGTATCAGTTTTATTATTCTTTTTCAAAGAACTAGGTTTTGTTAATTCTCCCCAGTGAATATTGATTTCACTTCGTTCTTGAAGAATATTTTCAATGGGTATAGAATTCTGGTTTGTTAATTATTTTCTTTCAGCCCTTTGAAGATAGCATTCTGTTGTTTATTGGCTTCTATTTTTTTCTTTCAGTCAGCTCTGTTTGAAAGTAATTGTCTTTTCTGTGGATAATTTGAATATTTTCTTTGTCTTTGATTTTCTATAGTTTAAATAAGATGTCTAGCTGTAATTTTCTTTTTTATTAGGATTGTAAGTTTTCATTTTCTGTCTGTTTTGCACATAGAAATAATCAGTGATTAGCTAATGGAATCTGTCTTTCCTTTGGTAATTTATTTATTTTCTGTGGGGAAGACTTTGCTCCTCTCTGCTACTAGATGTTAAACAAATTCTCTTTTGGATTTTCTGCGGTTTCAATTTTGGAGATTTAAATTGTTTTTAGTGTTTTGTCTCCAAATTGATAATCAATTATTCTAGCAAAATTTAAAACATAACTTTTTTTTTTTTTTTTTTGAGATGGAGTCTTGCTTCTCACTCTGTTGCGCAGGCTAGAGTGCATTGGCACGATCTTGGCTTACTGCAGCCTCCACTCCCGGGCTCAAGTGATTCTCCTGCCTCAGCCTCCCGAGTAGCTGGGACTACAGGCCCTTGCCACCAATCCCCGCTAATAATTTTTTGTATTTTTAGTAGAGAGAGTTTTACTGTGTTAGCCAGGATGGTCTCAATCTCCTGACCTTGTGATCTGCCTGCCTCAGCTTCCCAAAGTGCTGGGATTATAGGTGTGAGCCTGCACCGGCCTAAAACATACTTTCAATTTAGCATTTATTTTAAATGCTTTTTTGTGTATTAAATTCTTATATATGGTAATAGAGTCTGTTTTAGGAGTAGGTGTTTGATGTCTGTAGCTGCTTCTACTTGAATATGCTTTAGTCGATTTTATTTAATTTGTATTCCTCACTAATTTTCCAGGGCAGCACCCATGTTTTTCATGTAAAGTGTCTGGTAAAGATGTGAAGCGTTGTTCTGTTGGTGCTTGTGGAAAATTTTATCATGAAGCCTGTGTCCGCAAATTCCCCACTGCCATCTTTGAATCAAAAGGATTCCGCTGTCCTCAGCACTGCTGCTCTGCCTGCTCTATGGAGAAAGACATCCACAAAGCAAGCAAAGGTAAAATAGCTGAAGAAGGAGTCAAAGATTGTTGTTTTAGGTGCAGTGGCAAATAATATCAAGCATATATTTCAAAAAACATAGGGTATTCTTCCTCTGTATATCTCTAGCTTTAACAGTTGAGCCACAGTACATAGCATGTTAAGTAGAAATTACATTCTAAATTCAGACCATGAGTAGAAAATTCCATGTGTTCCAAATACCCTCGAAATCTTTAGGTAGGTGCCATGTTGGATACCACCATCTCTGCAGCATTGGAACAAATAATTTTTTCTTTGGATGATCTCTAAGTGACTATTAGGCTTACATTTAGGGGCCATGTAGCATAGGATGACAGAGCCAGACTAGGGAAGACAAAATGCTTTTTATCTTACTATAGCTAGCATCACATGGGAACCCAAAAAAGCCCAACTCCAGAAACTTCATTTTATGCCCCACTGATGCCTTATTAGATTCCTTTTTGACTTGTCTTTAAACAGGCCGCATGATGAGATGTTTGAGATGTCCAGTTGCCTATCACACTGGAGATGCTTGCATTGCGGCTGGAAGCATGTTAGTATCCTCCTACATTCTCATCTGTAGTAATCATTCCAAACGGAGCAGTAATTCTTCTTCTGCTGTAAATGTAGGCTTTTGTTTCGTTTGTGCCAGAGGTGAGTGTCTAACTTTTCTCTACATTTATTTTTGAGGTCATTGGCATATTTCTCCATTAACATAGAGTCTCAGCATTGGGAAAGGACTCAGGCTATCTAGTACAATCTCCTACCCAGTGCAGAATTCCACTGTGATATATCCCTGAGAGAGATGAACATTTCCAGTAACTTTTATAACGCTAGATGTCCAAATTGTTAGAATATTAATTCTTCCATAAGTTAAGCTAAAATCTGCCTTTCTAAAAATCACAGAATTACAGTTCTTAGTTTTTCTGTTCAGAGCATTAAAAGATTAATTTTTTCCCTTCTACAATTCTTCTATTCAAAGTAGATCCTTCCCATGTCATAATCTTAAAACAGACCTTTCAGCCGACTAAGACTTCACTTGGAAGGCAAGACTAGCACGTTTATTTTTCTGTTGTTTATGTTGTGTTTTATCGTAATGTTTTGGTCTGGCATTGAGGAAGGCCTGATGGGACACAGCCAAGGCAGCATATGTGGTGGTGTTAGTTCAGAGCCAGCCGTGTGGGCTTTCTTATTGCCAGCTGTTGATATTTAAGTGTGCCAAGAGATTGATCAACTAAAAACAATACTGTGCCCCTGTGGGGGTCAGTGAACTTGTGTTTGTGATAAATCTAAAATGGGACTTCTTTAGTTGACTGTTACACAGAATATCTGGCTTTATCTCAGCTATATTAAAATAAAACTTTTTTGGTCCTTAGTAAGCATTATAAAAACCAACTAATTGTTTTTGTTTTGTTTTTAATTTAAGAGCTAAGTTTTCTCGGTGTGAACTATTCTCAAGGTCTCTAAGGCCCATCATGCCCATTAGATTCTATGTAGATCATACTAAAGATGAAAGTGGTTTTTGTTTGGTTGATTTTGCTTTAGGAGACAGTTATTTTAATTTGGTAAAAGTACCATAACTTTTTAAAAGAGTTTAGGTAGTATGATAGATCTTAGATTGTTTTGCTTTTGTATCTCTCATTATGAAAAAATTACCCGGAGGTCAGCAGTAAAAGATTAAATAATGGTAGTCTTCAGGTTTTATAGTAGACACTACTTTCTGTTTGCCTGGGTTTTTTTTTGTTTGTTTTTTGTTTTTTGGTTTTTTTTGAGACGGAGTTTTGCTCTTGTTACCCAGGCTGGAGTGCAATGGCGCGATCTCGGCCCACTGCAACCTCCGCCTCCTAGGTTCAGGCAATTCTCCTGCCTCAGCCTGCTGAGTAGCTGGGATTACAGGCACGCGCCACCATGTCCAGCTAATTTTTTGTATTTTTAGTAGAGACGGGGTTTCACCGTGTTGACCAGGATGGTCTCGATCTCTCGACCTCGTGATCTACCTGCCTCGGCCTCCCAAAGTGCTGGGATTACAGGCTTGAGCCACCGCGCCCAGCCTGTTTGCCTGTTTTATAAGCACATGTGACTGTCTGCCTTTGGAGCAGGAAGCACCGTGTGTCTTTCCTAAGTAAAGCAGTGACAACTGTATTCTGCTCTGAAACCTGGCTGCTGTCATGGAGGAGTAGGTCTGAAATGTTTCCTGCCATATTGTAACAAGTGGGCACATAATAAATAAAAAGTTGTCACTCATTGCCTTTCTCATCTCTGCATCCCTAAGAAAGTAATGATTAGAAGAAATTACTGTGTTATCAGTTGTATGTTTAGCTTCAGAGTCTTTTAAACAGATGAGTGGCAGTGATAACAAAGTCCTCTTACTGCTTTGCAAACTCTATTCTACCATTCGTAGGCACCAACGTTTCCTGTCAGTGTATAAGCATGAATAATTTAGCCAGCATTTTAATATCAAGTTTATAACTATTATGTTGGCTTATGTTGGGGCACATTCTAAATCAAATGCCATCAGTAGATTAATCAATATTCTCTTTTGCTCTACTTTATTCAATAATTGGGATAGCTTTAAAATAGGTATTTTCAGGCTGGGCATAATAGTTCATGCCTGTAATCCCATACCTTGGGAGGCTGAGTTGGGTGGATTGCTAAAGGCCCAGGAGTTCAGGACTAGCCTAGGCAACATAGCAAGACCTCATCTCTACAAAAAATAAAAGAATTAGCCAAGCATGGTAGTGTGTGCCTATGATTCCAGCACCTCTAGAGGCTGAGGAGGGAAGATCACTTGAGCCCAGGAGTTCGAGGCTGCAGTGAGCAGTGAAACAAAATACAGCATTTTCAATTTAGGACAGCTAGAAAATGGTCCGCTTATAGAAACTCTGTAACCGTTTTTGTTAAATTTGACTTACATGGCTTGGTTAAAATTCTGAGAATAATGTAAGTGGATGGAAAACTCATGTTTGAACAACAAAATCTGTATTTACATCTTATCAATTTGATAGTTATTCTGGAAGATTCACTGAATTTAAATGCCTATTTAAGCAAAATTATTTAATTCCCAAATATTTTAATGGTAAAACCTTGTATGGTAAACAGAAACCTTCATTTTGTTTTCTAGCATTTGACAAAGACTTACTGTAAATAGATCAGATGTTGGGAAGTCTTAAATCAAAATTCTTTCAGAAGTAAATAATACGTGTTCTTTTATAAGTATTTATAAAGGTCACCTTTTTTAAGGGGACATAACTGTAATAAATCTACACACACAGAAAGGAACACTTTAATCATTTATATTTGGGTATTAGAAAACTTAACTTGCTTTGCTTGTTTCTTGCCTCACAGAATTTTTCTCTGCACATAGATTTTCTCTTAGTTCTTGGTTATTGGATGTTTCAGATAATCAAGCTACTTCTTAAGGACTGCAATGTCTGGATATATTTTTTGAAATGTTTCAGGGTTTGGAGGAACATTGCTCCTCTTCCAACTCCCACCTAGTCATGGAGTCACAAGAAGTGTGCAGACATTTTTCAGTGTAGTGTATATTCTTTAGCATCTCCTTTTATCTAGAAGGTTGTGTAAAATAAGTTACTTAGCATTCTTTGCCTTTCTTTGTAATGGTAATCTTAAATGGATAACGTAAGCCGGAGTTTTCTTTTCATTTTAACAGGAAATAATAGCAATTTATTTTGCATATGTAAGTCAAACTTTACTAAACATCATCTGAATGAATTGCCACAGTTTCCCTAAGAAGTTCTCTCTCCATAGTATACAGATGAGAACACTGAAACCCAGATGAAATAATTTACCTAAGGTCACACAGTTGTTAAATGGAGGGACCAGTATTTGTACTTGATCATTCTTATTTCAAAGCCCATATTCTTTTACACTACACCGTCTCCCTCTAGTAAATGTATGAAGTTCATTTCAACATTATATAACTTTTGTGGTTTTTTGCAACGGAGTTTCACTCGTGTTACCCAGGCTGGAGTGCAATGGTGCAATCTCGGCTCACTGCAACCTCCGCCTCCCCGGTTCAAGTGACTCTCCTGCCTCAGCCTCCCGAGTAGCTGGGATTACATGTATGCACCACCACACCCAACTAATTTTTTTGTATTTTTAGTAGAGATGAGTTTTCTTCATGTTGGTCAGGCTGGTCTCAAACTCCCAACCTCAGGGGATTCGCCTGCCTCGACCTCCCAAAGTGCTGGAATTATAGGCATGAGCCACTGTACCCAGTCTACATAACTTTTATTAGAAGATTCTGGCTGAGCACTATGGCTTACGCCTGTAATTCCAACATTTTGAGAGGCCAAGGTGGGAGGATTGTTTGAACCCAGGAATCCAACACCAACCTGGGCAACACAGCAAGACCTCGTCTCTGCAAAAAAAATCAAAAACTTAGCCAGGCGTGATGGCATGCACCTGTAGTCCTAGCTACTCTGGAGGTTGAGGTGGTAGGATCACTTGAGCCCAGAAGGTCATGGCTGTAGTGAGCTGTGTTTGTGCCACTGGACTCTAGCCTGGGTGACAGAGCGAGACCCTGTCTCAAAAAAAAAAAAAAAAAAAAAAAAAGATTGTCATATTGTTAGTAATTTCAGGTTCCATTCTGTCTTCTAGGTCAGAGCTATTTTTCGAATGCATCTCAGTGTAGGGTAGCATCAAATGAAGATAATGCCCACAGAAAAAAGTAAATGGTAACTTCCCTCCCCTTCAAAATGGTCTCTAAATAAAACTGCTGCCGTAATTTGTGTTGTAAAATCCTACATCATTATACACTGACCAGTAACCAAGGCAGAGGATAGAGAAATGTCCCATGGTCTCACAGTTGCCTAGGTTTAGGAGTGGCTTATAGCTACATCATGAATTAACTGGAGGAAGGGGAAGGGAAAGAAGAAGGAACCTCAGGTAGCTTTAGTGTTTTCCTCTAAGTAGCATAGCTACAATTGGTAGATCAAAAGGGTTACTTTTATTAACCCTTAAGTTGGTAATCACTTTATATTGTGGCAGGGAAAAAATGAAAATGTTTGTACTACCTCAGTAAAGTTCAGGAAATCATGGCTCCTTTAAAATTATGTACCAGGCCTGGCACAGTGGCTCATGCCTGTAATCCCAACGTTTTGTAAGGCCAAGGTGGGAGGATTACTTAAGGCCACAAGTTAGACATCAGCCTGGGCACAAAAGCTATTATAGACCCCATCTCTACAAAAAAAAAAAAATTTTAATTAGCCTGGTGTGTTGACACATACCTATAATCCCAGCTACTTGAGAGGCTGAGTCCAGAGGATCGCTAGAGCCCAAGAATTCAAAACTTCTGTGAGCCACGATCACACCACTACCCTCCAGCCTGGGTGACAGGGCAAGACTCTTGTCTCAAAAAAATACAATATAATTAACTACCCTTCAGCCTGGGTGATAAGGCAAAAGGCTGTCTCAAAAATGTGTGTGTGTGTGTGTGTGTGTGTGTGTGTGTGTGTGTGTGTGTGTGTTTGTTGTGTGTATACACACACAATATAAATGAAATAAAACATCCATATTGATAGAGACGAGTTTCATTATCTGGCAGAGAAAGTTAGGATTTCCTTGAGTGTGTCTGAAGATGTGAATAGAGAAAAGGAGAGACTCCATTCTGCCTTAAAGCGCTAATTGATATATTGAAGGTAGATAGGGTCTATTTACATTATGTAAATGATTCTGATTTCTGTCTCATTACGTGATATATAATATCATGTCGTTCTTTGGGTTGTTGTCCTTGTACATCCAAATATGCAGCAATGTAGCTTTGTTTTTCTTAAGGGGTTTTCAGTATGATGTCAAGTGTTGTTTATATCTTCAAATTATTTGAAGTTTTCTTCTGCAGTATATAGGTTTCTATAATATAGGGATAAGGAATTGAGTAGTTCAGACTCCCTTTGAAAACTGTAGAAAACCTTTCTGTCAGATCTTTCTTTTTTCTTCATATTCTCATTTTCACCCTCCCCACCCCAACTTTGAAGCATACATAATAGGTGTTGGTTTATTTTTTCCTCATGGAATCATGGGTAGTTTCATTGCAGCTCATCTCTTTCTGTTTGTTTCGTATAGGGCTGATAGTTCAGGACCATTCAGACCCCATGTTCAGTTCATATGCCTATAAGTCCCACTACCTACTGAATGAATCAAATCGTGCTGAGTTGATGAAATTACCTATGATTCCTTCTTCGTCAGCTTCCAAAAAGAAATGTGAGAAAGGTAATAATCAAAATAGTTTCTCTTGCTTTTATTTTTGCATTTCCTATTTTTTTCTCTTTCAATGTAGGGGGGAAACGTATGCCTGTCAAGCACCATCTGTTGCTTTTGGTAAATTCTGCCTTGGTGGTTGTGACTGTGTCTTCATATGGCTGCATAATTATTAAAAAGGGCTTAAAATAATTCCATTATTGCAAATTTTTACTTATTCTTTCCTTGAATAAATTTTCACACATTCCATATTTATAAGTTATTAAAATAGGAAGACTAGGATTTTGGTCAGTATAAATATAGAATCATATTCTAAATGTTCTTTCTCTTTTTCCTGGTGTGAAACTATCATTCAAGTTGGAATAGAAAAGATAGGTTATAATTGGTTACTAACTTTCAACTAAATAACAAGGTAGGTTATTAAAAGAAGGAAACTAAGATACTGATACTTAAAAGGTTGCTTTTAGAATCCATTCTGTCATTGTGCTTCTTAAATGTTTGGTTAAGATGGTATGAAAACTGGTTGCCCTTCCCTTAGGAAATATTGGTGGGAAGCTGACGGGGGAGAATACCCCTAATACTGGATGCTGGAAGGTAGCCCAGCTGAATTGTTGATGGATAATTATCCATACAGTACCAAGAGCTAAATGTGTATTTCTGTTCTCCCAGTTAATTTAACCTATGGAAGAAAACTTTATATTATGTTTAGTTTTCCATAACCTACCTGTTATAAAAATGATTTAACAAAGATGTATTATTTGGGGAGTTATTATCCCACAGGGAAAAATAAATGAGCTTGAAAGGTGAGGGCCTTTTCCTATATACCTTCCCATTATGATCTGTGGCCAGGTTCAGAATCTTTAAAGAAAACTTCACTTGTAACTAAGTACATACACACACACACACAAGGTGTATTTGAAATGGGCTTTTGAAAAAGTTGTGTTGCCTGTTTGATGTATCTTTGCTGTTTGTCAGACATCTGAAGTGGCAACCCATGACTAAAAGAAAGGACAACTAAGCAAGGTGGATTGAACATATTAGAAGTATTGATGAGAGTATTGGCTTTTTTGTTTTTTTCCCCAGATTATTATCACCTTATTAATGATACTTCCAAAACATAAAATGAACATACGTTTGACTTACTCCATAGTTATTCTGCCTGAGACATTTTGGGAAATGCTTTATTTTCCTACTGGTACCTGTATAAAATTAGATTAATTCAGTTGTTGCTTACTTTATTTTCAGTACTCAGTATTAACTTTGCCATGAACTGAAATTATTTTGAGCCCTCTGTTTGCCTAGCTTGAACCACATCTTCCTTCTCTTGCATCCTAGTTTTCTTGCATAGTACCAAGGTGGACCATTCATATTTTTATTTACTTATTTTTATTTCCCTTGTGTATTTTAAACATTTTTATCATGTTGATTTTTCTCTGATGATTCTGGCTCTGTATTTCCTCTGAAATAAGACTCAAAATTAAGAAATATTCCATAATGTTAAAAATGGCCGGCCTGACTTTTCTACATCAGCGCTAATAATCACATGTCCTCTAAAGCTGTTTGCAGACTTTTCTTCCTACTGGTCATTCCTTTCTGATGCAAAAAAATGAATAATCTCTGCTTGCGAAAATGCTGACAAAAGCAAGAAAAAACTGAATAACCTCATTTTACTTTAAATTTATAGAAGAATTCCCTACCTAAGTTTAGAGCACTTGAGCATCTGATCTCTAGGTTGGTGAATTGAACCAGTTAATCCATATTGAGATGTAATCCAAGGGAAAAAAAAATCCTGATGATTGAAGTAAAAGCTTTTAAGCAGAGGAAATATAGCAATTTAATTCATCGTGGGTTGTATATGGATTTTCTTTTTGGTTTTATGTTAATCAGAAGTTTGAAAATATAGGAAGACAAGATTTTCTGGAAAATTGGTAGCAAGCCCTCAGAAGGTTGCAGCATGTGATTTGATAAAGTTGTATAGAGGGCTCTTACCTTTTTGCTTATGAAACTTTTTTTTTTTTTTTTTTTTTGAGACGGAGTTTCGCTCTTGTTACCGAGGCTGGAGTGCAATGGTGTGATCTCGGCTCACTGCAACCTCCGCCTCCTGGGTTCAGGCAATTCTCCTGCCTCAGCCTCCTGAGTAGCTGGGATTACAGGCACGCACCACCATGCCCAGCTAATTTTTTGTATTTTTAGTAGAGATGGGGTTTCACCATGTTGACCAGGATGGTCTCGATCTTTTGACCTCGTGATCCACCCGTCTCGGCCTCCCAAAGTGCTGGGATTACAGGCTTGAGCCACCGTGCCCGGCCTGCTTATGAGACTTTAAATCTTGGTGCACTCATGGGTTATAGACCTGATTTTCCAATGAAAAGATCCATTTTTTGCTGTAAATGTCTTTATTATATTTTGTCTTCAGTGGTTAACCACATTCTCTGTCACGTATTAAAAACATGTTAGAAATACCTAATTTCTTCCCAGAATTTCGTATTTCTTAGCGTTTCAAACTATTTTCTTTGCCGCACCTGTTTTGGTCTCAATCCAGAGAGTATTTTGTGTATCTAAAAGGAAACAGTTTTGATAGGGAACTTGTAGGGAGCTCCTTGCATATGATACTTCATTCTATACTGATAACTGCTTAATTTTATGCTATAAAGCAGTGGTTCTCAATATAAAGTCAGAAAAGATTTATGTAAACAAAATTTTTGAACTGTGTTTGATATTTCAGAAAATCTAACAGAATTACACATTTGTACAGAATCAGGGTGCATGAGTTGTTTTTTTTGTTTGTTTGTTTGTTTGTTTTGAGACAGAGTCTTGTTCTGTCACCACGCACCAGGCTGCAGTGCAGTGGCGCGATCTCCGCTCACTGCAACCTCCACCTCCTGGGTTCAAGCAATTCTCCTGCCTCAGCCTCCCGGGTAGCTGGGACTACAGACGCGCACCACCATGCCCAGCCAATATTTTATATTTTAGTAGAGATGGGGTTTCGCTGTGTTGGCCAGGATGGTCTTGATCTCTTGACCTCGTGATCCACCTGCCTCGGCCTCCCAAAGTGCTAGGATTACAGGCGTGAGCCACCGCGCTCGGCCTGCATGAGTTTTTAAAATTTGGCTATTTAACAATTTAATGTGATAATACTAGTTTTGTTATTGGAATCAGAATCTCTGACTGGCAGTTTTTTATTTCTTTGGCTAATAAAAATTGGAGAAATTGTTACTTTTAAAATGCAGATTTTGGCCGGGCATGGTGGCTCACACCTGTAATCCCAGCACTTTGGGAGGCTGAGGCAGGAGGATTGCTTGAGGCCAAGAGTTCAAGACCAGCCTGGGCAAGATAGTGAGAGCCTGTCTCAAAATATAATCTCTATATAGAGAGAATATATACACATACACACACACACACACACACACACACACACACAGGTGTTCTGGTTGTTGATAAAATATTTGAAGTCATGTGGGTTCATGAGGAGGGAAAAGGGGATCCTTGGTGATGAAAAAATTGCAAACCACTGCTGTATAGCCTGTATATCTTCATCAAAAGGTAATGATAACATAAACACCAATTTGAAATTCTGTGTTCCTTTTGCTTTTTCTTTATGGAAAGAGAAAAGTACTGATCAATCCATTGGCTGTTTTCTTTATTGCTAATTATATTGTAAAGGGATTTAGTTAACTGTGGCACTGGATTAAAATACAGTGATGACTTGCTTTCTTACCTCTGAAGGAGAAAAGAAAGTTGCTACTTACATGTTTGAAAAACCTACTATCAAATCTACTTAGTCAAAGATTTTATGCATCAATTTGGTTATATGTTAGTTTAGCTTCTAAACTGATACCTCAATATCCCATAGTTTAAAAGAGTAAAGAGTACATATGCGCTTTTGGTACTACTCAGAAGCTCTGAGTTTCTGGCCACTGAAACCCTGAAAAGTAGCTAAATACGTTTGTTTGCTATTTTATTCCATCACTGTAGATATGATTCAGTTCCTTTGTTATTTCTCCCCAATTTGAATCAAATTTAATGTGCAGAAAAGGTAACTTTCTCCTTTTTCTTTCTTTTTCTCTCTCCTCTTTTCTCAGTTATTAAGACTGTTTATTTGTTTCAAGGTGGAAGATTGCTCTGCTGTGAATCGTGCCCAGCTTCCTTCCACCCGGAATGTCTGAGCATAGAAATGCCAGAAGGCTGCTGGAATTGTAATGACTGTAAAGCTGGCAAGAAACTACATTACAAGCAGATTGTTTGGGTCAAATTGGGAAATTACAGGCAAGTTTTTCCAAGGACAAAGAGGAAGTATTTAGTCATTGTGCAGACCAGTTTCATACTCTGGATGCAGAGTGACTTGGACTTAGATTAGGTAGACAGCATGGACCTACTTCCTTAAAAAAGAAAGAAAAGCACCATGTTTGAGTTTGGGTTCTTAAGGGGTTGGGAAGATTATGTTCCTAATTCATTATTGATTTTTGTTTTATTTTTCTTTGGCATTGGTGGGTTGACTGTTGTTTGTTTGTTTGTTTGTTTGAGCCAAGGCTGGAGTGCAGTGGTGTGATCTCGGCTCACTGCACCCTCCACCTGCTGACTCAAGCCATCCTCCCACCTCAGTCTCCAGAGTAGCTGGGATTACAAGTATACACCACCATGCCTGGCAAGCTTTTTGTATTTTTAGTAGAGATGATGTTTTGCCATATTGCCCAGTCTGGTCTCAAACTCATGAGTCAAGCTCTGTCCACCTCAGCCTCCCAAAATGCTGAGATTATAGGCGTGAGCCACCATGCCCACCAATGTTTGTTTTTAAGTTCTGAAAGTTGTTTTATACTAATGGACTATGTACTACTAGATTTTGAAATAAAAGGTCTTATGTGGACAGTGGAGATAACTTTTTTCAAAAAAACTTTAAATTTTATTTAAATTGAATAAATATAGTGAGATGGGGGGTGGTCTCACTATATTGCCCAGGCTGGTCTCAAACTCCTAGGCTCAAGTGATCCTCCTGCCTCAGCCTCCCAAAGTGCTAGGATTATGGGAATGAGCCACCACACTTGGCCTGAGATGATATTTTCTTTGTGTCTTAGTTAGATATATGTTGATTTCTTATTTCTGATAAAATCAAGTTTGTATTCTGGCCAAAATAGCTCTTTGCCCCTGAATCTGGTCCATTTTGTTCTAGCTGAAAGCCCTAAACCATCTGTAAAGAGAAAACATTTTAGAATTTAAGGGAGATTATTCCATTAAGAGGCTTAAGGGAATGAAGCAGGAAGTATATGAATACCATTATTTTAATAATACTTTATCCTTTAAGGGTTTTAACGAGCCTTCACTGAACAGGTGTACTGATACAGTTTGGCCAGGTACAGTGGTTCATGCCTGTAATCCTAGCACTGTAGGAGGCTGGAGTGGGTAATTTGCTTGAGCTGAGGAGTTCAAGACCAGCTTGGGCAATATGACAAAACCCTATCTCTACACAATATATAAATATTAGCTGGGCATAGTGGTGTGCCAGGTGTCGTAGCATCCTAGCTGTTCGGTAGACTGAGTCTGGAGGATTGCTGGAGCCCAGGAGGTTAAGGCTGCAGTGAGCCATGATTGTGCCACTGTACTGCAGGCTGGGCAACAGTGCAAGACCCAGTCTCAAAAAAAAAAAACTTGAAAACTCTACATTTTGAGGCATATATTTATCATTTTACTAAGAAAATAGATACTTTTCAAGATAGCACAATAGGGGCCGGGTGCGGTGGCTCAAGCCTATAATCCCAGCACTTTCGGAGGCCGAGGCGGGTGGATCACGAGGTCAAGAGATCGAGACCATCCTGGTCAACATGGTGAAACCCCATCTCTACTAAAAATACAAAAATTAGCTGGGCATGGTAGTGCACGTCTGTAGTCCCAGCTACTCGGGAGGCTGAGGCAGGAGAATTGCTTGAGCCCAGGAGACGGAGGTTGCAGTGAGCCAAGATCGCGCCATTGCACTCCAGCCTGGATAACAAGAGTGAAACTCCGTCTCAAAAAAAAAAAAAAAAAAAAAAAGCACAATAGAGTCCTGCTTTTCAGTTAGAATCCTAGGTAAAATATATTTCTTGGTTTGCTTGTTGAGACAGAGGCCAGCTCTGTCATCCAAGCTGGAGTGATCTTGGCTCACCGCAACCTCCACCTCCCAGGTTCAAGCGATTCTCCTGCCTCAGCATCCCAAGTAGCTGGGATTACAGGTGCCTGATATCACGCCTGACTACTTTTTGTATTTTTAGTATGGACGGGTTTCATCTATGTTGGCCAGGCTCGCCTCCAACTCCTGATCTCAGCTGATCCACCCGCCTCAGCCTCCCTAAGTGCTGGGATTACAGGTGTGAGCTACCACACATCTGGCTGTAAAATATATTTCTAGAAAATTTCAAACATGTTTTAATTCTTTTAGCAAGAGCTATGTTCTCTCCCCACACCCCTCCTCCATTTTTTTTTTTTTTTTTTTTTTTTTTGAGACAGAGTGTAGCTCTCACCAGGCTGGAATGCAGTGGCATTATCTTGGCTCACCGCAACTTCTGCCTCCCAGGTTCAAGCGATTCTCCTGCCTCAACCTCCTGAGTAGCTGGAACTAGGCATGTTTTTTTTTTATTTTTGTATTTTTAGTAGAGATGGGGTTTCACCATGTTGGCCAGGATGGTCTTCATCTCTTGACCTCGTGATCTGCCCGCCTTGGCCTACCAAAATGTTAGGATTACAGGCGTGAGCCACCACACCCAGTCTGTTCTCTCTCTTTTAAATATGCTACATGTTTACCTATTTAAATTTTAGAACTTCATTTTTAGCTGCCATCTGGGGTATTAAGATAAAAAGATCAAACCTCCCCCTATTTTTCTTGCTTTTGTGGGGCTTTTTTGTTGTTGTTTTGGTTGGTTTTTTTGAGACAGAATCTCACTCTATCCCAGCCTGGAATGCAGTGGCGTGATCTCAGCTTACTGCGACCTCTGCCTCCCGGGTTCAAGCAATTCTCTCGCTTAAGCCTTCCAAGTAGCTGGGATACAGGCGTGCACCATCACGCCTGGCTAATTTTTGTATTTTTGGTAGAGACAGGGTTTTACCATGTTGACCAGGCTGGTCTTGAACTCCTGACCTCCTGATCTGCCAGCCTTAGCCTCCCAAAGGGCTGGGATTACAGGTGTAAACCACCAAGCCTGGCCTCCCCTTATTTTTCAATATACAACAAAAACCCTCTAAGTTCTTTTTTAAAATTGACAATTTGAATACATAAATAATTTTATACTTTCTCGCAAAAGATATAAAATGTTAAAAGGTTACTGTCAAACTGGAGGAAGATACTCGCTTTTCTACATTCAATAAGAAAACCCAAAAACTTTATTAGAAAAAGGGGCACAGAGAGAAAGCCAATTTGTAAAAGATAGTAAATAGGAAATAAAGATGGGAAAATGCTCAGCCTCACCAGCAATAAATGCACATTAATACAGAGAAGTTTTTTTTTTTCCCAATTAACAGATTGGCAAAGATTTAGAAGATTAGTAATGTTGTGGCCAGTAAGGGCATGGAGAGTTAAACCACTTCTTCCCCTGGGGCAGTTGGACATCACATATCAAAATTGTAACTGTGTATACCCTTTGACTCAGCACTTCCACTGAAATAAATTTATTTAAAGAAAAAAATGAGTAATCAGGCAAAAATATGTTTATAAGGGTATTTATTGCAGTATTATTTCAATCACAAATATTTAAATAATCCAAATAGTAGAGGATTTGTCAGATAATCATAGTGTATCCATGTTGTAGAATACTGTGAAGCCAATACAAGGATAATGCAGGTCTATACAGTAACATGAAAAGCCATCCATGATACATAATGTGTTAATACATTTTTTTAAATTGTAGATGTACATACCTCGTTGTTTTCGGGGTGTGTGTGTGTGTGTGTGTGTGTGTGTGTGTGTGTGTTTTGAGATGAGTCTTGCTGTGTCACCCAGGCTGCAGTGCAGTGACATGATCTCAGCTCACTGCAACCTCCACCTCTCAGATTCAAGAGATTCTCCTGTCTCAGCCTCCCAAGTAGCTGGGATTACAGACACATGCCATGATGCCCAGCTAATCTTTGAATTTTTAGTAGAGATGGTGTTTCACCATGTTGCCAGGCTGGTCTTCAACTCCTGACTTCAAAGTGATCCGCCTGACACAGCCTACTAAATTGCTGGGATTACAGGCCTGATATATGTGTTTTTAATACCTGGAAAGAAATACGTCTAATCTTAATAGTGTCAAGGATGAGATTACAAGGAGAAACATTTTCACTTTTCTCTTATACATTTCTGGATTGTTTTAATTTTTAAAAGAACCTTATGCTGCTTTCATAATTGAAAAACATTTATCTTTCTGGTGTGGAGAAGGGTGCACAGTTTGAAAATTCATACATTTAAGACTTTCCTAGATAAGAAATATCTAAAACAATGTAAGAAGCCTTCAGATCTTCAAATAAACTTCAGAGTAATTTTTTAAAAGTTATGAATATGAAAATATCTTTGACTTATTTTAATACTTAAATTTTAATTACATTTTTTTAAAAAAACCGAAACAGTGCTTCAATTAAGTTCACAGTCCTGTGAGATTTTATATCTAGGTCAGATTCTTCTTTATGTTTTGGAAAAACTTCCATCCATGAACTAATTCTTTTATTTTTATTTTTATTTTTGAGACTGAATTTCACTCTCGTTGCCCAGGCTAGAATGCAGTGGCACAATCTCAGCTCACCGCAACTTCTGCCTCCCGGGTTCAATCGATTCTCCAGCCTCAGCTTCCCAAGTAGCTCAGATTGTAGGCATGCGCCACCATGCCCAGCTAATTTTGTATTTTTGATACAGACAGGGTTTCTCCATGTTCGTCAGGCTGGTCTTGAACTCCCGACCTCAGGTGATCTGCCTGCCTCGGCCTCCCAAAGTGCTGGGATTACAGGCATCAACCACTGCACCCGGCCCATGAACTAATTCTTAATGTATTTATTTCCAGTCAGGCCCAGTGGGCTGCATGAAGCTGTTTATTTTCAATAACTAGTTACTCCAATGTGTTGCTTCATGGGGGAACATATGAGGACCTGGAACAAACCCTGGCAGAATGTTTGCCTCTTCCTAACTGATGTTAGTGAGGGCAGTAATTGTATACATATTTAATTCCTTTAAAATGGTTTAGAAATAAATAGAGCCTGCCCTGAGAATGAACCATAATGATCACAGAAAATGTGGTTTTTGTTTGGTTTACAATTTGAACATGGATTCTTACCCGTGTTTTTAATTCTTAGATGAACAGCATGGTACCTTTCGGGTGACACTTACCAAGTTCTGTAATATAAATATGGGAGTGCAATCATGTCATCATGTATCTTCTAAGTAATACAGTTATGTGTTAAAAATTGTTTTATTAGGCATATCTAAGAGATTAAAAAAAGTAAGTCTATGTATATTTACTACAAAAGCCCATGAGGTTGGCCTCATTTTCTGACTGTTAGCTTCATCATACAGTTCCTGATTTATCTGCTTGCTAGAAACTATCAGATTTCCTCACAGGTAGTTTCATTTAGTGACTGCTCTAGTATTCAGTTATCATAGCCTCAAACAGTTATATTTTCATTCTGTCCTCTGTTCCATGTCTATTATGATCTAAGATGGATTAAATTCTGAAATACAAACTGATACAAAACCTAGTACATTTGACCGAGAGGTGACTAGAGACTGAATGCTGATTTGAATGGGAGTGGTCATTCTTTACTACAGCGTCAGTTTATTCTCAGAATGATTCCACTGACTACTAGAAATCAACTGCTATACCTTGGAGGATAATCTTAATATTAAGTTTCGGGTGAAACATGACTTTTCTTTTTTTTTTTAACCCCACCCATCGAAGTGTAACTTTTCTAGGATTGAAATTAGGTTTGGAATATCATTGGGTAGTAGGTTCAGTATTATTTTATTATTACATTTTAGAACATATTTTCATGATATGTATTTTATAAATACGAAATAATTTTTACAAGAAAGTAGATCAGATGTTTAAGGCCTAATTTCTTTTGTCTGTGTGCACTATTTCATTAATTAATTTGTTAATTTTTTTTTTTTTTTTGAGACGGAGTTTCGCTCTTGTTACCCAGGCTGGAGTGCAATGGCGCGATCTCGGCTCACCGCAACCTCTGCCTCCTGGGTTCAAGCAATTCTCCTGCCTCAGCCTCCTGAGTAGCTGGGATTACAGGCACGTGCCACCATGCCCAGCTAATGTTTTGTATTTTTAGTAGAGACGGGGTTTCACCATGTTGACCAGGATGGTCTCGATCTCTCGACCTCGTGATCCACCCGCCTCGGCCTCCCAAAGTGCTGGGATTACAGGCTTGAGCCACCGCGCCCGGCTAATTTGTTAATTTTTTTAATGATATGTGACATTTTATATTCTTAGAATCTGAATGAAAATCGCAAAATACAAAACCTTTTTTCCCTTCTGCCAACCTTGTAAATAGTGTGATTTCTTTATTGCCTTCTTGATCTAAAATTGCTTTTGTTTTCAGATGGTGGCCAGCAGAGATCTGCAACCCCAGGTCTGTGCCACTGAACATCCAGGGCCTTAAACATGACTTGGGAGACTTCCCTGTGTTCTTCTTTGGTTCTCATGACTACTACTGGGTACACCAGGGCAGAGTGTTCCCTTATGTTGAAGGAGACAAAAGCTTTGCTGAGGGGCAGACTAGTATTAACAAGACCTTCAAAAAAGGTAAGCTGGATGATGTTTACAGTGACTCATAACTACAACTTCAGCGTTGGTTTCTCAGCATCTTCTCACCTCTCTTTTCCAGTTTTAGAGAATTTTCACTAGGCATTATGATCCTCTGTCCATAAGCTTCCAGTCACATTAGAACCAGGTTTGAAATACATTTCAATATTGTAGACTGTGCTGTGTATTTGAAAGGAATTTTTTCAGTGATCCTTTATAAACACAGATTATTCTAGGAATAATCTTTTTTTTTTTTTTTAAGTCAAGGTCTCAATCTGTTGTCCAGGCTGGAATGCAGTGGCACGATCACAGCTCACTGCACCCTTGAACTTTAGGGTAAACTAATCCTCTTGCCTCAGCCTCCCAAGTAGCTGGGCTACAGGTCCCTGCCATCATGCCTGGCTAACTTTTGTATTTTTTATAGAGACAGGGTTTCACCATGTTGACCAGGCTGGTCTTGAACTCCTGGGTTCAAGCGATCTGCCCGCCTCAGCCTTCCAAAGTGCTGGGGTTACAGCTAGGAGCCACCAAACTCAGCCTGAGAATAATCTTTTTAATCAAGTGAAGTTCCTTTGCCACAACTAAAGACTTCCATGAAAAGCCTTATAACTGCTTTTGCAATTGTAAAATTTGCCAGCAACTTTGGCTTTCTGGTAAGAGTAAAATGAATTTAAATCTAGTACAAGGCAAAAAGCTGCTCTTAGGGTCACTTGGAGACCTCTGATCATTGAAGTGGAGCCTCTTCCCTGAGGCAGCAGCATGCACAGAGCATAGTGTTCAGTGAGTTATATCCTATTTCATTGTTACCCCATCCTGGTGGTAAACAGTAACTTCCAGAAAATAATTTTTAAAAGAAAATCTCAGGCCAGATGCAAGCATTGGGAAGGCAGTGTAAAACTACTATCCCATCAATTTTCGTTTGGTTTTTGGTATTTACATACTTTGCATTGTCTTATTGGCAGCACTGGAAGAAGCTGCAAAACGTTTCCAGGAATTGAAAGCACAAAGAGAAAGTAAAGAAGCCCTAGAGATTGAAAAAAACTCAAGAAAACCCCCTCCCTACAAACACATCAAAGTAAGTCTTTATCTCTGGCCTGGGGCTGCCAAATAAAATAAGAAAGTCTTTATTATGCAAACATTGGTATTTAATAGATGAGACAAAATGCATTGCTCTTTTAGTAGTTAAAGACCCTTTGTGACTTGTGCAAACTTTCGCTAATTGTCAGTCTTCTGTAAAACACAGCTCCTGTTGGAAGCATCAGATGGGAGCCATAGCTATTATTGCTGTGAAATCCTGTTCTTGTTCTACCAGGTTACCCTGCCACCGAATGAGAACATAGGTGTTTACTCCCTTTATTTCAGAGAACCCACAGACAAGCGTATTTTCTCTTGTTTTCAGTTATGAAATTTCCGTCTAATGAAAGTAGAAATACCCAGGATAAATACGTGAAAATTCATGAGACTTTGTTATTTTTGTCAACTAAATGGCAAGAGATGGTTATTAATCTCAGCTTATTCATGTTGAAAGATAAAGAGCCTTTCTTGGAGTCGCACCACGAGGTAGTAGCGTGGATGTTTTAGATGTTCCTGTTCATGTTGCCAGATGACTTACCTGCTGCCTCCCTCTTGTTTGTGATTTTGTTTTCTAGGCTAACAAAGTAATAGGAAAGGTGCAGATCCAGGTTGCTGACCTGTCAGAGATTCCCCGCTGTAACTGCAAGCCAGCTGATGAAAACCCTTGTGGCTTGGAATCAGAGTGTCTGAACAGAATGTTGCAGTACGAATGCCACCCGCAGGTGTGCCCGGCTGGAGATCGTTGTCAGAACCAGTGCTTTACAAAGAGGCTGTACCCTGATGCAGAGATCATCAAAACAGAGCGGAGAGGCTGGGGCCTCAGGACCAAAAGGAGCATTAAGAAGGTAGCACGGATTACCTAATGCAAAAAAAAAAAAAAAAAAAAAAGGCCGGGCACGGTGGCTCAAGCCTGTAATCCCAGCACTTTGGGAGGCTGAGGCGGGTGGATCACGAGGTCGAGAGATCAAGACCATCGCGGTCAACATAGTGAAACCCTGTCTCTACTAAAAATACAAAAAATTAGCTGGGCATGGTGGCACGTGCCTGTAATCTCAGCTACTCGGGAGGCTGAGGCAGGAGAATTGCCTGAACCCAGGAGGCGGAGGTTGCGGTGAGCCGAGATCGCGCCATTGCACTCCAGCCTGGGTAACAAGAGCGAAACTCCGTCTCAAAAAAAAAAAAAAAAAAAAAAAAAAAAAAAAAAAAAAGATAGCATGGGATGGGGTTGTGGAGCGCAGAAGAGACCAGAACCTGAGCCTTTTAGGAATGCTTCAATAGGGTGTAGTTCTAGGGATAAAATAACAGGGATTTATGGTAAAATTTTAGAACTTCCCATGTTGAGAGTTTGGTACTTCTTGAGCAGAGAGGAATGGTAGGAAGAAGACAGTGATAAAATGTACTTAAACTCTGAGTATTTGACCAGTGGCTCGTCATAAAAAGGAGAGAGGGGGCCAGGCGCCGTGGCTCACGCCTGTAACCCAAGCATCTTGGGAGGTCAAGGCAGTCGGGTCACCTGATGTTAGGAGTTCAAGACCAGCCTGGCCAACATGGTGAAACCCCATCTCTACTACAAATACAAAAAATTAGCTGGGCGTGGTGGCGGGCAGCTATAATTCCAGCTATTCGGGAAGCCGAGGCAGGAGAATTGCTTGAAAGTGAAGGTTGCAGTAAGCCGAGATTATGCCATTGCACTCCGGCCTGGGCAGCAAGAGCAAAACTCTGTCTCCAAAAGAAAAAAAAAAAAAAAAAAAAGGAGGAGAGAGGGAACACTGGTAATTTCTATGTGGAACAGTTTTTACTTGTCTTTTTATTGTTTTAGTGACAGGGCCCCAATTCTGTTACCCATGCTGGAGTACAGTGGTGTGTTAACAGCTCACTCAAGCCTTGAACTCCTGGGCTCAAGGTATCCTCCCACTTCAGCATCCAAAGTAGCTGGGGAGGGTCTCACTACATTGCCCAGGCTAGTCTCAAACTCTTGGACTCAAGTGATTCTTCTGCCTTGGCCTCCCAAAGTGCAGGAATTATAGGCATGAGCCACTGTGTCCAAACTAAAATTACTCTTGACATTTTTCTACCTTTAAAAAAAAAATCAGCTTTGTGATTTAAAAATACCATCTAATGTAGTAAAGAAAAGTCATACAATACAATACAAAAAAGATAGCAGAGTGAAATTCTTCCTTCATCCCTTCAGTTCCTCATTTCCTCATCAAAGATAACCATTGTTAATAGTGGGTAATCTTGTAGAACTTTTTCTATGTAGTTATAAACAAACATATATAAAAATACAGAGTTGTTTTTTTTTTAGTGTTTTCTAACCATAAATATAATCAGACATTTTCTCCCTATTCACACACTGTATCATAAATACATTTGTGGCAGTACATATAGATTTTACTTCATTCTTTGTAACAGTCTCATTTCAATCATAGTAAAATTTATTTAACCTGTTTCCCAGTAAGTAAATAAATAATTTAACCTATTTCCCAATAAATAAATAATTTAACCTATTTCTCAATAAATAAATAAATATTTTTAAATTTCATAATGAATGTTCTTGGTCATCTACCTTTGTGTACCTTTTTCTTTTTCTTTTTTTTTTTTGAGACGGAGTTTCGCTCTTGTTACCGCGGCTGGAGTGCAATGGCGCGATCTCGGCTCACCGCAACCTCCGCCTCCTGGGTTCAGGCAAATCTCCTGCCTCAGCCTCCTGAGTAGCTGGGATTACAGGCACGTGCCACCATGCCCAGCTAATTTTTTGTATTTTTAGTAGAGACAGGGTTTCACTATGTTGACCAGGATGGTCTCGATTTCTTGACCTCTTGACCTCTTGATCCACCCGCCTTGGCCTCCCAAAGTGCTGGGATTACAGGCGTGAGCCACCACGCCCGGCCCTGTGCGCCTATTTCTGTAGGTCAGATTGCTTGAAGTGAATTCAGTTATTTGGTACATGTTTATTAAGCTGCTTCCTATGTGGCAGGTACTATTCTTGGCACTTGGAAAACAATAGTCAACAAGGCACATGAAGCCCTTACCTTAAAGGATCTGCTTGAGGAGACAGATAATAAACATATATATAATGCTGAGTGCTGCTAACTGCTGTAAATAAAAATAAAGCTGGAAAAGGGGCTAGCTGGTGACAGGAATTGCCCTTTTCAATTGATTGGCTCAGGGAGGCCTGAGGAGGCGCCATTTGCCCTGTGTGTAGTAGAAAGCCATGCAGGTGTGTGCAGGAGAAGAGCAAGTCAGACTGGAGGCAGACAGCTGTAAAGGCTGCAGCATGCTCCAGGAACAGCAAGGAAGCTGTGTGCCTGGGGAGGAGTCACAGGAGAGGAGAGAGAGGAGCTGTGGGGAGAAGGGCAGCCACTGTGGCTAGATAAGATGGGGCTTTACTGGCCATATCCGCCATGGGATGGGGAGTGTCTCGAGGATTTTACTAAGGAGTGACTTGATCTGATTTGATCTGTTAGTTTTCTGTTGCCACATACAAATATTACCACAAAGTTAGCAAATTAAGACACCACACACATTTTATTATCTCTCAGTTAATATGGGTCAGGAATCCAGGCAATCCTTAACTGGTCCTCTACTGAAGGTCTCACCAAGTAGCAATCGAGGTGCTGACTGGCTGGGTTCTCTTCTGTGGCTGGACTAGGGAAGGATCTGCTTCCCTGCTTGCACTGTTGTTGGCAGAACTCCATTCTCTAGCTATAGGGCTGAGATACTCCAGTTGTTTTGTTTTGGAGTGTGTTTGTTTGTTTGTTTTGTTGTTGGCCAGGAGCTGCTCTCAGCCTCCAGAGGCTTCCCACGGTTCCTTGCCACATGGGATTCCCAGCATGGCCACTTGCATCTTTACAGCCAGCAGGGGTGAGACACTACAGGAAGATAGACACTAAAGTCTTAGGTCATAAAGTCACATAATCACCCCCTCACCCACGCCATATTCTGTTGGTTAGAAGCTAATCACAGGTTCTGCTCACACTCAGCAGGGGAGGGGGCAACACAACAGCACGAACACCAGCAGCCAGGTGTCGCAGGGGGCCATCTGAGAGTCTGTGTGCCACATTTGGGTTTTGAAAGGATAACTGTGGCTGTGCTGTGGAGAACTTATGAAGGAAAGAGTGATGAAAGGGAGACCATCAGAGTCGCCCAGGAGAAAGACGATGGTGATGTGGAACCACTGGGGTTGTAGTTGAGCCAGGAGGGAAGTGGTTGGATTTCTGACATTTTGAAGGTAGAGCCAACAGGATTTGCTGATGTATTGATATGTGAATTGGGCTGCTTGGTCAAAGGCCAACTACATCTAAAACATCATTGTATAGTGTAAAACGTTTTATATAAATTCAGTGTCATGTTATCATATATAGAATTTTTTGCCTATGATTGCACAGGAGTTCATGGGGCCATCCTGAAATCCATCCACTTTAATATTGTGTTAACACCTTTTAATAGTAGTTGCGCTTATTCTAAAATGTGTTGTAAGATAACATTAATAATATAATCAAGAGAATAAAATACAATCTTGATTTTCCTGCTCTTTAGCACCTGAGGGATTGCTGATGTAAGACAATTGGTCTTTTACAAAATAGCTAGAAATATACAATCATTGAAAAGTGTAATCATAAAGACATAGCAACACAAAAAAGCTATTTGGTGCATTTACAGGAAAGAAGCCCAATATGAAATGGAATGTGTGTGTCAGTCCCCTTCTTTCCACATAGAACAGATTCCTGAAAATGTATGACAGTCAAACTAGGGACTTCTTGTTAGGAAGTTGTTTTTTTCTCAGAAAAAAATTTAAGGTGTTAAATACTCAGTTACAGCCGTTTTGCTGCAGTCTTTTAAGGACAGATCTATAGCATTTTTTAAGTTATTGAATTTGTTACAATTTTTTGTTCACAATTGAATTCGCAATTAATGGTTTTTAAGTCTAGTAAGCAACTCTTTGAGGCTAAAGATCTGTCACTTTTAGGACATCTGAAACATTTCCATCTTTATTTACAGTGATAACAAGTTTGAGACTTGCTCTCCTCGTATTTGATAACAGCACTTAATTTTTCTGTATTTACTCATTTTCATAGACTAGTAAGTATAAACCAGGCGTCCCCAAACTACGGCCCGCGGGCCGCATGTGGCCCCCTGAGGCCATTTATCTGGCCCCCCGCTGCACTTCAGGAAAGGGCACCTCTTTCATTGGTGGTCAGTGAGAGGAGCACAGTATGTGGCGGCCCTCCAACGGTCTGAGGGACAGTGAACTGGCCCCCTGTGTAAAAAGTTTGGGGATGCCTGGTATAAACCATAATAAATCATGATTAAGCTTTTAAAGTCACAAAACTATTTCTTCAAATGAAATCTTACCTTGAACCCCAATGTGTGAAAAAAGAAGTAGTAGAGTTGATTTGGTTGAAATTCTCCTCTATAGTTTCCACTAAAGAAAATTTGCCCCAGCCGGGCGCGGTGGCTCAAGCCTGTTATCCCAGCACTTTGGGAGGCCGAGGCGGGTGGATCACGAGGTCAAGAGATCGAGACCATCCTGCTCAACATGGTGAAACCCCGTCTCTACTAAAAATACAAAACATTAGCTGGGCATGGTGGCGCGTGCCTGTAGTCCCAGCTACTCAGGAGGCTGAGGCAGGAGAATTGCCTGAACCCAGGAGGCGGAGGTTGCGGTGAGCCGAGATCGCGCCATTGCACTCCAGCCTGGGTAACAAGAGCGAAACTCCATCTCAAAAAAAAAAAAAAAAAAAAGAAAAAAAAAAGGAAAATTTGCCCTAAGCCAGGTGGAGTAGCTCACTAATTCCAGCACTTTGGGAGGCCAAGGCAGGTGGATCACTTGAGGTCAGGAGATCGAGAGTAGCTTGACTAACATGGTGAAACACCATCTCTACTAAATATAAAATTTGGGAGGCTGAGACAGGAGAATCGCTTGAACTTGAGAGGTGGAGGTTTCAGTGAGCCAAGATTGTACCATTGCACTCCAGCCTGGACAACAAGAGTGAAACTCCATCTCAAAAAAGAAAAAGAAGGCCAGGCGTGTGGTGGCTCACGCCTGTAATCTAAGCACTTGGGAGGCCAAGGTGGGCAGATCACCTAAGGTCGGGAGTTCAAGACCAGCCTGACCAACATGGTGAAACCCCATCTTTTAAAAAAAAGAAAAGACCAGGCGTGGTGGCTCACGCCTGTAATCCCAGCACTTTGGGAGGCCAAGGTGGGCAGATCATAAGGTCAGGAGTTTGAGACCAGCCTGGCCAACATGGTGAAACTCATCTCTACTAAAAATATATATTTTTAAATTAGCCAGGCATGGTGGCATGCGCCTGTAATCACAGCTACTCGGGAGGCTGAGGCGGAAGAATTACTTGACCGGTGGAAGTAGAGGTTGCAGTGAGCAGAGATCATGCCATTGCATTCCAGCCTGGGTGACAAAGCAAGACTTCATCTCAAAAAAATAAAAAAGGGGGAAAAAAAAAAAAAAAGAAAATTAGCCCTAACATCATCAAGTATAGTAACAGTAGGTGCAGCCAAGACGGCAGTACAATCTTCTGCTACCCTTCAGTATCATATCACAGTACAAAATGGTGCTCAGCAGCCAATGACAAAATCCAAACTAGATACAGGAAAAGCCATTTGAGGCTGATAGTTGCAAAATGTCCATGTCCTTTGTGAGACAGGACTGGAAGGAAAAAGTGAAAGAACTTAACTTTACGGTGCTGCAGTTACAGATGAATTTTATTTTTTTCCCTTGAAACAGAGTCTTGCTCTGTCACCCAGGCTTTAGTGCAGTAGTCACAGCTCGCTGCAGCCTTGAACTCTTGGGCTCAAGTGATCCTCCTGCCTCAGCATCCCGAGTAGTTGGGACCACAGACATGCACCACCATACCTGGCTGATACTTTTTATTTTTTGTAGAGATGGGGTCTCGCTGTGTTGCCCAGGCTGATCTCAAACTCCTGACTCAAGCAGTGCTCCTGCCTCAGCCTCCTAAAGTGCTAGGATTATAGGCGTGAACCGCCACACCTGGCCTGTTTTTGTTTTTCTAACTGAATTCCTTGTCATAGCTTATACAGTAGATAAAAGGAAAGAGAAAAAGCAAGAGGTCACCACTGGTGGTGACTGCTCTACAGCTGAAAAGGTATGTAGCTCAGTGAAGGTAACCGGTGCTCCTCACCCAACTCATTCTCCCCACGCTGCCAAGGAAGAGGCAGGGAAGCTCGGGCCCTTCTAGTTTAACCGTTCATTTCTTTTCTCTTTATTATACAGTAATATTTGTTTATCAATAGAAAAAGATTAAATATTTTTAAAACCATTGGCTTATGTTCTAAACAATTTTCCCCAATCAGAAAAAGCGATGCAGTACTTCTCTTCAGATATCGACTACCAATAGTTCTGTAATACTAAGAGCTGTGAGAAAGTCTAGTGGAAATTTGTGAGGTGGGGGAGGGAGGAAGAATGGGACAGAAATCTGATAAAATAAGCCAATTCATTTTTGGTTTTCAAGACATTTATTTTCCTCTAAACTATATTAGTAAGACTGGCAAATCCTTATAGAGAATGTTGACCTAGATTGAATCAGCAAAACTTCTGAAGTGAACAGGTTAATGTTATGTAATTAAAATGTTGAATGTACAAATATTTTAAAAGGAGCTTATCACTGTTATCACTGTATGCCTGTTAGAACAGCTAAAATGATAAATAGTGGCAATCCCAGATGCAGGCAGGGACATGGAGAAAGTGGATTTCATGAACTGCTGGTGGGAGCATCCGAAAGGACAGCAACTCTGGACAGTAGTTTGGCAGATTCCTTAATAAGGAAACATACGCTCACCATTTGGTGCAGCAGACGCACTCCTGGCCATTTATCCAGAAAGACGAAAATCTATGTCCACGAAAACTTTCACCAGAATGTTCATGGCAGCTTTATTTGTAAAGCCAAAATCTGGGAACAGTCCAAATGTTCTTCCATGGTGAATGGCTAAACAAATGGCAGTGGTACATCCACACTGTGGAACACGACTCAGAGACTGAAAAAGAACAAGCTGTTGATACACTCAGTACCCTGGGTGGATCTCAAGGGAATTTGCCTGAGTTTTTTTCTTTAAAGCCAATCTCAAAAGGTTCTGTACTATATCATTCCATTATAAAACATTCTTGAAATAACAAAATTCTAGAGATGGAGAACAGATGAGTGACTGCCAGGAGCTAGGATGGGATGGGTGGAGGAAGGATGGAGGAAGGGTGTGATCATAAAGGAGTGAGTGTCACAATGAATCTCTGTGGTGACGCACCAGTTCTGTATCTTGATTGCAGTGGTGATTACGTGATTCTCTGCCTGCTAAAACTGCATAGAACTATATACACACACAAATGCATGCATATAATTTTGGTAGTCTGGATTAGACCAAGTCAGATTTCTGGTTTTGATATTGTACTGTAGTTATGTCAGATGTTACCATTGGGCGAAACTGAGTGAATGTTACCAAGATTTCCCATAGACTATTTTTGCCACTTCCTCTGAATGTCAGTAATTACTTCAAAAGAAGCTTAAAAACAGAAACAGAGCTCACTTGTTTATGATTCAGATCTCTTCCAGGTCTTACCCTGAAACCCGCATAGCCACAAACTAGTAAAGTCTGTTATAATATAGCTTCAAAGGCTAGAGCTAGCTTTATCCCTAAACCCAGCGACACACCACATGTTGTCACTTGGGCTATAAAAACAGTATTGTCAGCACAAAAAGGCAAGCAGATTGTCACCTTATGAAGCACTTATACCAGAAAAATAATGCCACTTGAATGCCCATGAATAAATAGCCATTTCTTTCTAAGGTTGAAGTTGTATTTTCAGGGTTCTCTTCGAAGATCTTGGGTTATACATGTGTTGTTAAGCAATGCTTTGTATAATACACTGATTTTAAGTTACATATTGCACATTTCTCTCCAGGGTGAATTTGTAAATGAATACGTCGGTGAATTAATTGATGAAGAAGAATGCAGATTGCGAATCAAGCGAGCCCACGAGAACAGTGTAACTAATTTTTATATGTTAACTGTTACCAAGGTAAAATTGCTTTTTTTTTTGTAAGAAAAAGGGATTTTTGTTTTTGTTTCATTGTCTTAATTTGAACTCAGTTTCTTTTAATTTGATTTTTCTTCAGGCAGAGCATAAGGATTTGCAGTAGCTAGTGTAGTGCCTACTATAATATGCTAATTACACCAAAGTACAAAATGAATGATTACTGAAGCCTTGTACATGTCATGTGAGAACACACCGAGTGAAAATAAAACCAGGAGCAGGGTTAGGATATCTGGATTTAGTCTGAACTCTGTCAAAAATGTCCTGGGCGTCAGTTTCTTTATTACTGAAGTAGAGAATCAACTCTCTAATTCTAAGTTATTACTAAAGTTCTGTGGTAGCCAAAACTCCAAATTGTTCTGTATATTAACACTTTTTGGTGGGGCATGGTGGCTCACGCCTGTATTCCCAATACTTTGGGAAGCTGAGAAGAGATCACATGAGCCCAGGAGTTTGAGACCAGCCTGTGTGACATAGGAAGACCCTGTCTCTACAAAAAATAAAAATAAAGTTAGCCAGGCATGGTGGCATGTGCCTGTGGTCCCAGTGCCTCAGGAGGCCAAGGTGGGAGGATCACTTGAGCCCAGAAGGTCAGGGCTGTAGTGAGCTGTGATCGTACCACTGCATTCCCGCTTGGGCAACAGAGCAAGACCCTATCTCAAAAAAAAAAAAAGAAGAAAGAAAGAGGAAAATAATGAGTGTTGTCATAAGAAAAATGACAGTATTTATCAGCAGCATGAAAAAAAAAATGACAGTAAAACTGCTAGTTTAATCCCTACAGTCATAAGACCTATTTGATACACATTACATCCATTATCTCAGTTAATTTTTTCATCAGTTCTCTGATTTACAGAGGATGAGACACTGATGTCCAGCCATGATAAGTGATTTGTTGACTATTTTGTTACAGTTTTAAGAACCAAGACTAGTACCCATATTTCCTGTGTTCCAGGCTATCACATCTCTAAAACTGAAATTCAGAATGTCATTAAAGTAAGAAATAGAGCTTAAAAGTATTTTAACTGATATTTCATTGTTTGAAAGTTTTACAACTTTCATAAACATCAGTTAAAATGCCATTCTTTATGATTACTGGGATCTGGCTCCTTCAACCCTATCCTCCCTGCCAGTAGCTCCTCTAGGCTTCTTGACAGCACTTAAGAGGCTCAGTTCTCTGGAGCGTATCAAGAGTATTAGAGTTTAAATTCAGGAAACCTAAATATTCAGCTTTTAAATGTATTTTGAACTTATATAATAAAAACAGAGTAAATAGATAACCACTGGAGAATATATCCAAACAGTGTCCCTCCATCAACGAGATCTCCAGGTTTTGTTTCTCCATTTTCTTTTTTCTTTCTGGCATAAGTTCTCACATATCCCCTCCTCTACTAGTTTTGCATCCTGCTTGGAGCAGGAAAGGAGGGCTGACAGCAGAACACCAGAGTAGTTATCAGTACTTTGAGCTCTCTAATCAGAAAATGCCGTTCCTAAACCTCTGGCCCACTAATCTTCTAAACAGCATTATTCCATGGTCTATTTGTTTCTAGAAGCAAACTTAAAAAGCAACTAAATCCCACTTTATCCTAATTACTTGACTTTGACTTGAAGGTCATCAAATAAAGGAGAGAACTTAGTAAATTGCCCAGGCGGCCTTACATTTCCTGATTTGTCGGTTGTCAAACGCCAGCTGGTAGCAAAATGCTGCTGCCTGTGATCCTTGACTGAGTTGGATGTTTCTGGGAGAGACTTAATTTACGTAAAAGGCACCTTTCTTTTCTTTCTGAAGGACCGTATAATTGATGCCGGCCCAAAAGGAAATTATTCTCGCTTCATGAACCACAGTTGTAATCCTAACTGTGAAACACAAAAGTGGACAGTGAACGGAGATGTTCGAGTTGGACTGTTTGCTCTCTGTGATATTCCTGCAGGTAAAAAAGTGACTTGTTAGCCATGGTTACCTCCCTAGGAAGAAACAAGATCCTTTAGAGCCAGGACATGGCTCTTCAAGGCTTGATGCCCAAGAACTTATGCAAATAAGACGAAGGTTATATTTAGAAAACTTATTCAAATAAGAGGAAGGTTATATTTAGAACTTAGTGTTAGCTGCCAATGAGAGGCAAACATCTATATGCTCAAAAGGAAACTTACAGAGAACTTTTATGTAAGAGTGGGCCTAACAGGATTCTGTGTCCACCGTCCTGCTGAATGAATTCTCCAAGTCAGCTGCTGTCTGTACAGTGTAGCCAGATGTTTTAGCTGTTTTCTTTTTAAAACATATTAACAGTAATTAGCTTGTGTTCACAGCAGTTGATTCCTTAGTTGCTGGTGTTTTTTGTTGTTTTCATTTTGAAAGATCATTCTGTTTCAAATTGGACATCAAAGCCTCCGAAGCGAAAGATGCTGCCTTCATTTTTCCTTACCCATCCAGTATCTGGACAATAAAACTTGGTTTCTCCTTTGTTTAGTTTGTAGAAAAATAGGTGAGAAGAGAAATGCTATAGCTAAAACAGATTTAAACTATGTTTCTAGAACCCACTGTGGATTGTTCAAGCCCAGCTAAAAGAAAGCTTAGGAGGCCCTAGTTTGAGTCCCTGGATCTTTGTCTATGCAGTAAACCTTCTTTTTGGATCTTTAGTTGATCATAATATAAGGCATTAATTACTGGAAATAGTGTTGTCACAATTCCATTGTCATATTGTTCATTTAGAAACAAGTATGAGTTAGCTATAGAAAAGAAGGCTGGCCGGGCACGGTGGCTCACACCTGTAATCTCAGCTTTGGGAGGCTGAGGTGGGTGGATCAAAAGGTCAAGAGATCGAGACCATCCTGGCCAACATGGTGAAACCCGGTCACTACTAAAAAAATTTAAAATTAGCTGGGCGTGGTGGCAGGCACCTGTAGTGTCAGATACTTGGGAGGCCGAGGCAGTAGAATTGCTTGAACCCAGGAGGCAGAGGTTGCAGTGAGCCGGGATCGCACCACTGCTCTCCAGCCTGCTAACAGAGCAAGACTCCATCTCAAAAAAAAGAAAGAAAGAGGCCGAGAGATCGAGACCATCCTGGTCAACATGGTGAAAGCCCGTCTCTACTAAAAATACAAAAAATCAGCTGGACATGGTGGTGCGTGCCTATAATCCCAGCTACTCAGGAGGCTGAGGCAGGAGAATTGCCTGAACCCAGGAGGCGGAGGTTGCGGTGAGCCGAGATCGTGCCATTGCACTCCAGCCTGGGTGACAGGAGCAAAACTCCGTCTCAAAAAAAAAAAAAAAAGAAAGAAAGAAAAAGAAAAGCAGACTGAGCTAGAACCTATTCTCCTGAGCACAGATTGCAGATTGTTACACCCTATCACATTGGTTTTGACCACTTCTATGAAAAGGACATGACTCTTTAGGACATGTAGTGTTGCTGTCATTGTTCATGAGTGAGCATGTTTTCCTCCCGTTTTTCTCCTTTTCTTTTTTTTTTTTACCATCACTGTTATCAATGAGATAGAACACTGGGAAGGGAAACGCCTTCATGCCAGAATGATGTCTCTTTTTTCACTAGGAGAGTGTGCCTATGACAGCATTTCTCTTCCCCATGACTCAAGTATGAATAATTATTTCTCCTGTGTTTCAGGGATGGAGTTAACATTTAATTATAACCTAGATTGCCTGGGCAACGGCAGAACGGCGTGCCACTGCGGGGCAGATAACTGCAGTGGATTTCTAGGAGTGCGGCCAAAGGTCAGTCTTGCAGGGGAGCGCCCCCAGCCAACAGCAGATAAGGAGAAGGGCTGTTGAAGAAGGCTGTTTATGACCATCTCAGGAACCTGCTGGAATTTGAGCACCTGGATTAGTTTGTGGGTCATAAGCTGGGCTTACCAAACATTTAGACTGTGACTTTCCAAGGAAGCTTGTATCAGTAAGGTCTGTTAGGTTCTGAAAATGTATTTATAGGCTGGGCTCGGTAGCTTACACCTATAATCCCAACACTTTGGGAGACTGAGGTGGGTGGATCACCTGAGGTCAGGAGTTCGAGACCAGCGTGGCCAACATGGTGGAACCCCCATCTCTACTGAAAAAAAGGGAAAAAAATGTATTTATATTTCTGGTTGAATATGAAATTAGCAAAAAACTAATTTAAAACTTTAAAAAAATCCACAAAATACTGTAGGCCACTGAATTATACACTTTAAAATGGTGAATTTTGTGGTATGTGAATGATATTACAATGAAAAAATTAATAGGTTGTCTAAAAGTTGCTTGGATTTACCACTACCCCTGCAATTAAAATTAAAAAGCTACCCTATTCAAAAGTCAGTGAAGTCACAGTTGCTTATGCCTGTAATCCCAGCACTTTGGGAGGCCAAGGCAGGTGGATTGCCTGAGCTTAGGAGTTTGAGACCAGCCTAGGCAACACAATGAAACCCCCTTTCTACTGATATACAGAAGATTAGCCGGGTGTGGTGGCACGTACCTGTAGTCCCAAGTACTCATGAGACTGAGGCAGGAGAATTGCTTGAACCTGGGAAGCAAAGGTTGCAGTGAGCCAAGATCACGCCACTGCACTCCAGCCTGGACAACACAATGAGACTCAGTCTCAAAAAAAAAAAAAAAAGGCGGGTGCAGTGGCTCACGCCTATAATCCCAGCACTTTGGGAGGCCAAGGTGGGTGGATCACCTGAGGTCAGGAGTTCGAAACCAGCCTGACCAACATGGAGAAGCCCCATCTCTACTAAAAATACAAAATTAGCCGGGCATGGTGGTGCATGCTTGTAATCTCAGCTGCTCGGGAGGCTGAGGCAGGATAATCACTTAAACCTGGGAGGCGGAGGTTGCAGTGAGCCATGATCGCGCCATTGCATTCCAGCCTGGGCAACAAGAGTGAAACTTAAAAAAAAAAAAAAAAAAAGGTCAATGAAAGGCTGAGGCAGGAGGATCATCTGAGCCCAGAAGTTTGAGGCCAGCCTGGGCAACATAGCAAGACCGTTTCTAAAAAAAAAAAAGTACAAAAATTAGCCAGGCATGATGGCATGCACATGTAGTCCCAACTACTTGGGAGGCTGAGACAAGAGGAATGCTTGAGCCCTTGAAGTCAAGGCTGCAGGGAGCCAAGATTGCAACACTGCACTCCAGCCTGGGGAACACAGCGAGGCCCCCATCTCAAAAAAAAAATAATTTTTAAGTCAGTGAAAACAAAGCTTTATTTTTGTTATAGTATTTGTTGCAGGATAAGGCCTCCTGATGTTTTTAGGTAATTGTACACCACATGAATTTAAATGAATGTGAGGTTGCATGGTTTTTCTGTCTGTGTCCAGCTTTATGCACTGTCTGTGATCTTTGAAACTATGATCTTTTTTTTTCCTGCCAGTCGGCATGTGCGTCAACAACTGAAGAGAAGGCAAAAAATGCTAAGTTAAAGCAGAAGAGACGAAAGATCAAAACAGAACCAAAGCAGATGCATGAAGATTACTGTTTTCAATGTGGAGATGGTGGAGAGCTGGTCATGTGTGACAAAAAAGACTGTCCCAAAGCATACCACCTCCTATGCCTTAACCTGACTCAGCCACCATATGGTAAGCTGGACCTTCAGGACCCTTTCCCTAACTTGTGTCTTTGCCAACTATGTGTAACTCAGAATATATTCCATGCCATGGAACAGGAAATGTTGAATAGAACAAACAATTGCAAAAAAATATGCTGGCAAAAAATCTTTCCCCTTACACATTTGGGATATCCTGTCAGCCATCAAGGGTTGGTTTCTTGTATACTGTTCCCACAGGTGGGTAGTTGGTACCTATGGCATTGGGTTTTGGCCAGTAGCTCACATCCATCCTAAATACTACACCCATATCTGTGTTTGGTTGAAATTTGGAGTTGTAATCAGTTGAATTCCATCTCCAATCAGAGAAGAAGGAACTTGGGTTTTTCACAGGTAATGAAGACAGGCACTAACTTGGGCACTTCTCCCTCCCCTTCTCCCCGACTCAGGAAAATGGGAGTGTCCGTGGCATCAGTGCGATGAGTGCAGCAGTGCAGCTGTTTCCTTCTGTGAGTTCTGTCCACATTCATTTTGTAAAGATCATGAAAAGGGGGCCCTGGTTCCCTCCGCACTGGAAGGCCGCCTCTGCTGCTCGGAACACGACCCCATGTCTCCTGTGTCACCAGAATACTGGAGCAAGATAAAATGTAAATGGGAATCACAAGATCATGGAGAAGAAGTAAAAGAATAAATGTGTGGTGTCCCCTCCTTTCTATTTCAGTGAAAAAAGCAAATAGATCATGCATTTAAAAAGAAGAGACTGCTACAGTGCATACAGCCTTTGCCATCGGAACTGCCTTACTAAAGCAAAAGTGGGAAACCAGTTCATGCAGGCAGAAGCAATTGGTGGTGTCTGGTTTTGTTTTGTTTGGGTTGGTTTAGGGATTCTTTTGTGGAGGGTTAAATTCCCTTGGTCTTTTCTTGCCTTTTATTGTGCTTCAATGCCATTGCAGCTTGAAAAAGAAAAGGTTTTGCTTTTAAAATAAGAACAAAGAGAAAAGAAAGTTTTGCTAATGAGATAAATTTAAAGTCTAAGATGTGTTCCTTGGTTGTATAAAGCAAAAGTAGCCATCATTCCTTTATTTATTTTCATTTTTAGGAATTTCAAGAAGCGTAGTTCAATAGTCTAATCAAGTGTATGTGTGTGTTTTAAGTAGGAATCTGAGAAAGCCCTCTAGGAAAGGGTATGATAAGCTTTATATACCTCTACTAAGCAGTAGGTAGACTCACTTCTCTTTCCCTTCAAAATGCTTTTCACAGGCTTAGAGAAGAGCTCTATGGAAGCAGGAAATCTGGCCTCTTGAAAACAATGCCTCGGTGGATTTTACCTCTGTGGTCTTAAACGAGGTGGGCTTTGTGCTATGGTAACTTTACGTAGAAAGGTATACAGTGTGTTTTTTTGGAGGAAGGAAAAAGAGGAATGTATGTGCTCACTGATTTTTGGAACGTTTTCCATTGACATGGATGGTTTGGGTTTGGATGAAGTGCGTTTCTGTGGATCTGAGGCATCGTTGGAATGGTCATTCTTATTTTCCTGACACTGATAAAGGCAGCTAAAGGGGAATGAAGGCACAAACCAAAAGCTGGATCGTATAAGCACCATTTTCTGTCCAATTTTAATGTAGACCCTGGTCTAAACTGGAGAGAAATACAGGCACTTTATTTTTTGTCTCTGTTTTCCTCTCCTAATCAAACATTTCTTTCGTCAGCTGACCATTCAGTCATGTTTCCTGGTAAAACCACACAAGTGAGTTTGAATTGTATTTGAATAGATCTTTTTGGTTGAGTTCCTAATTTGGGGGGTGAAAGTAGTAGGGGCATCCCCACGTTACATATAAATAATTTCTATTATCCAGTACTTAACATTGCTCCCATTGTGGGGAAGAACTTCTACTTTTACAGGATACGTAAGAGCCACACAAACACACTTCATCTTAGGAAGCACTTGGAGAAAATGCCCAAGAAAGTCAGTGTTAGCAAAAATGGTTGACGGTGATGCTTGACTCTTAAAGACGCAAGTATACCAAGATGTCTGCTCACGAAACTCACTTGGTTTTAATGCTTAGGAATATATATATTCCAGTATTCCTTGTATGAAATAATTAGTAATGTCAGACATTGTTGTAACACTGTACTAAGTAGAAGTCTAGGGTTAGCTTGAATGAACGTTAACTTTCTCTGTGAATTTTGACTGCTTACAATTGCTGGTACCTGGTAGCATTTATTTTCCCTTAAGTACCTAGTAACCTTATGAAGGTAGGGAGGGTAGGTGCTCTACCACATTCCTTCAGCTGTACTGAGTATTCTGTTTGCTTATCAACTTAGAGCTCTTCTATGGAAAGAGGGAAAAAAGCTGTTTTGTGCCTCTTTTTTTGTATGTAAATGTGCAATTATACTGGATTTTCTCTTGTAAAAAATAACACTACATTCTTTTACTGAAGCTCCTAAACTGCCATTTGCCTAACTCCAGCAATTAATTCTGCGGTGACTCACTGGGCTTCCAGTACTTCTGTTGATTAGATATGGTCCCAAAAGAAAGAGCAAAATGGAAAATGCAATCCATGTCACCAAATATAATTGCTACAAGTAACATGAAATACAGCTCACCAAAACACTAAACGTTGCTCTTGAGCAATTATATAGTTTGATGTCCTTTTAAAAAATAATTTAAGAAAAGCTAGGTTTTATCATACTAAAATTTTATTTTGTATATGATGTTTGGTTTTTTAAACTTACTAACAACATAAGGATTTCCTTTAATATTCCAAATACAGTTCTTGTTGAAACAGTATCCAACATGAAATCTTATCTCCTTGCTTTTAGACTTAATGCTATTTACTATCTAATAACTTTTATATGGTAAGCCAGGGTACATCTTATATACTACAGATACCTTAGGTTTCAGTATTTTTATGCAGCTTCTTCATTGTGTCACGTTTTATTTTCATATCTGTAACACAGCTCTGCTGAAATTTTTTAAATATTTTTTTTATGATTAATAGGATTGTTTCACCATTTCAGAAATCAGAGTAGAAAACAAAATAGCTGTCGGGCATGATGGCTCGCGCCTGTAATCCCAGCACTTTTGGGAGGCCGAGGTGGGCAGATCACAGGGGCAGGAGTTTGAGACCAGCCTGGACAATATGGTGAAACCCCGTCTCTACTAAAAATACAAAAAGTAGCCGGGCACGGTGGCACAAGCCTGTAATCCCAGCTACTCGGGAGGCTGAGCCAGAAGAATCGCTCGAACCCAGGAGACAGAGGTTGCAGTTTGCCAAGATCAGTCATGCCACTGCACTCCAACCTGGGCAACAAAGCGAGACTCCGCCTCAAAAAAACAAAAACAAAAAAACTAACCATAGTTCTGAAGTCTTTGGCCATGAGTGTTCTTTAATGGTCTAAAAAGTCGTTTTAGTCATGCCAATGCCAAGGAGCTCTCCTCACACCTCCATAGCGTGAATGTTGACCTATTTGGTATATTTTTAAGTTGCAGATTATAGATGCAGAAAGATAAAATTGTCCTTTATCTGTGCTTGAGTATATGTGCACTGTGCCCGTGCTACACCAATGAAATAGTCCAAAAGACATATTGCTCACTCATTGTCTAAAGTTGGTATTTGTTAACTTTTAAATCTGTATGTGGTCAGAGTATAAGTGGTTGGTTTTTATTCTTGTCCAACAATGAAATAACTTAAAGCAGCATGGGCTAATGGTAGATTTTTTTTAACATGTTAATTCATTGAAAGAAGTGAACATAAGATTTTTGATAATCAGCCTAAATCTTCAGAAATTGGATCAGTAAGAGCTAAAGATGAAATCCTGGGAAACCTTCCCAGGCACTGTGCAGGGGAGGGAGTGGCTGGACCACCGCTGCTGCTAGGGAGGAATCAGAAGAGCTGCCCGTGGCTGGCTGGGAAGGACAGGGTGAATGGCCCTTCATTCCTGGAAGGCTGAAGCAGCCAGAGGCAGTGATTCACTTCTTTAATGTCTAATCAGGGACAGAGATAGGAGTGAGGTGGGTTTTATTTTCATTTTTGCCACTCTAAATTCTCAAAAATGATCTGCGCTAATCTATAGAACTGGCTGAGTTTGGAAATCATTTAAAATTTGGAATTTTTCTGTATGTTCGATTCAGGAACATACCTGAAAACTAAAAAAGTAATGGAGGTGGATGGGCTGCTCCCAGCTCCCTTCTGCCATTTACACAAAATATTTGAAAACATGTCTGTAAATAATGTTTTAGAACAGAGATATTGAGTATCTAATCATGTAAAGGACTCTCAGATAAGACAGGCTGTTGGACAACTTTCCTAGTTCATGAAATGGAATTTCCTTTTTGAATAGTTTCTTGCATGGTATGTTCCAATAGGTCAAATCCAGACCTAAAGTTTGCAAACAGGCCATCTGTAGAGAATATAATCTCTGGACTGCCCAGGACTTGTTGCTTGTTTTTCATTTCATTTTTAAATACAAAGCTCTTCCTTTAGCATTCACCTTAAAGTCAAGGTGCTGGCTGCTACATGCCATGTCCTTTAACAGGATAAGAAAACAAGTTACTATGGAGCCCTCACGACTTGGGAAGCTTACATTTGATGTACTTCCACATGAGATACCAAGGACATTGGAAAGTTGCTTTGTTTCTGGGCAGTGTAGACTAAAGTTACTTTTCATAAGGCTGATGCATCCAGCCACCCCCCAATTGTCCAAGTTGGTGCAGACATGAATTGATCAAATGAAACACTTTCCTTTGGCCTAAGGCTACCTAGAATAATTGGTTTTTGGTTATTTGTAAAACAAAAAATAGAACTTGCTTCCATTTTCAGATGGGCTAGGGAGTAGTATAATTGACAGCTTTGCAATGAAATTAATACTGAAAAGTTGGAAATGTGTATATACTGAAATCTCACCAACTTTTACCTGGGGTGGGGTACCAGGAGAAAGGGGGGTTAAATAGGGTAAGTGGGGGGGATCATAATGTTTACCACAGGTACGAAGTAGTCACTTTAACATTGAGACCTCTGCCTCATTGAATTCAGGTTTTTTAAGTACTTGAAACTCTTCAGATTCTCCTTATTTTACAGTTTCTTTTTAAATTTATGAAGTAGAAAGCATTGTTTTGTAAACTGTTTTGAAAATAAATAGCCTAGTCTCTTATCCTCTTTAGTGTGGATTAAAGGCGAAATTCTGCAAATGGGAGTGTTCACAGTAGATAGCTCAGATTGATTGAACACACTTGAGGGAGAGACTCCTGCATGAGATACCAGCATTTTTATGAATACTTCCTATGTATGTTCTTTATTTTGTCATTGTGTCAACCCTGTCCCCAAGCACATCATCTTTCCTTTTACTATGTCTGTGTAGGGAAAAAAATTTAAAATTGCACTTAATGTCACACTCCCAAAATGTGGGTAATCTGTGTCTTTCGAAAACCATTTCTGTTTTTGTTTTGTTTTGGTCAGTCCATTGCATAAGTGACAAGTTTGGGTGCTTGTGGCACGTATGAAGGGGGAAATGAGAGTTACCTGTCCTTCAGTAGGCTGTAAAAGTAATTTATGTGTAAATAAAAAGGGAAAATAGAACAGATGCCAAAGTCATTTTTTCAGTCTTTAGTTTTCTTATGTGGCATTACTGCATCTGCTAGTTACTGAAAAAGCACCCTCAGCTTTTACTGCTCCCTTCCCTGCCTGCCAACACAGTTGATGTGTGCAAATAGCCCTCAAGTATCTGTCAGATTACCTATATAAGGTATTGATAAGATATTCTTGTCAGTTTAGAAATGGACTGGATAAAACTTTGTTGTCATTATTTTATCTCATTTGTCCTGTTACATACCCTATGTTAAGAAAATTATATTGCCACTAATAAGATGCTAAATGAGTATTACAACTGGCTAATATCATTTTTTATATGCAAGGGTGTGTGTATATTTGGAAACGAGAAATTCATTTGTACCCATTTGAGTGATACTGCACAACACACACAGATACCTACAGACTGTTTTCATTTTCTCGTGTTCTTTATGATAATCTTTGTAGATTATTTCTGTACTTTATCTGTAATAAACTTTGTAGATCCTGTGAACCGTTATTTTGCCTAACTCACGAGACTTGAGTCTTGAATAACAAAGCATCAATATTCACTAAAGTCAATCTCTTTTGAGTTTCTGTGACTTGGCTAGATGCTCTTGACACTAAGGGATTCGTGTTCATTTTCCCTGGGGGTGTTCCACTAGGGCATTACTGTATAATGATTTGATGTTGCCACATAGACTTCAAGATATATGATATTTTGAGGATTTTGTTGATTGGCCTATGTTTTATTGCATAGTGTGAAACGTGTAAAGCTTGGTTAACCTGTATATAGATAGCTTATTGTTGACTAGTTACGGTGTATTTAGGATTGCCTGTAATATTTAAGCTTCTTACTGATGTGTGTGCTGGTAGGAACATACAATTTTTGTACATTATATTTACTGAGATGTTGCCTTTTTTATTTTACAAATACTTTGGAATTCCAGTGTGGTTTTTTTTTTTTTTTTTTTCTTCCGTGAGGATTAATTTGGAAAGGTTTTTAATGACATTCCACTGATTTCGGATTTTGCTTGAGATTGACTTCAATAAATTGTCCTGTATGTTCCAAATTAAATGTGGGCTTGTTCTTTGCCAGTAATAGTTTTGCTACAACTCACTGGGCAGGAGGCCACCCTGGAAGAGTACATGACACAATCGAGCCCACCTCAGTCGGTATCGCTTCCTGCAGAATGCCGCTGCGTTGCTAAGGAACGAGGCTCTGAGGGAGCTGTAGGGTTTTACATTTAGAGGCGGAGTCCCAGGGGGAGGCTGCTCCCCGCAGTGGTGTGAAGAGGAGCTGCTCCTCACGGCTGCCGCTGGGACGCTGGCTCCCCGCTGAATGCGCCAGAGGGCAGGTCCGCTGGCTTCACGGCCCCTTTGCCAGCCCATGCCCACTGCACGTCCAGCTTCCTGGGAGCCGCCAGAGCGCTGGCGGCCGGAAAAGGGGGGCGGTGCGTAGTTCCCCGCCCGGCCCTCCCCACGGAGGCGGCCACGTCAGCGCGACGTCGACCGGGTCTCGCGGCCGGATGGGGAAGGCGGCGGCGGCGGCGGCCTTTGGGGCCGAAGTCGGGGTGCGGCTCGCGCTGTTTTCGGCCTTCCTGTAAGATCCGCAGCCGGGCCCCGGCGGCCCCGCTTCCCAGGCGGGCAGGCGGCAGAGGGCGGAGGGCCGGGCCGCGGAAGGGAAGCCAGACGACCTGCTCTGCGCTTCTTTGTTCTCTAGGGTGACGGAGCTGCTCCCCCCGTTCCAGAGGCTTATCCAGCCGGAGGAGATGTGGCTCTATCGGAACCCCTACGTGGAGGCGGAGTATTTCCCCACCAAACCGATGTTTGTGCGTGGACAAAAATCGACCCTCCTCCCTCCCCGTGACCGGGCTTCCCGCGGGCACATGTCCTTTTTCCGCCCCGAGGCGGCCTCTGCAGGGACCCGCTGCCCCCTCCGCTGCTGTGCGCCGGGTTCCGCCTCCGCCTGAGGTACCGGGCCGAGCACCACGGGCACTGCACTGGGGGTGCTGCCTGGCGCCCGGCTACGCCCCCAGGAAGCACACTCAAGACCTTGTGTTAGCACTCGTGAGTCCTGCCGTGTCACGCCCATCCCTTTTCCCTGTAGGAGCTGCTTTAAACACGAGTGTGGCTTTCCTTGGATTGTTTTAACCTCTGACATTCCAATTCAGGTTATTGCATTTCTCTCTCCACTGTCTCTGATCTTCCTGGCCAAATTTCTCAAGAAGGCAGACACAAGAGACAGCAGACAAGCCTGCCTGGGTGAGCGCCAGCCCTTTCCGGCCGGTTTCTTCGTGCTGGGAACCTAAGAAGTCTTTGTGGGGTTCAGCCACGGGGAGCCTGTGTGGAGGCCACACAGTTTTTGCATTCCTAAAGGAACTCTATCCCCGCAGGAGAAGAAAATAGCACTGCAGGGATGTGGCTACGCAGGCTACACCGCAGGCAGCCCTGTGCCTAAATGCACTGGGTTATTTGTACCTCAGAAATGTCTTTGGCCTAGTACGGAAGTTCTCGGCTGCAATAGAATGATCACTGAGGACCGTAATTAATTTTGTGCCCAGGCCTGGATTTTATCCATCTCAGAAACAGCATGGCTGCTCTCTCAAGTGAGGCCACGACCATGCCTTTCTTCCTAGACAGATCCCACTAACTAGTTGCTTTGCTTTGCAGCTGCCAGCCTTGCCCTGGCTCTGAATGGCGTCTTTACCAACATAATAAAACTGATCGTAGGGAGGTAAGTGACAAGAGCCAACCACCCCAGCATCTGCCTCAGCCCTTACCCACCAGGACAGAGAGGTAATGGTGCCCACCACCAGTGTCTTTATCCTTTTCCCCTTTATCTTCACTCTGATCTTTCTTTTCTCATTCATTGCTGACTCCCTTCCGAGCACCTCAGTCCTCCAGGTGACACCTGGGCTCTTTTCTGCCCTGAACAGCATTTCCCACCAACAGCCACAGCAGAGGGGTCGGTGACCTCTTGAGCATCTCCTGAAGCTGGTGTCATTTGCTGTTTGCCCTAAAAAGTAATCATGTGCTGGGGTGGGGCTTTCCCCTAACTACCTTAAATGCTGACCTTGGAAGCAAGGCTTTTCTCTTAGTGTGGTGACTGTACTAATCCAGTTACCTTATTTTGGCTGGGGCATTTTTTGACCAATAGTTCACAGGATTATTCATGTCTGCTACAACTGAAAAATCATTTCTGGAGTTAATGATTTACATTCCAACCACGCTTCTTTCTTCCAGGCCACGCCCCGATTTCTTCTACCGCTGCTTCCCTGATGGGCTAGCCCATTCGGACTTGATGTGTACAGGGGATAAGGACGTGGTGAATGAGGGCCGAAAGAGCTTCCCCAGTGGACATTCTTCCTGTATGAGTATCGTATGGACTCTATCCCTATGCTTGTTTTCACGTCACTGAATTTAACCTAGAAAGTTAGTAGGGATTGGAAAATCTGACTACTCTTGTTGTTTCTAGAATTTGGAAAATCCCCCTTCTTTAGTAACTCCACAGTTTAACAAGTCTGAGCCTTGACTATTATAAATGAGGAAACTAAGGCATCAACAAGTTAATTCAGATAGCCAGTATTCCAAAACTATTCTCAGATAAAACATTAACTTCGGCACACGAAGTCCTTTATTTTTCTTTTTGTTTCCTTTTCCTTCACAATGATTTACACTAGACATATACACAAAAAAGGATTAAAACATGCTCATGGCTGGGCGTAGTGGCTCAGGCCTGTAATCCCAGCAATTGGGAGGCCCAGGCATGCAGCTCACTTGAGGCCAGGAATTCAAGACCAGCCTGGCCAACATGGTGAAATCCTGTCTCTACTGAAAATATAAAAATTAGGCCAGGCACAGTGGCTCATGCCTGTAATCCCAGCACTTTGGGAGGCTGAGGTGGGCGGATCATGAGGTCAGAAGATCGAGACTATCCTGGCTAACACGGTGAAACCCCATCTCTACTAAAAACAAAAAATTAGGCGTGGTGATGGGCACCTGTAGTTCCAGCTACTCAGGAGGCTGAGGCAGGAGAACTGCTTGAACCTAGGAGCCAAGATCACACCATTGCACTCCAGCCTGGGCCACAGAGCAAGACTCCATCTCAAAAGAAAAAAAAAAAAAATTAGCTGAGTGTGGTGGCACATGCATGTAGTCCCAGCTACTCGGGAGGCTGAGGCAGGAGAATCGCCTGAGCCCGGGGGGTGGAGGATGCAGTGAGCTGAGATGGTGCCACTGCACTGCAACCTGAGTGACAGAGCAAGACTCTGTCTCAAAAAATAAAAATAAAAACATGCTCATGCTCTCTAGCCTCCTATGTGGAGATGAATGAGGTCGCTTCCTTTAAAAGATACACACTTAGAAGTTTTTCTGATTCTAGTTGCATTTGCTGGTCTGGCCTTTGCTTCCTTCTACCTGGCAGGGAAGTTACACTGCTTCACACCGCGAGGCCGTGGGAAGTCTTGGAGGCTCTGCGCCTTTCTGGCGCCTCTGCTTTTTGCAGCTGTGATTGCACTGTCCCGCACGTGTGACTACAAGCATCACTGGCAAGGTAAGCGAAGTATTTATGCCGTGGAAGTGTGCATATTTCATTCATTTTATTCCCAGAACCTGATGCTTACCAAATGTCTGCTGAATGAACAAATCAATGAGTATGGATGGTCTGGGTTCTGTTACTAAGAATATGCTTTTAAAATTATAGGAAGAATGAGCAAAAGAGTTTCCCAAAGATAAATGTCCTAATTTTTCCATGATTTGAAGCACTGTAAGTTCAAGTTAAACTGAAAGTATAAGAAATTTAAAACCTCAAAGTTCAGTTTACTCTCTTAAAAATCAGGTTCGCCGGGCGCAGTAACTCACGCCTGTAATCCTAGCACTTTGGGAGGCCGAGGTGAGTGTATCACCTGAGGTCAGGAGTTTGAGACCTGCCTGAGCAACACAGTGAAACCCCATCTCTACTGAAAATACAAAGTTAGCCTGCATGGTGGTGCATGCCTGTAATCCCAGCTACTTGGGAGGCTGAGGCAGGAGAATAGCTTGAACCCGGAGGTGGAGGTTGCAGGATGAGCCAAGATCATGCCACTGCACTCCAGCCTGGGCAACAAGAGTGAAACTCTGTCTCAAAAATAAATAAATAAATAAATCAGGTTCATTGTCATAGGACTTTTGTTCAGAAACAAGTAAAATTCAAGAAAACATGTAATTAAACAAATTTAAGCTGAATACTATAGTAAGTAAAATATCCAAGTTATAAAATACCTGGCTGGATGTGGTGGCTCACACCTGTAATTCCAGCACTTTGGGAGGCCCAGGCAGGAAGATCACCTGAAGTCAGGAGTTCAAGACCAGCCTGGCCAACATAGTGAAACCCCATCTCTACTAAAAATGCATTAGTTGAGGCCAGGTGCAGTGGCTCATGCCTGTAATCCCAGCACTTTAGGAGGCTGAGGTAGGTGGATCACCTGAGGTCAGGAGTTCGAGACCAGCCTGACCAACAGAGTGAAACCCTTATCTCTACTAAAAATACAAAATTAGCTAGGCGTGGTGGCACATGCCTGTAATTCAAGCTATTTGGGAGGCTGAGGCAGGAGAATCCCTTGAACCTGGGAGGTGGAGGTTGCAGTGACCTGAGATCATGCCACTGCATTCCAGTCTGGACAGTAAGAGCAAAACTCTGTCTCAAAAATAAATAAATAAAAATACAAATAGAAAAATTAGCCAGACATGGTGGCACATGCCTGTAGTCCCAGCTACTCAGGAGGCTGAGGCAGGAGAATCCCTTGAACCTGGGAGGTGGAGGCTGCAGTGACCTGAGATCACGCCACTGTACTCCAGCCCAAGTGACTGAGACTGTACCTTAAAAAAAAAAAAATTATAGAATTACCTTCAAAGCCACAATTCCAAAAAAACATTGATAGTATTGCCCACAGGTCTTCAGGAACCATATTTTAAATAAACTAGCTTTTTGCCAAGAGAAGCAACTCTTAAAAGACTTTATTCCTTCCTCTAGGACCCTTTAAATAGTGAAGATGGGTAGATGAATAGCATTAAGTGGACCTTTATTATTATTTGGAGTTAAAAAATATATAATTTAATACACTCTGAACAAAGCTTATTGTATTTACTTAAGATGTGTTTTGAAGGGCCAGGTGCCATGGCTCACGTCTATAATCCCAGCACTTTGGGAGGCCAAGGCAGGTAGATCACAAGGTCAAGAGATCGAGATCAACCTGGCCAACATGGAGAAACCCCATCTCTACTAAAAATACAAAAATTAGCTGGGTGTCATCGCTCGTACCTGTAGTCCCAGCTACTTGGAAGGCTGAGGTAGGAGAATCACTTGAACCCAGGAAGCAGAGGTTGCAGTGAGCTGAGATCACACCACTGCACTCCAGACTGATGAAAGAGAAAAACTCTGTCTTAAAAAAAAAAAAAAACAAAAGATGTGTTTTGATTTGGTGTTCGGAGAGCAACCTGACAATGATAATCCTGTAACTATGATAAAATTGAGAAAGCCTAATGAAACCATAAATCTAGAATTGAGATTTTAGCACCATAGTAGAATATCCTGGAGGGACAAGTCCTCTATGCAATACACTAGAAGGATTTAAGAGCCTAATATTAAGAGAAGACCTTGTTTCTATTCTCTTCAGATGTACTCGTTGGATCCATAATTGGAATGACATTTGCCTATGTCTGCTATCGGCAGTATTATCCTCCTCTGACTGATGTAGAATGCCATAAACCATTTCAGGACAAACGTGCACTTTCTACTGCACAGAAGCAGCCTGGGGATTCTTATTGTTTTGATATCTAAAAATTGAATCTGGCTAGGCACGGTGACTTACGCCTGTAATCCCAACACTTCTTTGGGAAGCCTAGGAGGGTGGATCACCTGAGGTCAGGAGTTTGGGACCAGCCTGGCCAACATGGTGAAACCCTGTCTCTACTAAAAGTATAAAAATTAGCCAGGAGAGGTGGTACACCTGTAAATCCCAGCTACTCGGGAGGCTGAGGTGGGAGAATTACATGAACCTGGGAGGCAGAGGCTGCAGTGAGCCGAGATCACACCACTGCACTCCAGCTTAGACAACAGAGTGAGACCCCATCTCAAAAAAAAAGAATCTACTTCCATGAAGAACAGGTGAACTAGCCCTCCAAACTGGACCATGCACAAGACAAGAAATTTTGGCCATTTTTTCCCCTTCCAAGGTACAAGTGAGGACATAAGTCACACTGTATTCTGCCTCCAAATGATTACGCACTTTTGCCCCTGCTCACACAGCTCTATCTTGAGGAGGCACAGCTCTTGTCAACTACTGTATGCCATATATTCTAGTAAAGGGATATTTCAAAGGCATCCAACAGCTTATGAATCTGGCCTATCAGATTGATATCCAAAGATCTACATAGTTTTAAATTTAATTTCCATTTTGTAAAGCTCAAAAATCTTAAAATCTAAGGCATGACCAGCTAAATTACTTTGATTCTGTTTATCTTCTGTGATGACAATTCCATCAAGCCTTAAATAGGAAAATGTCAAATCTGGGGTAATTTATCACTTTTGTGCGTATCTTACCTGAGTCCAGCCATCTGGTACTGCTACACATTTTTAACACCGTGGGCATAAACAGTGTTGGATTACGAAGTGAACACCATGATAAAGAAGAAAATGGTCAGGAGTATGGTTTCAGTACTAACAGATGATTGTTTCTACCTCATTTGACCGTAACTGTGAGCTTCTCTCCTTCCATTCATAAATGAAGATCTGCTCAAATGCACCAATACTGCCAAGTGACTAAGAAAAGAAAAATTACAGACATCACCACCTGAAGGACAAATGAATCTTTTTCTGCCCCTTCTTCACAATGGGATATAAGGAACAGTTACAGTGTGTCATCAGAACTGATGCCATAGGACCTACAGCTCCCTTTCTCTTTATTGTGATTATACTTTAAATATGACCTTGTCTTTTATCTGTATCTTCCTATATTTTCAATATATCTTTTTCCTTCAGTAAACCTGATATTCAAATAAAATGGTAAATTTGTGTTTTTTTTTTTTAAATATTTAAAGTACCATTAAGGAGCTGGAACTTTAATAAAGCAAAACATTGAATTCCTCATCCACCCTAAGTGATTCAAATGCTGTTACCTATGGTACTGGCTAATTTTTATAAATACCAAAGAAGAGTATCCATATTTATCTTATAATTGCCATGCTTTAACTTCTGAACGACAACTGCCTATGACAATAAAAACACCAATCAAGGGAAAAGAACTTACCTGTTAGTTCTTTGCCCAAAACTTTATTTTTTTTTTTTTTGTTTTAGCAATACATAAAGGAAGAGAAAATCGTTACTGTATTGATTTTCTTTACTTTGTGACGGATGAGTCCAGGTGAAAGTAGGCAACTAGTCAATACGGTTTGATTTCAGTATTTACTAAAGTTTTAAATATAATCACGTAAAAAAACAAACATTTCAAAAGTGCAAAATATTAGAAATCTAATCAGTGCTATTACTCTTTCCATGCAAACAATCTCTTTTGCCGAGATAAGTAATACTAATTCTGCAGCTGGGAATATGTACAAAATGATGCTGTACCAGAGTTTTAAAATAGGCTTGGTCTACAGATTGCACATGATACAAATGAAAGCAGTGCAAATAATATATGACTAAATACAGGATTTCAATCAAGCTTATTATCCTGGGAATATACAGATATAATACCATGAATAGCCAAGATATAAAGCTCTTCACAGTTACCCACCCCCTCACCACTAGGAAGGAAACATTTCTTAATACAAAGAGTGGTTTATCTGGCTATCCAGGGCTATGTTGTCCATCTTTGGTTACAGGGACTCACTCTCTCTTGTCCTTTGTTTTACTCTTAAATAGCACCTATTTTGCCAATAGGAAGAGTAAACATAAATTTGAAGACTGCAACTTGGCAAAAGCTTCCCCTTAATATACAGTGAATGCTTCTTAATTCTCAGTAACTCCAAGTTTATATACTTTTTAAAAAATAAAGTATTCCATAAAATCTGAAACTTAGTGGCGTACTTAGCATTAGACCATCAGCACATGACAAGGAAAGGCCAGGCCTGACCTACACCCCAGCGTTACCTCTACAATCTCCAAGGCAACAGTAATTACCCTTCATTTTCCTTTTTTTCCTCCAGAAAGGGATAAAGACCACTACTGTCTACGGAATGGCTTCAATAAACATTAAATGCCAGAGGCTTTGGATACCATAACATAAAAAAATATATAAACAATAAACCACAGCTGGCCTGCCTTTGCCACTCTATAAACAGAGGCCTGTGGAATCAGAGCAAGTAGAAAGGACTATCATAAAGATAACTGCAAAGACAATGACAAACTGACCAATAAAGAAGAAAAATCTACAGCAAAATAGTGAAAAAGATGCCTTGACAAAATTAGTGTGCAGTCAGTCACTTGTGTTCTTAGAATTAAACCCCACTTCATAGGTTCCAGACTCAGCTGACACTGACTCTGCAATAGCTGTTTCTTGGACCCTACAGGCATAAGTTTTTCTTTCAGAGTAAGTTAAACATTTCACCCTAGCCAAACCTACCTGCTCAACCAATGCTGCCCATGCCAAGAGCCTTTTATTTTTATTTTTATTTATTTATTTATTTATTTATTTTTAAGAGACGGGGTTTCACCATGTTGGTAAAGCTGGTCTCGAACCCCTGACATTGTGATCTGCCCACCTCAGCCTCCCAAAGTGCTGGGATTACAGGCGTGAGCCACCGTGCCTGGCCTTGCCAGGAGCCTTTTAAATATGCTTTGTGGATTATGGATACCCAAAAAGGAAAGAGGATACACAATACCACCTTCGCCCAAGTAGAAATGGCAGGTTGGGCCAGACGCGGTGGCTCACGCCTGTAATCCCAGCACTTTGGGAGGCTGAGGCAGGTGGATAACCTGAGGTTGAGACCAGCCTGACCAACATAGAGAAACCCCGTCTCTACTAAAAATACAAAAAATTAGCTGGGCATGGTGGTGCATGCCTATAATCCCAGCTACTCAGAAGGCTGAGGCAGAAGAATCGCTTGAACCTGGGAGGCGGAGGTTGCAGTAAACCGAGATCGCGCCATTGCACTCCAGCCTGGGCAACAAGAACAAAACTCCATCTCAAAAATTAAAAAGAAAGGGCAGGTGACAAATTGTTTCGCCATAAAGGCAACACTAAGAGATTTTATTTAGAACCTAAGCAGCCTGTAAAGGCTACATAAGTTCAGGTTCATCAGCTTTTATAACTACTCTCAATGTAACAATAGAAGCTATTATCAAATTCTATCAAATATAAAAGGGAAGCCTACGATATATAACATCTTTGCTTTATAAAGATACACTTAACACGAACTTGTCAGCTTTAGACTCTCACAGCAGTTCAAACAGTTGCAAAAACAATGAACATCAGTGATTTCTAGCAGTAAGTCTGTCAGTCAGTTCTAAGAGAGTGAACAGTTTTTTAAAGCTTCATCCTAGTCCTTCATATGGTACACATATGAAAGAAATGCTGGTTCAAAAATAAATCATTCAAAAGCCTTTTCCATATCCGCTGAGACTTAGCCTTCAGTTCAACACAAACAAGAGATGACAGTACTCTAAAATGCCTTCTAAATCTCAAGAATCTGTTTCCAAACTAGAACATTTTCTAAAGATAAGCAATAGATTCCTTAAAAACATGTCTACTTCACTCAAAACAAATCAAACCCCAAATAGGCTTTACACCAAGTACTAATCAATAAAGTGTGGCACCTAATAAACTATCATCAAAGAGTTAAAGATACAAACCACCCCCTGCTCTGAAGAAAAGATGGCAAGTGTTTATATGAAGCCAGTGGTGAAAAGTAACAGGGTATTCCTTTTGCTTTTCCATTCATTTCCAAAGAGGAAGATTATCTTCCGAAGACCCCAGTGGTAAGTGGCAGGCAACATGCAGGAAATGACGCAGCTGAGGAGAGGAAAACTGCAGCAACAAACAGGTGGATTTTCTGGGGAAGGATCCCTCAGTATCCATCTAGGGAAGAGAGTGGGAGAAGAGCTGCAGTCACAACTGGAAGGCAACCACAGACAATGCCAGAGTCGAATATACAGACTTTATAGTTTCACATCTAAAAAGCTGAGTAATTTATATCTCAGATGGGTGGTTTGTAATTAAAATCATAACTGTTGCCACAGTAATTCTTAATCAGAACCATTAAGATTCTAAGCTTAGATCCTAAAAAAATGACAGGTGTCATTGGACAAAATCTCTAGGAAAACAGACATACACTATTCTTCCTCTAAATGGGCTACTATGTTTTTTCCCCTATGAATTTCTACCAGTCCTTCTAAAAATGAACAGCAGCCTAGATCTTGGTGACAGGTAACAGTATTATTTATAAAGAACCTGAGGCTAGCCGGGCGCGGTGGCTCACGCCTGTAATCCCAGCACTTTGGGAGGCCGAGGCGGGTGGATCACGAGGTCAAGAGATCGAGACCATCCTGGTCAGCATGGTGAAACCCCGTCTCTACTAAAAATACAAAAATTAGCTGGGCATGGTGGCACGTGCCTGTAATCCCAGCTACTCGGGAGGCTGAGGCAGGAGAATTGCCTGAACCCAGGAGGCGGAGGTTGCGGTGAGCCGAGATCGCACCATTGCACTCCAGCCTGGGTAACAAGAGCGAAAACTCCGTCTCAAAAAAAAAAAAAAAGAACCTGAGGCTCTATAGTTCATTATAACCTGTTAACCATACATGACATTTTAAAACTTACATTAAGCAGCCATAGATGGGTGACTTTTACTGTAAAGGCTGATCAAGGAAGATACCCTGGGTTTGGTAAATCTCTTTGAGGACCAGCAATACCGTATCTTCAGACTCCCTATAAAGAAAAATTTATATTGAGAAAAGGAACTAACATTTGTGCCAAATGTTTTACATATATTATCTCATTTAATCCATACAGCCATTTTGCAAGTTTTTTACTTCTCCAAAGAAATGAGATACAGAGGTAACGTAATTGGCAGTGGTTTGGAAGGTGACCTGGCAAAGAACTCTAGCATTAAGTCTAGTAAAATAAAAAAGCTAGTAAGAGAGGCAGGGTACAGTGGCTCATGCCTGTAATCCCAGCAATCTGGGAGGCTGAGGTGGGCAAATCACTAAAGGTCAGGAGTTTGAATTAGCCTGGCCAACATGGTGAAACCCATCTCCACTAAAAATACAAAAACTAGGGCCAGGCACGGTGGCTCACAATTGTAATCTCAGCACTTTGGGAGACCGAGGTGGGTGGATCACGAGGTCAGGAGTTCGAGAACAGTCTGGCCAGTAGGGTGAAACCCCACCTCTACTAAAAATACAAAAATTAGCCAGGTATGGTGGCACGTAGTCCCAGCTACTCCGGAGTCTGAGGCATAAGAATTTCTTGAACCCGGGAGGCAGAGGGTGTAATGAGCCAAGATCACGCCATTGCACTCCAGCCTGGGCAACAGGGCAAAACTCCATCTCAAAAAAAAGAAAAAAAATAGGCCGGGCGCAGTGGCTCACGCCTATAATCCCAGCACTCTGAGAGGCCGAGGTGAGTGGATCACGAGGTCAAGAGATCGAGACCATCCTGGTTAACATGGTCAAACCCTGTCTCTACTAAAAATACAAAAATTAGCTGGGCATGGTGGCACGCACCTGTAGTCCCAGCTACTCGGGAAGCTGAGGCAGGAGAATTGCTTGAACCCAGGAGGCAGAGATTGCAGTGAGCCGAGATTGTGCCATTGCACTCCAGCCTGGGTAACAAGAGTGAAACTCTGTCTCAAAAAAAAAAAAAGAAAAAGAAAAAAAATAGCCAGGTGTGGTGGCAGGAAGTGGAGGTTGCAGTGAGCCAAGATTGCGCCACTGCATTCCAGCCTGGGTGACAGAGTGAGACTCCATCTGGAAAAAAAAAAAAAAAAAAAGCCAGTAAGTAACCAAGAACTGTTCTTTTTCCACAGAAATAATTCTAGAGACACTACTGAAGAGTTATCCAGTTGGTCACCTTAATTTTTAAAATATTATGCACTTTTTGGAAAAGGTAATACAATCATATGGTTCTAAATTCCAAAAACCTAAGAAAGTAATGAAGTCTCCCTCCCACCTTTGTTCCTGAACCACCACCAGTTCATCATGTGACAATCAATGTTACCAATTTCTCATGCAGTTTCCAGGTTATTTTATGTATGCACAATTACTTATATCTATAGTTCATAACAAAATTTGATTCAAAAGATAACATTCATGAGGGACTGCCTTAAGGATGTAAGGCTCTAACATTCTTCTAAATCTGTGGTTCAACATTTATTGAGTCATGCATCCTTTTGAGAATCTAATAAATTATGGATTTCTCCCAAGAATCACAATGTAACCACAACTATAAACCTGTATTTCATTGGATTCATATACATCCCTCATCTCCCACAAACTCCATATACACAGACCCCAGCTTAAGAAATTCCTATACCATCAAGTGGGAATTAGCTCTATCAGATATTAAAATGGTACATAAATAAGCAAATCAATAAATAATAAAAGCTGAGAAATAGTCCCAATTATGAATAGAAATTTAATTAAGTGGTCAGGCACAGTGGCTCATACCTATAATCCTAGCACTCTGGGAGTCAAGGCAGGCAAGATCACCTGAGGTCAGGAGTTCGAGACCAGCCTGGCCAACACAGTGAAACCCCATCTCTACTAAAAACACAAAAAATAGCCGGGCATGATGGCACACGCCTATAGTCCCAGCTACTCAAGAAGCCGAGGCAGAAGAATCACTTGAATCCAGGAAGAGGAGGTTGCAGTAAGCCTCGACCGTACTATTGCACTTCAGCCTGGGCAACAGAGTGAGACTCTGTCTCAAAAAAAAAAAAAAAAAAAAAAAAAGAATTTAATTAAGTTACAACCTCAAATCTATTAATAGTGTTGAGACATGAAGAACCTGAATCTGTATCAAAGATTTATAGGTAAAAATGAGATGATAAAATATTAGAATAGCCAGGCATGGTGTTGTATACCTGCAGTCTCAGCTACTCAGGAGGCCAACACAAGAGGATTGCTTGAGCCCAGGAATTCAAGGGTCTAGGGCACTAAGATTATGCCTGTGAAAAGCCACTGCATTCCAGCCTGGGCAACATGGCAAAATTCTGTTTCTAAAAAATATATACGTGTGTGTGTACGTGTGTGTGTGTGTGTGTGTGTGTGTGTGTGTGTATATATTTATATATATATAAATTTATATATATATATAAATTTATATATTTATATATATATATAAATAAAAGAATACAGGCCAAGTCTGGTGGCTCATGCCTGTAATCCCAGCACTTTAGGAGGGCAAGGTCAGGAGTTCGAGACTAGCCTGACCAACATGGAGAAACGTCATCTCTACTAAAAATACAAAATTATCCAGGCATGGTGGCACATGCCTGTAATCCCAGCTACTCAGGAGGCTGAGGCACGAAAATCGCTTGAACCCAAGAGACAGAGGTTGCAATCAGCCAAGGTTACACCATTGCACTCCAGCCTAGGCAACAAGAATGAAACTCCGTCACAAAAAAAAAGAAAGAATATACTGTGATACCAGGTGCGGTGGCTCACACCTATAATCCCAGCACTCTGGGAGGCCAAGACGGGTGAATCACTTGAGGTCAGGAGTTTGAGACCAGCCTGACCAACATGGTGAAAAATTAGCCAGGCGTAGTGATGCACACCTGTAATCTCAGCTACTTGGGAGGCTGAGGCAGGATAATCATTTGAACCCGGGAGGCAGAGGTTGCAGTGAGCCGAGATCACACCATTGCATTCTAGTCTAGGCAACAAGAGCAAAAGTCCATCTCAAAAAGAAAGAAAAAGAAAATACTGTGGTAAGAATTTTTTTTTGGAAAGTAAGGAAGATCTAAGTATGACACAAATTCCTGAAACAAAAAAGCAAATGTCAACAAATTTGATTACATAAAAATAAAAAATTTGACTGGCTGCAGTGGCTCATGCCTGTAATCCCAGTACTTTGGGAGGAAGGAGCAGGCGGATCACCTGAGGTCAGAAGTTCAAGACCAGCCTGATCAGCATAGTGAAACCCTGTCTTTACTAATATAAAAATTATAAAAAAAAAAATAAAATGAAAAAAAAAGAAAAAAAAAGAAAAAAAGAAAATGAAAAATAAATAAATAATAAAAATATTAAAATTAGCTGGGTGTGGTGGTGCATGCCTATAATCCTAACTACTCAGGAAGCTGAGGCAGGGGAATTGCTTATACCCTGGAGGCGGAGGTTGCAGTGAGCCAAGATTCTGTCATTCCAACCTGGTGACAGACTTAAGACTCCATCTCAAAAATAAAAATAAAAATTTTTTGACTCACCAAAAACCAACATAAGCAATATCAAAAGGCAAAATGGGGAAAAGTTATCTGTAACTCATATTACAGACTAATCAATACAAAAAAAGTCAACATTTCAATATAAAAGGGAGTAAGGAGTATAGATAACTCCCAGAAAAGGAAATAAAAATAGTCCTTAGTAAATGTTAAGATGTTCTACCTATTCATAACAGGAATTTAAAAACGCATTGTGTGGTGGGGTACTGTGGCTCACACCTATAATACCAGCACTTTGGGAGGCCAAAGTGGGAGAAACACTGGAGGCCATGAGTCTAAGAACAGCCTGTGCAACACAGAGAGACCGCATCTCCAATTTAAAAATTACAAAGGAAACGTAAAACTGTAGCTGTGCACAGTATGTATAATGAAAACTATAAAACACTGCCGAGAGAACTTAGAGACCACCTACATAAACTGAAAAATACCATGTTCATGGACCAGAAGATTCAATATTATTAAAATGTTGATTCTCTAGAAATAAAATACAATCTACGTTCATTTATAGATAAAATTGATCTTGATAAAGAGCAACCACAAAGTTGCAGCAAACATCTTTGTAGAAATTTACAAGCTGATTCTAAATCATATATGGAAATACAACAGACCTACAATAGCCAAAATCACTTTGAATAAGAACAAAATTGGGAGTCTCATGCTACCTGATTTCAAGACTTATAAAACTACCTTAAGTATTTTCCTGGCATCAAGACAAAGAGATCAATGGAATAAAGTCCAGAAACAGAAACACATATATAAGGTCAATTATTTTTCACCATGGTGTCAAGGCAATTCAATAGTTATTTCCTCTGGATAAACTTTTCAACAAATGCTGCTAGAATAGCCGGATAGCCGTACGTAAAAATTAGCTGGGCATGGTGGTGCACATTTGTGGTCCTAGCTACTCCCAGCTGCTCGGGAGGCTGGGCTGGAAGGATGACTTGAGCCCGAAAGGTAGAGGCTGCAGTAAGCTATAATCGCAATACTGCACTCCAGCCTTGGTGATTATAGATGAGTGACACTCTCTCTCAAAAAAAAAATGTTGGCCGGGCGCGGTGGCTCATGCCTGTAATCCCAGCACTTTGGGAGGCCGAGGCGGGTGGATCACGAGGTCAAGAGATCGAGACCATCCTGGTCAACATGGTGAAACCCCGTCTCTACTAAGAATACAAAAAAAATTAGCTGGGCATGGTGGCGCACCCCTGTAGTCCCAGCTACTAGGGAGGTGGAGGCAGGAGAATTGCTTGAACCCAGGAGGCGGAGGTTGCGGTGAGCCAAGATCGCGCCATTGCACTCCAGCCTGGGTAACAAGAGCGAAACTCCGTCTCAAAAAAAAAAAAAAAATGTTGATGTGGAGCAAATGGACTGGTGACAAAACAGTTCGGCATCTTCTTTTAAAGATACATTTCCGAGCCGGGCGCGGTGGCTCAAGCCTGTAATCCCAGCACTTTGGGAGGCCGAGGCGGGTTGATCACGAGGTCAAGAGTCGAGACCATCCTGGTCAACACGGTGAAACCCCGTCTCTACTAAAAATACAAAAAATTAGCTGGGCATGGTGGCACGTGCCTGTAATCCCACCTACTCAGGAGGCTGAGGCAGGAGAATTGCCTGAACCCAGGAGGCGGAGGTTGCGGTGAGCCAAGATCGCGCCATTGCACTCCAGCCAGGGTAACAAGAGCGAAACTCCGTCTCAGGAAAAAAAAAAAAAAAAAAAAAGATACATTTCCATATTTCCATATGGCATCCACCCATTCCATTCCTAAGTATTTACCCAAGTGAAATTAAAGAATATGTCCATGCAAATTCTTAAACATGAATGTTCCTGGCAGCTCTGTTCTTTAATAGGCAAAAACTGGAAACCATCCAAATATCCATCAACAGGTGAATGGATAAATTGTGATATATCCATATAAAGGAATACTACTCTGCAATAAAAAGGAACAAACTATTGATATACACAACATGAATGAATCTCAAAATAATTATGTTATTTTGAGATCACATCTATAATCCCAACAGCTTGGGAGGCCAAAGAGGAATGCTTGAAACCAGGAGTTTGACACCAATGCGGGCAACATAGTGAGAAAACATCTCTACAAAAACAAATTAAAAAAAAATTAGGCAGGCCCAGTGGCCCTGCAGTCCCAGCTATTCAGGAGGTTGGGATGGGAGGGGATCCCTTGGACCTAAGAGGATCCCTTGAGCCCAGAGTTCTAGGCAACAGTGAGCTATGATTGTGTCACTGCACTCCAGCCTAGATGACAGAACAAGACTCTTTCTCAACACACACACACACACACACACACACACACTCTCTGTATGATTCCAAATACAAGTCATAAGCAAACACATCTATAGTGACAGAACAGATCAGTGGCTCCCTGGAAATTAGGAGGAGTGGTGAAGAGAAAAAGGAGGGATTACAAAGACACAAGGAAACTTGTTAGAGTGATGAATATGTTCATTAAGTTGATTGTGGTGATGGCTTCACAGGTATATGCATGTCAAAACTCATCAAATGTGTATTATTTAAATATGTGGAGTATAATGTACATTTTTGACCCAACAAATTGGCAAAGATTTAAAATTAATAAAACTGTGTTGGAAAAGCTGTGAAGAAACACACTTTCATACATTATTGCTGGGAGTATAAAAAGGTACAATCTCTCATTTGGCAATATTTATCAAATTTTACAAATGTATATACCCTTTATGCTATCAATTCCAATTTGAAGTATTTCACATTAGAGATATACTCATGAGTAGGTGAAACGACATCAACAAGGTGTGTGCAAAGGAAAAGGAAACCTGAAAGTCCACAAGTAGAAGACTGGACACATAAATTATGGTGTATTTAGACAATGGAAGACTATGCAGATTAAAAAAATGAGGAAACTACAAATAAGGGTCAAAAAATGCCAATGTATACTAGTAGAAAAAACAAGGCACAGAACATTGCCTTTAATATGATACTATTTATATTTTTAAAAGAAGAGAAAGAATATATTCACATACATAGATTTATTATGGAGGCATAAAATATATGGCTGGAAGATATCTTACATTAGTTGTATATGGGGAAGAAACTAGTTAGCAAGGAACAAAATAAAAAAGAGGCTTTTCATTATTTTTATTTGAATTTCAAATCATATCAATGTACTGCCCGCACAGAAATATTAAAAGAACTCTTCTTGCCGGGCGCGGTGGCTCAAGCCTGTAATTCCAGCACTTTGGGAGGCCGAGGTGGGTGGATCACGAGGTCGAGAGATCGAGACCATCCTGGTCAACATGGTGAAACCCCGTCTCTACTAAAAATACAAAAAATTAGCTGGGCATCTTGTAATCCCAGCTACTCAGGAGGCTGAGGCAGGAGAATTGCCTGAACCCAGGAGGCGGAGGTTGCGGTGAGCCAAGATCACGCCATTGCACTCCAGCCTGGGTAACAAGAGCGAAACTCCGTCTTAAAAAGAAAAAAAAAGAACTCTTCTCTATCAAACCAGATCAGCAAAGTTCATTCTTAGCATTATTTTAGCCCCTTACAAGATTGCTTTTATTGAACTGCACTTTGATTTTATGTCATGGCCTCTAACTGTATTTATTATATACAAATGATAGTGATTACATCAGATGATAATTCCTTATCAGAATTCAAGAGAAAAAGTATTAGGACCTTTGAGCTTTCTCTTTTTTTGAGACAGAGTCTCACTCTGTCGCCCAGGATGGAGTCCAGCGGTGCAATCTCACCTCACTGCAACCTCTGCCTCCTGGGTTCAAACAATTCTCCTGTCTCAGTCTCTCTAGTAACTGGGTCTATAGGCAAGCACCAGCTAATTGTATTTTTAGTAGAGATGGGATTTCGCCATGTTGGCTAGGCTGGTTTGAGCTTTCATTTTTAAAACACTTATCTCTGACCCCTCCTATTTTCCTTGCTTTTTCTTTATGTCACCTTCTTTAGTAATTAATTGGTATTCTTTTATACTATTTGTTTTTTCAGACATGGTCTCACTCTGCCACTCAGGCTCATTGCTCACTGCAGCCTTTAATACCTGGCCTCAAGCAATCATCCTTCCTTGGCCTCCCAAAGTGCTGGGATTTTAGATATGAGCCACCATACCTAGCCTGAATTTCAATAAGTGTCATTAATCCATTCCACAATCCACCAGGTAACCAATTATATTTAATAATAATTCTGGCCGGGCATGGTGGCTCATGCCTGTAATCCCAGCACTTTGGGACGCTGAGGTGGGTGGATCACAAGGTCAGGAGTTTGAGACCAGCCTGACCAACATGGTGAAACCCTGTCTCTACTAAAAATACAAAAATTAGCCGGGCGTGGTGGCACGCACCTGTAGTCCCAGGTTCTCAGGAGGCTGAGGCAAGAAGAATTGCTTGTACCTGGAGGCAGAGGTTGCAGTGAGCCAAGATCGTGCCACTGCACTCCAGCCTGGGCAACAAGAGCAAAACTCCCTCTCAAAAAAAAAAAAAATAAATAATAATAATAATAATAATAATTCTGTCCAGGCATGGTGGCTCATGCCTGTAATTCCAGCCCTTTGGGAGGCCAAGGCAGGTTGATTGCTTGAAGTCTGAGACCAGCCTGGGCAACGTGGAGAAACCCTGTCTCTACAAAAATTAACAAAAATTGGCCAGGCGTGGTAGCTCATGTCTGTAATCCCAGCACTTTGGGAGGCCAAGGTGAGGGGATCACGAAGTCAAGAGATTGAAATCATACTGGCCAACGCAGTGAAACCTCATCTCTACTAAAAATACAAAAATTAGCCGGGCATCATGGTGGGCACCTGTAATCCCAGCTACTCGGGAGGCTGTGGCAGGACAGTCACTTGAACCTGGGAGGTGGAGGTTGCAGTGAGCTGAGATCATGCCACTGCACTCCAGCCTGGCAACAGAGCAAGACTCCATCTCAAAAAAAAAAAAAAAAAAATTACAAAAATTAGCTGGGCATAGTGGTTCACAACTGTCATCCTACTTACTAGGGAGAGACTGAGTTGGGAGGATCACCTGAGCCCAGGAGGTCAGGGCTGCAGTGAACCATGAGCATGCCACTACATTCCAGCCTGGGTGACACAGCAAGACCCTGACTCAAATAATGATAAAATAATAATAATTCTGATCTAGCTACCATAAATGCTTTCAAATGGGGTTGCTATAACACTTCCAACAACAGTAATGTTACTTGTTCCAGTTCACTCATATGCACCTAAATGGCTGAAAGACACATTTTTAACACCTAACTGAACTTATGGTTGTTGGCATCATTAGCCTCATCCATGTTCTACCCAGCTGCAAAATAAAACAACAGTGTGTTTAAACCAGATTTTTTTTTTTTTTGAGACGGAGTTTCGCTCTTGTTGCCCAGGCTGGAGTGCAATGGCGTGATCTCGGCTCACCGCAACCTCCGCCTCCTGGGTTCAGGCAATTCTCCTGCCTCAGCCTCCTGAGTAGCTGGGATTACAGGCACACGCCACCATGCCCAGCTAATTTTTTGTATTTTTAGTAGAGACAGGGTTTCACCATGTTGACCAGGATGGTCTCGATCTCTTGACCTCGTGATCCACCCGTCTTGGCCTCCCAAAGTGCTGGGATTACAGGCTTGAGCCACCGCGCCCGGCCTAAACCAGATTCTTGAAATGGCATGATTGTGCTGTCTAAATGAGAAGTCATTTTAATCCCAAAGGTACACAGGTCTATCCCTTTTTTTTTTTTTTTTTTTTTTTTTTTGAGACAGGGTCTTGCTCTGTCACCCAGGCTAGAGTGCAGTGGTGTGATCACAGCTCACTGCAGCCTCGAGCTCCTGGGCTCAAGTGAGCCTCCTGCCTCAGCCTCCTGAGTAGCTGAGACTACAAGCACATACCACCATGCCCAGCTAATTTATTTTTGTAGAGATAAGGTCTTGCTACGTTGCCCAGGCTGGTCTCAAACTCCTGAACTCAACCAGTCCTCCACCTTGGCCTCCCAAAGTGCTGAGATTCCAAGCCTGAGCCAGCCAACACCTATCCTCCTTTTTCTACATCTATCAAATATCTATGAAACAGATAAACGAAACAGAAACAAAAATAAACAACACTTACCAGTAGCACAGATGGCTTTGTAAAGCAAATAAATACTCATTAAAACTTTCAATAGGCTTCTCCTGTAGCACATAGTCAATGCGTTGGCCTCCATTCAGCATCCCCACATTGATAGGCAGGACTTCTTCTTTAACTGTCACAGAGGTCTCTTCTGTGTTAATATCTGGATATGGAAGAACCATAATAAGAATCTAAAACCTTTTGGCCTTCAGGGTTATCCTGTTAAGTTCTCCTGACATTCCCAGTTTACCGCGGAATGAGCTACTCTCTGTTCAGAGCGCTCTCTCCCATCTTCCTCCTCTCTGTCTCCTTAAAGCTCCTTCTGAGGTCACACTAATTTTGTCCAATTCCCTTTTTTGCTTTTGCTCAACACATCTCATTACTGTACCTTTTATAGCTAGGTCATTTGCCTTGGGTTTATACTAAATGAAAGCAGGAATAGGGCTCTTTAGAAGTTTAAAATTAAAGCAGGGCAATAAAACAACACCCCTGTTCTCGCTCCCTCTTCCTCTTTCTTCCTCTCCTTCATTCTTTTCTTTTTTTTCTTTCTTTCTTTGTTTTTTAAAAAGAAAAAGAAAAAAAAAAGCTACTACTAAAATTAAAGCAAAAGAATGTGATTTTAACTGTGAAATTAACTATGAAAAATGCCACACCATGGCATCCCTCTTATCTGGCAGCTGGTCAGTGTGTACAGTGTCACTGACCACTAGGCTTCTCTGAAGTTGATTCAGGTTCTGCTTCAGTTTCTTCTGCCGTTTCTGAAGCTTGTAAGGCGGGGTATGGAGCTCTGGTAAAAGACTTCCAGGCCATCCGCAGCGAACCTAGCAAATTGTTCTTAAGGTCCATACTCATCCTGGTCAAGCCCTCTCTCAGTTCTGAAACACATAAAGAACATTAAATGATTTACAAAGAGTTTAAGGTCCAGCACAGCTGAACAGAGTGAATGACACCCTTTGCACTGGCCAAAAGGTTTAGAATTATCAAGTTCTATGCTCAGGCTTACCTAAGTGCATCCGCTTCCTGCCTTTATGATGTGGGATCAGCATTGGCTCAAACTCCACTCCTGGGACTACCATTGGTTCAATCCTATAGGCCACAGGATCAAACTACATAGAAAAAACAAGAGCTACATTTACCTCTGCTGAACACATAAAGTCTGGAAACTACATAACCTTTTTTTCTTTCCTCGCTCTGTCACCCAGGCTGAAGTGCAGTGGTGCAACCGTGGCTCACTACAGCCTTCAACTCCTGGGCTCAGGCAATCCTCCTGCCTTGGCCTCCCAAAGTGCTATAATTATAGGTATCAGCCACCATGCACAACCAGAACTATATATTTTAAGCAAGAATAATCTTAAGTTCATTTTTTAAAAATGTACAGTTCTGCCAGGCGCGGTGGCTCAAGCCTGTAATCCCAGCACTTTGGGAGGCTGAGGTGGGTGGATCACGAGGTCAAGAGATCGAGACCATCCTGGTCAACATGGTGAAACCCCGTCTCTACTAAAAATACAAAAAATTAGCTGGGCATGGTGGCGCGTGCCTGTAATATCAGCTACTCAGGAGGCTGAGGCAGGAGAACTGCCTCAACCCAGGAGGCTGAGGTTGCGGTGAGCCGAGATCGCACCATTGCACTCCAGCCTGGGTAACAAGAGCAAAACTCCGTCTCAAAAAAAAAAAAAATGTACAGTTCTGCCCCATAACTTCCAAAGCAATACTATTGTAAGTTGTCTCATTGCTAGAGAATGTAATAGGAAAAAAAACCAAATTAACACAACAGAAAATCTTATGTCCTTTACCAGTAAGCCCTAATACTTAGGTAAAACCACAAGGGCTATACAATGCTTACAGGGTGATAAATATTGAAGAAACCTTTGCACGTTGGAAATCTGTAGTTGGGATCAATTCTTTTTAGTCCTCGGACAGTAAGGAACATTCCAATGGGAGATCCAAAGGCAAAGAATATTTCTGGTTTATAGATGAGCCGGGGGTATTTCACAGACACCTCGAAGAAAGAAAATAAAAGCATCTCTTATTCATGATAAAAGTTACATCTGTTTCTACCATACCAATAGCAAGTGATAAAATGATCAAAGAGAATTAGTTACCTGCCCAATGCCAACATCCAGATAGTCATCATTTCTAGTATTACTCCTACTGCAGAACTCGGATTCTTTGGCGATGTTTGCCCCTGAAGCAGACTGCGGGGTTGGTCTGTTAATACCCTAAAGAATAAAAGATAGTTACGTGGAGAAACTGGACACGGCAGCATGCACCTGTAGTCCCAGCTACTCAGGATGCTGAGGGAAGAGGATTGTTTAAGCCCAAGAGTTCAAGTCCAACCTGGGCAACATAGTCTCTATTTAAAAAAAAAAAAAAAAAGTTATGGGAGCTACTATATAGTAAAAGCATAGTCAAAGGATTATATAGTTTTCTACTGGTTTGAAAGGATGCTTGGGAAAGTTCTGAAATGGCAGCCAAAAATTCTAGGAAGATTCCCTTAGAAAACAAGATTAAACTATTTCCTGAAATTGTTAAATAACATTCCTACATGCTCTAAAATGATGAAAGTTGTATATAGCCATTTCAGCAGCAGTTGAAACTTTAGGCAACAACCGTAAGAGAACACAATAGCAGGGCACTGTGGGAAGATAATGCTGAAAATTGCTAGAGTTCTATGAAGTGCTGTGCCTCTGCAATCAAGGCAAGTAGGATGTCTATGGGTGTAGAATACGATACACAGACTGGGCCAAGAACTGAGTCTTAAAAAAGGACTGAGCCAACTGCTAAAAAGTTGGAAAAGAACTAACTACTGGTTGGACATGGTGGCTTATGCCTGTATTCCCAGAACTTTGGGAAGCTGAGGTGGGCAGATCACCTGAGGTCAGGAGCTCAAGACCAGCCTGGCCAACATGGTGAAACCCCATCTCCACTAAAAGTACAAAAATCATCTTGGCGTGGTGTTGCACACATGTAATCCCAGCTACTCAGGAAGCTGAAGCAGAAGAATCACTTGAACCCAAGAAGTGGAGGTTGCAAATGAGCCAAAGTTGTGCAACTGCACTCCAGCCTGGGCAACAGAGCAAGACTCCGTTCCAAAAAAAAAAAAGAACTACTAAGATACAAAAAGGAATTCAGTGACCAGAAAACCCAAAGTGGAAGTACTGTTACAACACAGGTAAACTTGAGAACATTATGCTAAGTGAAAGACGCCATTCACAAAAGGCCACGTATTGTATGATTCCATTTATATGGAATGTCCAAAATAAGCAAATCTGTAGAAACAGAAAGTAGATTAGTGGTAGAGGCTGGGGGCAGAGCACAATGGGGAGTGACAGCAAATGGGTATGGGGTTTCCCTGAGGGACAATGGAAATGTGCTGGAATTGGACGGTGGTAATAGATACATAACTCTATGAATATACTAAAAATCATTAAATTGTAAACTTTAAAAGGGTGAATTTAGGCCGGGCGCGGTGGCTCAAGCCTGTAATCCCAGCACTTTGGGAGGCTGAGGCGGGTGGATCACGAGGTCAAGAGATCGAGACCATCCTGGTCAACATGGTGAAACCCCGTCTCTACTAAAAATACAAAAAATTAGCTGGGCATGGTGGCGCGTGCCTGTAATCCCAGCTACTCAGGAGGCTGAGGCAGGAGAATTGCCTGAACCCAGGGGGCGGAAGTTGCGGTGAGCCGAGATCACGCCATTGCACTCCAGCCTGGGTAACAAGAGCGAAACTCCATCTCAAAAAAAAAAAAAGGGTGAATTTTATGGTATGTGATGTGAATTATGTATCAGTAAAGCTCTTATGAAAAGAAAAAAGCAAAATAAATAAATAAATGGTTGGAGAATTTCAGAGGAAAGATGATTTCTGAAGCTAATAACACTTTTAAGGATATTAAAAAAAAAGAGCCAGGAGTGGTGATTCACATCTGTAATCCCAGCACTTTGGGAGGCTGAAGCAGGTGGGTCACCTGAGGTCAGGAGTTCAAGACCAGCTGGCCAACATAGTGAAACCCCATCTCTACTAAAAATACAAAAAGTTAGCTGGGCATGGTGGTGTGTGCCTGGAATCTCAGCTACTCAAGAGGCTGAGGCAGGAGAATCCCTTGAACCCAGGAGGTGAAGGATGCAGTGAGCCAAGACTGTCCCACTGTACTACAGCCTGGGCAACAGAGTGAGACTTCATTTAAAAAAAAAAAAAAAGGCCGGGCGCGGTGGCTCAAGCCTGTAATCCCAGCACTTTGGGAGGCCGAGGCGGGTGGATCACAAGGTCGAGAGATCGAGACCATCCTGGTCAACATGGTGAAACCCCGTCTCTACTAAAAATACAAAAAATTAGCTGGGCATGGTGGTGCGTGCCTGTAATCCCAGCTAATCAGGAGGCTGGGGCAGGAGAATTGCTTGAACCCAGGAGGCGGAGGTTGCGGTGAGCCGAGATCGCGCCATTGCACTCCAGCCTGGGTAACAAGAGTGAAACTCCGTCTCAAAAAAAAAAAAAAAAAAAAAAAAGTTATAAAAAAGAAAATATGTTTAATTTCTAAAATGAGAGCCACAGATTGGCCACAGGGTACAGTGGCTCACGCCTGTAATCCAAGCACTTTGGGAGGCTGAGGCAGGTGGATCACAAGGTCAGGAGTTTGAAACCAGCCTGGCCAATATGGTGAAACCCTATCTCTATGAAAAATAGAAAAATTAGCTGGGCATGGTGGCAGGCACCTGTAGTTCCAGCTACTCGGGAGGCTGAGGCAGAACTGCTTGAATCCAGGAGGCAGAGGGTGCAGTGAGCTGAGATCACACCCCTGTACTCATCTGGGTGACAGAGTGAGACTCCATCTCAAAAAAAAAAAAAAGAGAGAGCCGAAGATCAATTACCAAAAAACTGCTTAGCTCCCCAGAATAAACATCTTACAAAGCACAAGGATACACTATGGACATCAAAGAATTGCTTAGTCCAACAAGTTGTATCAGGTACATACCACTGAGTTTTTTCTGGTGCTGAAATAGTTTAGTATCTTCTTTCTTGGTCCTAGAGGAATTCCCATTTCCTGAAGATCTCTGTCTGTACATAAAGCCTAGGCATAGAGAACCAAGTCTTTCTTATTTCTAGACAAAATAAAATCGATCCCATAGCATAAGAGGAATAAGACCTAGGCACTCTGTTGTTGCCTGTCTCTAGTAGTAAAATATCATTAATAACTTCCAGAGAAAAAGACCTGTTTTATTCATGAAACAGCCTAAAAAAAAATAGAAAATATCAATACTTATCAAGGTTACAATAATACAGACATTAATACATGCCTAGAGAAGTTGGCATTTTAAGGACTTCAGGACATAGAAATCTTCCTTGATTTCTGTATTGACTTAGATGTCACATGCCTGACAAGGATTATACTCCTGCTCATGAACGAAAGCACTGAGAACATATAGCAAACACACAAGTATGCAACAGACTAACAATTGAGATATCAAGAGTCACTCATATTTAGGGAAGACTTACTGCATCTTCTGACACCAGGTTAATTCTTATAAAATGGTGTACTTTTCCTACTTAGTTCTTATCATAATCCAATGATGTGTGTGATTCCCCACTAAACTATAAACACTATGGGGTCAGAGATCATATCTAATGTACCAATCTGTCCAGTACTTGGTATAGTAAGCATTTACTAAATATCTGTTAAATGAGTGAATGTATCACGAATCAGAAAAAGGCACAACAAAAGTGGAGAAAAAACAAAAAAGCAGGCTGGGTGTGGTGGCTCACGCCCGGAATCCCAGCACTTTGGGAGGCCAAGGCGGGCAGATAACGAGGTCAGGAGCTCAAGACCAGCCTGGCCAATATGGTAAAATCCCATCTCTACTAAAAATACAAAAATTATTAGCTGGGTATGGTGGCACGTGCCTGTAATCCCAGCTACTCAGGAGGCTGAGGCAGGAGAATTGCCTGAACCCAGGAGGCGGAGGTTGCGGTGAGCTGAGATTGCACCATTGCACTCCAGCCTGGGTAACAAGAGCGAAACTCTGTCTCAAAAAATAAAAAAAATAAAAAAATAATAAAAAAATTAGCCGGGTGTGGTGGCGGGCACCTGTAATCCCAGCTACTTGGGAGGCTAAGGCAGGAGAATTGCTTGAACCCAGGAGGCAGACAGTACAGTAAGCCAAAGATCGTGCCATTCCACTCCAGCCAGGGCAACAGAGTGAGACTCCATCAAAAATAAAAAAAATAAACATGCAAGTAACAGTAGAGCTCTTGAAAGTACAATAGAATACTAGAGTTGGAATGGCTGTTTGTTTAGGTGTTTGTTCTTGCACTCATGTTTTCTGTGAGCTGTACTGGTTAGTCTGCTCCACTGCTCTACGATTATCAATATGGCCATCTGAACTTTGGACTTCCATAAAGCAAAGGTCACCTGACATGATAAAAAGCAGATAAACAACACTAAAGAACATTATTAATGGTAAAGTATTTATGACTAAAAAGTGTCTAAAGGGTAGGCTTTTAGTAAATATGAAGATAAACAATAAATATACTGAAAATGGCTTGGCATAAAGTTTTAAAAGATTATTTTTACCAGAGCTTCCTTATCTACTTTCTCCTTCTTAAAGACATCAAAGAATTCAAAGAGATGAAGTTTCTTCAAATCTTCCTCTAATGACGGTATATCTCCTTGATCCATTACAATATTTAGCGAATCCTAAAAATTAAATTATAAAGCTCATATTCTTGAAATTCATTTAGTTCCCTTTATTAATACTATTTTGTGGTAAAGAAATACATAGATTTCCACAGCAAAGTATCTTAACTTTAGTAAATTGTCATTTATGCAAGATATAAATTAAGAGGTCCAAAGTTTTGCAACTTCAACCAAAAATATGTTTTTAAAGAAGTGAGCAAAATACTCATCATCAACGAACATTTGCTGAGTTTTAAGGGAGCTCAGCACTTAAGAAATTAGGGAAACAGTGCTTAAGTAATAAAACAGTCTAAGACAAAAGTTCTGCTCTGGAAGAACTCATGATCCAACAGGAGAAACAGCACACTTACCCAAAAAGATTTTAAAAATACAAAATAATATATGCTAAGTACCAAAGCAATCCTATAGGTAATTCATAGTCATAGGACTTTTTACTAAAATAATGTTTAATCCAGTCCCCGAATACTTTCAGTTTCTATAAATCATATCAATTTGTGGCCAATTCATTCATTTGTTCATATGCAAACTTCATTTAGCTCAATGATTCTGTAAGTCTGTTAACACATCAGCAGTGCTTATTGATTGACTGATTGAGACAGAGTCTCACTCTGTCGCCCAGGCCGGAGTATAGTGGCACACAATCTCGGCTCATTGCAACCTCCGTCTCCCAGGTTCAAGCAATTCTCCTGCCTTAGCCTCCCAAGTAGCTGGGATTACAGGTATGCACCACCATGCCTGGCTAATTTTTGTATTTTTAGTAGAGATGGGGTTTCACCATGTTGGCCAAGCTGGTCTTGAACTCCTGACCTCAGGTGATCCTCCCGCCTCGACCTCCCAAAGTGCTGGGATTACAGGCGTGAGCCACCACGTCCGGCCAGCAGTGCATATTCACACACAAAAAATAAGATACCTAAGGTTATTTTAGAATATAACAATTATTATTTGTAGAAGCATATTACTACCTTGCTTCTATCATCCAAGAATGACAGAGATAATTAAAAGGCTGTTAAAATGAGTGTAAACATAAAGTCATGACACAAAACTAAACTCAGCTAAAAACAGAAAATAAATCTAAATTCTATAAATCCTTACTAAAGAAAACCACACAAAAACCTATCTGAACATCTAAATTACCTTTTCACTGTCAATATCCCCCAAAGAATCTTTCTGATTTGTTAGGATATCAAACAATATAAGCGAACCTATAAGTAAAATAGAAGAAGGGACAATTTCTAAGCATTAGCACTAAATGGCTGTCTGTTATACAAAAAAGTCATAAGCCAATTACACACATAAGCAAATCTACACAGGAAGTAGTCTTTCCTTCCAATTTACCACCACCCTTCCAACCCCTTCCAAATTTCTTGATCACAGACTATTTCAAACCTCTGAATTTCATACTGATAAAAGACACTGTGCTTCAAAAACAGGTGTCTTCAAAATGTGACAGTCTTCTCTGGTCACAGAGAATTCATTTGTTACCTAAACTATGACCAGCAATGGATACACCCCCTTTGAAATCAGGATTCCTCTGCAGAAAAAGTGTATATATTCTGTTCATTTCAGAAGCAACTGTGTCCACAATAGTCTGACAGTAGGTGGGGCTATTGTAGAAGAAGACGTCCAGAATTGTGTCATTGGTGAAGTGCCTGAGGCGGTTAATGCTGGGCAGGGTTATTCGCTGCAGATCTCTGAAAAAAGGAAAGATAATTTAAGCAGGAGTTTTAAATACATTTCATAGCCACTTGCAATTTTAAGCCTTCAAGCTTAAACATTTTATTTTATTTTTTATTTATTTATTATTTTTTTTTTTTCTTTGAGACGGAGTCTCGCTCTTGTTACCCAGGCTGGAGTGCAATGGCGCGATCTCGGCTCACCGCAACCTCCGCCTCCTGGGTTCAGGCAATTCTCCTGCCTCAGCCTCCTGAGTAGCTGGGATTACAGGCATGCACCACCATGCCCAGCTAATTTTTTTTTTGTATTTTTAGTAGAGACGGGGTTTCACCATGTTGACCAGGTTGAGTCTCGATCTCTCGACCTCGTGATCCACCCACCTCGGCCTCCCAAAGTGCTGGGATTACAGGCTTGAGCCACCGCGCCCGGCAAGCTTAAACATTTTATAAGAAACAAATGTCAATTCATAGGAAAAAACAAAAAGAGGATGAAGGGACCGGGCACTGTGACTCACACCAGCAATCCCAGCACTTCGAGGTGGTTGGATCACAAGGTCAAGAGGTTGAGACCATCCTGGCCAAAGTGGTGAAACCCCATCTATACTAAAAATAGCAAAAATTAGCTGGACGTGGTGGCATGTGCCTGTAATCCCAGCTACTTGGGAGGCTGAAGCAGAAGAATTGCTTGAACCAAAAAGTCAAAGGTTGCAATAAGCCGAGATTGTGCCACTGCACTCCAACCTGGCAAAAGAGCAAGATTCAGTCCCCCCACCAAAAAAAAAGGGCCGGGCGCGGTGGCTCAAACCTGTAATCCCAGCACTTTGAGAGGCCAAGGCGGGTGGATCATGAGGTCAAGAGATCGAGACCATCCTGGTCAACATGGTGAAACCCCGTCTCTACTAAAAATACTAAAAATTAGCTGGGCATGGTGGTGCGTGCCTGTAATCCCAGCTACTCAGGAGGCTGAGGCAGGAGAATTGCCTGAACCCGGGAGGCGGAGGTTGCGGTGAGCCGAGACTGCGCCATTGCACTCCAGCCTGGGTAACAAGAGCGAAACTCCGTCTCAAAAAAAAAAAAAAAAAATAGGACAAAGGAACATGTTTAGTCAAGCCAGAGGGATGTGATTAGCAAAATTCAGAGTATAAGAAACCCTGCAAGTCAAACCCATTTCGTCTATATGTAAACTGCAAGAAAACCATAGATGTAGACAGAGAAGTAATCTAAGAAATTGAGACTTTTTTGAAATGGAGTCTTGCTCTGCTGTCCAGGCTGGAGGGCAGTGGCACAATCTTGGCTCACTATAACTTCTGCCTCCCAGATTCAAGCAATTCTCCTGCCTCAGCCTCCCAAATGGCTGGGATTATAGGCATGTGCCACCACACCCAGCTAATTTTTATATTTTTAGTAGTGATGGGGTTTTGCCATGTTGGCCAGGCTAGTCTCAAACTCCTGACTTCAGGTGATCCACCTGCCTCAGCTTCCCAAAATGTTGGGATTACTGGTGTGAACCACTGCACCCAGCCCAAGAGAGACTTAAAATAAAAGGCATATCAACTAATTGCAATGTATAGACTTTATTTAGATTCCAGTTTAAAACAGGTGTTTGTGGCCGGGCGCGGTGTCTCAAGCTTGTAATCCCAGTACTTTGGGAGGCCGAGGCGGGTGGATCACGAGGTCAAGAGATCGAGACCATCCCGGTCAACATGGTGAAACCCCGTCTCTACTAAAAATACAAAAAATTAGCTGGGCATGGTGTCGTGTGCCTATAATCCCAGCTACTCAGGAGGCTGAGGCAGGAGAATTGCCTGAACCCAGGAGGCGGAGGTTGCGGTGAGCCGAGATCGTGCCATTGGACTCGAGCCTGGGTAACAAGAGTGAAACTCTGTCTCAAAAAAAAAAAACAACAACAGGTGTTTGTAATTATATAAATAGGTATATAAAAATTATAATAGACAACTGGAAATTTGAACACTGACTAGGTATATGATGATATTAAGAAATTTTTAAGTGTGATAATAGTGTTATGGTTCTATATTTTTTAAGTTCTTTAAATATACTGTTCAGTCTGGGAGCAGTGGCTCACACCTGTGATCCCATCACTTTGGGAGGCGGAGGCAGGTGGATCACAAGGTCAGGAGTTCGAGACCAGCCTGGCCAATATGGTGAAACCCTGTCTCTACTAAAAATACAAAAATTAGCCAAGCATGGTGGCACACACCTGTAATACCAGCCACTCGGGAAGCTGAGGCAGGAGAATCACTGGAACCCAGGAGGTGGAGGTTGCAGTGAGCCAAGATCATGCCACTGCACTCCAGACTGGGCAACAGAGCGAGACTCCGTCTCTAAAATAAAATAATAAAAAAAATACATATATATATATATATATATGTGTGTGTGTGTGTATATATATATATACACACACACACACATATATACACATATATTCAGGCCAGGTGCTGTGGCTAACTCTGCAATCCCAGCACTTTAGGAGGCCAAGGCAGACAGACTGCTTGAGGCCAGGAGTTTAAGACCAGCTCGGCCAACATGGTAAAAGCCCATCTCTACAAAAAATAGAAATATTAGCTGGGAGTGGTGTCACCTGCCTACAGTCCCAGCAGTATCTGGGAGGCTGAAGTCGGAAAATCACCTGAGCCCGAGGAGGTCCAGGCTGCAGTGAGCTGTGATTAACAAAAAAAAAAAAAAAAAAAAAAAAAAAAAAAAAAAAGGTACAAACTGAAACATTTACAGATGAAATTACGGGATGTCTAAGATAAAAATAATATGGTGATGAAGGGGCAGTACATAGAGTATGAAGATATGGATGAGGCAGAACCAGCCATATGTTGAGGCTTGTTGGGGCTGGGTAATCAGTACACAAGGATTCATCATATATATCACTTCTGTCAACAAAAATTCTCTCTAATAAAAAAAGTTTTCTAAAAAGACAAAACAAGAAATGTAAAAGGTTTTTCCTAGAATTCTCAGCAGTAAGGTTTTTTTGATCACATGTCAAAAGATAAAGAGATCAGCTAGCTCCGTCTCTCAATGCACAATTTCTAAAAGCAGAAAAAGGTGTGAATAGCATGTGCTAAAAGCAAACAGAACTCATATCTGTCAGAGGAAGACTACACTGACAAAATCTAAATCAACATCCAGTTAAAGGTTTCTTAAAATTCCCAGAAAGATTCCTCATGTACTCAACTGCTTCTGCAATTTATAAGGGCTCTGTGCCCTTAGAACCCCTTAGCATCTGCTCAAATATTAAAGAATTCAAACTCCACCACCGTGAAGTGTTTGGCAAATGGAATATACTCAAATCACAGGGTATTGAGAACTGAGAGACACAGAATCAGAAAAGTCATTTCCAAGAGCATACTTCCTGCATCTCCTAGTTCTATTCTAGAACTATATTAGAAACACACTACTTGCTGGAGGACCCATAGCTAGATATCCTCAATTTAAGCAAACTTCTCTGTCATTACCATAAAATTTACAAACAAAACTAGGGGCTTGTACCTTAGGAAAGCCATCACTTAAAAGTCACTGTACCAATTATAACTCAAGTTATAAATGCTAATAGTTTAATGTTTGAGAATTCCTTTTTTCTAAATTTGGACAAATACTATTTAAATATAATAACAGCTTTCCCAGGTGGCTAGTGAAGATGGTGGAGGTGCAGGTCCTGGTGCTCGATGGTTGAAGCCGTCTCCTGGGCTGCCTGGAGGCCATCATGGCTAAGCAGGTACTGCTGGGCAGGAAGGTGGTGGTCGTACACTATGAGGGCATCAACATTTCTAGCAATTTCTACAGAAATGAGTTGAAGTATCTGGCTTTCTTCTGCAAGCAGACGAACACCAACCCTTCCTTCCCAAGGCCCCTACCACTTCCAGGCTCCTAGCTGCATATTCTGGCGAACAGTGCGAGGCATGCTTTCCCACAAGACCAAGTGAGGCCAGACCATCCTGGACCGCCTTAAGGTGTCTGATGGCATCCCACTGCCCTACGACAAGAAAAAGCGGGTGGTGGTTCCTGCTGCCCTCAAGGTTGTGCGTCTGAAGCCTACAAGAAAGTCTGCCTATCTGGGGCGGCAGGCTCACGAGGTTGGCTGGAAGTACCAGGCAGTGACAGCCACCCTGGAGGAGAAGAGAAAGGAGAAGGCCAAGATCCATTACCAGAAGAAGAAACAGCTCATGAGGCTATAGAAACAGGCTAAGAAGAACGTGAGGAAGAAAACTGACAAACACACAGAGGTCCTTAAGATCCATGGACTCCTGGTCTGAGCCCAATAAAGACTGTTAATTCCTCAAATAAATAAAATAGATCAATAAATAAATATAATGACAAAAGAAACAACAGAATACTTTGTACATCTTGGGCTACGGGTGGCTTTTTTTTTTTTTTTTTTTTGAGACAGAGTTTCGCTCGTTACCCAGGCTGGAATGCAATAGCGCGATCTCGGCTCACCGCAACCTCCGCCTCCTGGGTTCAGGCAATTCTCCTGCCTCAGCCTCCTGAGTAGCTCAGATTACAGGCACGCACCACCATGCCCAGCTAATTTTTTGTATTTTTTTAGTAGAGACGGAGTTTCACCATGTTGACCAGGATGGTCTCGATCTCTTGACCTCGTGATCCACCCGCCTCGGCCTCCCAAAGTGCTGGGATTACAGGCTTGAGCCACCGCGCCCAGCCGACTATGGTTGGCTTTTGACATCTGAAGATGGAAATGGTCATATGCTATGGGAAGACAGCAATATTTGGCTTTAATGCTAAAGACACGATAAAGCTGCAATAGTAAATACTAGTGAGCTAGTACACACCGAAGATACACACAGCTCTCTACTCCTAACCAGGGCTAATTAAACCAAGGGACTGATCAACATTTAATAGCATATCTCTAAGAAATTTTAAATATTCAGTCAACTGTGGCATAAAAATGTCCTTAAGCATAGCAATAATCAGAAAATACAATCACAGCTAACAACTCAAAGGTATAAAGTATTACTCACACATCCACACCAGTAGAATGCAAAGGACTGTGCCAGTTGACTGGAAGAAATTCTACCCTCCCAATCTGCTGATTTTCCTGGGCTTTCTTAAAATGTGTCTGTAGCAAGTTCAAGGAAACACTGCGAAAATCATTAACTGGAAAAGAAAATTAACTTATGCATCAACAATGCAGTAATAAATCTGTAGAATTAGGATGCAACGAATCATGTAATTATAGTCTATTTGCATAGAACACATATTAACTTCCATCAAAAATAAAGTGGTATTCAGGAAAAATTATAAATGCATACAGGAAAAGATGTTTCTTTAACAACTCTTTTTTTTTTTTTGAGATGAAGTACTGCTCTGTCACCCATGCTGGAGTGCGGTGGTGAGATCTCGCCTCACTGCGGTCTCCACTTCCCAGGTTTGAGCAATTCTCCTGTCTCAGCCTCCAGAGTAGCTGGGATTACAGGTGCATGCCACGACGCCTAGCTAATTTTTGTATTTTTAGTAGAAATGGGGTTTTGCCATATTGGCCAGGCTGGTCTTGAACTCCTGACCTCAGGTGATCTGCCTCAGCATCCCAAAGTGCTGGGGTTACAGGCGTGAGCCACCGAGTCTGGTCTAACTGCTTGCTTTTACCACATAAAATATTTCATCAAAAGAAGGCTAACTTCAGGCTGGGAGGAGTGGCTCATGCATTGTAATCCCAGCACGTTGGGAGGCTGAGGTGGGCAGATCATATGAGGCCAGGAGTTTGAGACCAGCCTGGCTAACATGGCAAAACCCTCATCTACTAAGCATACAAGAATCATCTAGGAATGGTGGCAGGCACCTGTAATCGCACCTACTTGGGAAACTGAGGCAGGAGAATTGCTTGAACCCAGGAGGCAGACATTGCAGTGAGCTGAGATTATGCCACTACACTCCAGCCTGGGTGACAGAGCAAGACCTCTGTGTCAGGAAGAAGAAAGTATATTTAAAAAAAAAAAAATGCTGGCTGGGTACAGAGGCTCACGCCTGTAATCCCAGCACTTTGGGAGGACAAGGTGGTCGAATCACCTGAGGTTGAGAGTTCAAGACCAGCCTGACCAACATGGAGAAACCCAATCTCTACTAAAAATACAAAATTAGCCAGGTGTGGTAGTGCCCACCTATAATCCCAACTACTCAGGAGGCTGAGGCAGGAGAATCACTTGAGCCTGAGAGGCAGAGGTTGCGGTGGGCCGAGATGACTCCACTGCACTACAGACTGAGCAATAAGAGTGAAACTCTGTCTCAAAAAACAAAAAGGAAAAGAAAAAAAAAAAAAACAGAAGGCTAACTTCAAAACATCAGCATCATGGGAATGGTTTCAATTTTTTTTTTCTTTTTCTTTTTGAGACAGAGTTTCGCTCTTGTTACCCAGGCTGGAGTACAATGGCGCAATCGTGGCTCACCACAACCTCTGCCTCCCGGGTTCAGGCAATTCTCCTGCCTCAGCCTCCTGAGTAGCTGGGATTACAGGCACGCACCACCATGCCCAGCTAGTTTTTTGTATTTTTAGTAGATACGGGGTTTCACCATGTTGACCAGAATGGTCTTGATTTCTTGACCTCGTGATCCACCCGCCTCTGCCTCCCAAAGTGCTGGGATTACAGGCGTGAGCCACCGCGCCCGGCCGGTTTCAATTTTTTTTTTTTAATCACATGACAATACATCAACAGTCTTGCAGTTGAATTCCTATCCTAACTTTCTGGTTCTTATGAATAAGCACCACCCAATACTTTAAAGAAATAAAAATACAATGCGGTTTGAAATTCATATCACATCAATCTCAACCTTCCACAATACTAGTTTATGTTTAGAACCACTAGCCAGTAGAATAAGACACCCTAATAGGAACAATTAAATTTTGAATACTGTCAGGTTTTAGAGGACAACTTTCAAAATCTAGCTATACTGATGACTTAAATCCTCCAACTGCAGTATCAAGAGGTTTATCACAATATGAATTACAAAATGATTGAAGCTTCTGTTATTTATTAAAGTCTTTTTTTTTTTTTTTTTGAGACGGAGTTTCACTCTTGTTACCCAGGCTGGAGTGCAATGGCGCGATCTCGGCTCACCGCAACCTCCGCCTCCTGGGTTCAGGCAATTCTCCTGCCTCAGCCTCCTGAGTAGCTGGGATTACAGGCACGTGCCACCATGCCCAGCTAATTTTTTGTATTTTTAGTAGATACGGGGTTTCACCATGTTGACCAGGGTGGTCTCGATCTCTTGACCTCGTGATCCACCCGCCTCGGCCTCCCAAAGTGCTGGGATTACAGGCTTGAGCCACCGCGCCCGGCCTTATTTATTAAATTCTATCATCTTTATGGTTCCCTGTAAACTTGAAATAGGTAGAAATAGGACCATCCTATCATAAAACAACTTTATAGGGATTAAGTACTTGTTCATTCAAGAATATTATAATAGTTAAGAGTATAAACTATTAGCCTTAGGAATTTTCTAGCACTTCAGGTCTAAGCTGAGAAGCTTTACTACCTTGCCAACTGTCTTTAACTCTCCAAATCTTCTTAGGCAGCTAAGACAACAGAACAAAGACAAGGCTTTATCTCAGCTCACAAGAGCAAGGACTAAATTCTCCTTAAATGATCTAATCTCGCATGCTTTGCAAACCTACCACACTGTACAATGCTTCGGAAGCGGAGATCACAAGCTGGTCCAATTCCATGGACTACAAAAACCAAGTGATCTATTTGTAAAGGTTCTCCTATAAATGAAATTAAAAAGAAAATTATTCTGTATAGTCATGTATTCTAGTATCATTCACTATGAAAAGGTTATAAATATGAGCAAGTTAAAATATGAACAGATAATGTAAAAGACACAAAATAGTCCTTTATTTAAGTACTTAGCAAAAACACACTGATTTTACTTGGTTTCTAATGTATCTTGAAATAAGTCTGTAAAATTTTTTTCAGGTTTTTTTCTTTTTTCTGATCTCTGAAAAAGAAACTCATTTTTTCAGGTTTTAAAAACTTTTGTTTTTTTGTTTTGTTTTGTTTTGTTTTGAGACAGAGTTTCACTCTTGTTACCCAGGCTGGAGTGCAATGGCGCGATCTCGGCTCACCACAACCTCCGCCTCCTGGGTTCAGGTAATTCTCCTGCCTCAACCTCCTGAGTAGCTGGGATTACAGGCACACGCCACCATGCCCAGCTAACGTTTTTTTTTTTGTATTTTTAGTAGAGACCGGGTTTCACCATGTTGACCAAGATGGTCTCGATCTCTTTGACCTCGTGATCCACCCGCCTCGGCCTTCCAAAGTGCTGGGATTACAGGCTTGAGCCACAGCGCCCAGCCTAAGCATGAAATATTTTATACATATACACACACACACACACTTTTTTTTTAAATTGCACTTTAGGTTCTGGGGTACATGTGCAGAACATTAAAGCCTGAAATTTTAAACTTTTTTTTTTTGAGATAGAGTCTCTCTCTGTCCCCAGGTCACCAGGCTGGAGTGGGAGTGCACGTGGTGCGATCTCAACTCACTACAACCTCTGCCTCCCAGGTTCAAGTGATTCTCCTGCCTCAGCCTGCTGAGAAGCTGGGACTACAGGCCACTTGACCACGTGATCCACCCACCTCAGCCTCCCAAAGTGCTAGGATTACAGGCACAAGTCACCTCGACTGGCCTAAACTCATCTTTTTAAATTACAGTAAAGCTACGATTTTGTCTAAGAGACAAGTCATCTCCTCTGCAAAAAAAAAAAAAAAAAAGGAATTTTATAATTCAATTAAATATATTATAAAACCATAAATGATCCCCACCTAGATGGCAGTGGACAATCAGGTCCTACTGAAAAATAGTTTTCCTTAGCTGAAAATCTTCAAGGACAAGGAGTTACCAGAAATAAATTTCTAGTCAAGTAAGTGGAATCACACTTCTTGGAATTAGGACTAAATCAGTTCATCTGTACTTAGTGACTTCCTGGGTAGCATTGCCAAATTTTACCCATCCTACCATATGTACTTAGCAGCTTTGAAAGAGATTTTTACATCTATAATGATTCTTAGTAAATGAAATGATGCTAATCTCAACTTGGAATAAAACAATATGATTAAAGATTATTTTTAAGCCTTGAGGTAATCCAAATCCACAGAAAAACATCACAATTTAAGGACTAAACAAATGTATCAGAAGATAAGAAAAAATAAATGATTAACATTACCACAATGAATGTCAACAGAGATGTTCTCAACTCCTCTCTTCACAGTTCTTGGTCGACCCTGCTCCGTGGGCGTTGAACCCCATTCATCAGACCCTGCAACTGGCTGGTAATGCACCATAAGCTGAAACAGAACAGATCAGAGCAATAAAGATATTCTACAATACAGTCATCTCTACAATGCATTTTTAAGTGTAGAATAATGTCTTTAAAACCATACAGTCAAATCTGAACTGGAATTTTGATATACAACTCATACAGCTTGAAATTCAAAACCTGAAAATATATTAGGCTAACAGATCTGCCAATAATACCCTTCTACATAGAAGACACGCTCTCATAGTATGTCAGTGATTTTCTTATTCTACAGTGGCATAATTTCCCTAAGAAAATTATTTTGTATAAGCTGAGTTGGTTAAATGGACAAGCTTTTAAGTTTCATAACTGTGAATTCAATATAAAATTTGACAAACGTTATCTGACATAGGGTGCTTAGCAAAATAAACCAATTTAGTTCTCCCTAATAGTGCAATTAACTTTTTATCCCAACAAAAGGAATGCTTTGTTTTACCTTTGGATTGTGTAAAATAATAATTTCTCTGTTGGGAGATTCCAGTTTCTTTTTCCATTCATCCAAAGTTACAGCAAGCATGTAAGTTTCCTTAAAAGAAAACACATTTTCATTAGAGTTCTCTAATAATCTTCCTATTAAAACCGAACTTATTCACAAGACTACTACTTTATTAACAAGTTTCAATAAGAATATCCTACTCCAACTTATCAAGTTTATTTTTAAAACTTTTGAACTTACAACTGATAGTAGCACCAGGACAAAGGGGGGGGGGGAACACTCCTAATTCCATGATCTACACTAGATAATTACTGTTCCCATTTTAATATATTTGTTAATATTAATGTTCTAGATTGGGTGTGGTTGCTCATGCCTGTAATCCCAACACTTTGGGAGGTCAAGGTGGGAGGATCACTTGAGGTCAGGCATTTGAGGCCAGCCTGACCAACATGGTGAAACCCCACCTCTACTAAAAATATAAAAATTAGCCAGTGTGGCCGGGCGCGGTGGCTCAAGCCTGTAATCCCAGCACTTTGGGAGGCCGAGGCGGGTGGATCACGAGGTCAAGAGATCGAGACCATCCCGGTCAACATAGTGAAACCCCGTCTCTACTAAAAATACAAAAAATTAGCTGGGCATGGTGGCACGTGCCTGTAATCCCAGCTACTCAGGAGGCTGAGGCAGGAGAATTGCCTGAACCCAGGAGGCGGAGGTTGCGGTGAGCCGAGATCGCGCCATTGCACTCCAGCCTGGGTAACAAGAGCAAAACTCTGTCTCAAAAAAAAAAAAAAAAATTAGCCAGTGTGGTGGTGTGCACCTGTAATCCCAGCTACTTGTGGGGTGAGGCAGGAAGACTGCTTGAACCCAGGAGGCAGAGGTTACAGTGAGCAGAGATCACGCCACTGGACTCCAGCCTGGGCAACAGAGTAAGATTCTGTCTCAAAAAAAAAAAAGCAAATATTAATGTTCTACTCCAATTTAAAATAAAAATTTCAGTTTTCAGAGCAAGAAAAATAAAAGCTAAAAAAGATCAATCCTGTGACCATAGTTTAAATATTAACGATGGACATCAGGAAAAAATATTAAAATTTAAATAAAAGGCATAATATAGTTTGCATTTTGTGCTTGTGTGTGTGTATGTGTGCACATTTTTTTTTTTTTTTTTTTTTTTTTTTTGGTAGTGGTGGAATCTTGCTTTGTTGCCCAGTGTTCTCAAACTCCTGAGTTCAAGTGATTCTCCTGCCCCTGGCCTCCCAAAGTGCTGGGATTACAGGCGAGAGCCACTGTGCCCGCCAGTAGTTTTTTTTTAACTACTTAAAACACCACAATCATTTCTGTTGTATTTTAAAATCTGAAAAAGGCTGGACATGGTGGCTCATGCCTGTAATCCCAGCACTTTGGGAGGCAGAGGCCAGGCTGGCAGATCATTTGAGGTCCAGAGTTCAAGACCAGCCTAGCCAACCTGGTGAAACCCCATCTCTAATAAAAATACAAATAAAAATACAAAACAAATTAGCCAGGTGTGGTGGCAGGCACCTATAATCCCAGCTACTTGGGAGGCTGAGGCAAGAGAATCACTTGAATCCAGGAGGCGGAGGTTGCAGTGGGCCAAGATCACGCCATTGCACTCCAGCCTGGGCAATAGAGCAAGATTCCATCTCAAAAAAACAAAACAAAACAAAATCTGAAGATAAGACTACTTTAATCTGAAGCTTGCTTGTAAATAGAAATGCTTTATTTATTTTATAACGTGATGCAGATAGAAGCAAACGCTTTCTAGAAATTTCACAAGTTACAAGAGAAAAGATTATTAAATAAGAGAAGGAAAAAAATGATGAGTAAAAAAGGAGTCAAAGGAATACCTCTAAAACTTGGCTGAAGCTCTCCGAGTAGGGAACATACTTATTGTCTTTGTCCCCCTTGTAAAACCATGTACATCGCCTCACTTCCGAAGCTAGTTCGTCCCAGTATACAGCATACCGCATCCTCTCCCCTAAATGAACATCATATCTGCCCCCATCAGTAGGAACAATTCTTCCATTACAATCTTTTCCTATTAAGGATTGAAAAGAGGAAAATAAGTCCATATTTCAAAATAAATCTCCTAACATACAATTCTGAGTTATGCTCTAAATAATGCTATGAAACACATGAATGAACAGTTTCTACCTGGCTAAACACCAAACAAAATAAAATTCAATTCTTATCTTTTTCACTAGCTACTTTACAAACCATCAAAATCATTCCTGATTTTAATGAAACATGAAAAAAATACTTCTTTTTCTGAGGAAAGACAGCAGTGTCCCTGATGATTCAGAATAACTAGAATTATTCTTGTTTTATAAAAGTGACAAGTTAGAGAGTTCATTCCTCTGCAGCGTGATCCCCCCGGCCCCCCACCCACAATATACACATTCTTTATTTTTTTCTTTTGAGACAAGTCTCACTGTGTCACCCAGGCTGGAGTGCAGTGGCACAATCTTGGCTCACAGCAACCTCCATGGGTTCAAGCGATTCTTCTGCCTCAGCCTCCCAAGCAGCTAAGACTATTGGCACATACCACCACACTTGGCTAATTTTTGTATTTTCAGTAGAGAAGGGGTTTCACCATGTTGGCCAGGTTGCTCTAGAACTCCTGACCTCAAGTGATCTGCCCGCCTTGGCCTCCCAAAGTGCTGGGATTACAGGCGTGAGCTACTGCGCCCAGCCTTACACATTCTTAATAAAATAATGTAAAACGTAAGTTAGAACATTAAAGATATTATTATTGGGAGGCCAGGAACAGGGTGTAACACGCTTGCAATCCTAGCACTTTGGAGACCCAGGCAGAAGGACTGCTTGAGCCTAGGAGTTCAAGACCAGCCTGGACAATATAATTAGACGGCCACCTCTAAGGAAAAAAAAAAAGATTATTGGGTAACTATGCAGAAATAATAGCAGATACTATTTTCAAAATAGACACCGAATTCTTGAATATTATTGATTGGCTAGGTACTAGTACAGAAGTTCTATATAAAACGCTGTAAGAAATTATTTAACTAGAAAATTCTAAAATTTAATTTTCACAGTACTCAATATAAGGACCATTATATTATAGTTTGAAGAGAGAAAAGTCTTTGTCTAGTCCAAGTCATAATTTTCACCTACCAGAGCTATACGCCTCTTCTAGCTGCTGTGAATCCTCAGAGTTGAAAGGAATCCATGTCTCCTTAGAATCTACTATCTTACAATAAAACCAATGGGGAGAAACTGGTTCATACAAGCTGCCAGCATCCATGTCTATTAGCTCAAAGGAACTACATGAGTTTGGTGATGGTGATGGATCTGACTGGGACAACTGCTCCTGTTGTGATTGCACTGATGACATTTCGCTCTCTAAAGACAAAAGAAAACTATCAGGAAAATGATCTTCTCTTAATTGTGTAACTGTTGACACACATACGCACAAAACTAATCATTTTATGGAGCCATTTCTGCAACAACAACAAAAATTCACATAATTTAAAAGAGAAATAATTTAACAGCTGGATGGGTGGGAGCTTTAAATAAAATGCTTCCATTAGATCAACCACTGCACGAGTTCCCAATTCTCTCGGAAAACTATGGTTTTACTCAGTTTGTAAGTTATAAAACAAATCCAGAATCACAGGACTCCTTGCTCGAAACTCGATGGCAACAGAAACATTTCACCCCAATTTCCAATCTAAATGTAGTTAAAGGCAGAAAATTTACTCCAACGAAGTCAGCTGGGTCATGCCCTGTTCTAATAACGGCTGGGTTTTGGCCTCCAGGCCCCTATCATTATACGATTAATGGAATCTTAAAATAGGGAAAATAAAACTCATCGCTTAAGAACCAATTATTTTTGACGGATGCTTGAAGTCGCTTAATGGGCGGTGGTACAAATTCCGAAAAGATGAAACCTCGCCCTGGCCGCGGCGCGCACGCGCACGTCCACTCGCACCGCCCGAGTCTCAGGTGAAAGATAACAAGCGACCTCCAAAGCCTCCTCCCGCGGGGGCGGCTGTGACAGCTGTCCCTGCATCTCAAACACCCCTTCCACTCGGCAATGACCAGCGCCGCAGGCACCAGAAGGACACTTCTAAGCTGCCCCGTGGGGCGGGAGTCAAGAGGGCATCTCACGCGGGCCCGAGGGACTGGGGAACTGCAGACGCCGGCGTTCGGCCCCACTGTCCTTTCCCGCCCCCCCACAGACGTACCTAATGCACCTTGGCGCCTCCCTGACCCTCGTGACCCTAGGCTCTGGCGCCCCGCTCCGGGTCCTCGGAGCTCCGGCTCAGTTCGCCCGCCCGCAGCCCCGCGACAGCATCAGGGACGCCAATGCAGACCACAGGGTTCACAGGGTTTCCCCGGGCTCGGGGCTTCCCGGGAGCCGGGGTCCCCCCGCCCCGCAGCGCCGGCACCAGGCCGGGCCTCCCTCGGCCCAGCCGCCCGCCGGACGCGGACTCACCTGGCGGCCCAGCCGCTCCTTACGCCCTCCTGCCCTCGCTGAAGGGGGCACGGCATGGCCCGGCCGCGGCCTTTACCCAAGCCCGGGCGGGGCGCGGCGGAGCAGGGCGGAGCCTGCGGCCCCGCCGGGCTCGTGCAGAACACCCGGCGCCACGGCGCTCCCAGCGGGCGAGTAGCGGGCCCGAGTGCCGGGCGAAAAGGTAAGGCAGCTGGGAGCGTGGCGCGCGAGCGCGGGTCGGGTGCGCAGGGCCTCAGGGCACTGGCGGCAAGTGTCGCGAGAGGTGGAGTGGAGTCGCGCGAGACGTGGCTCCTCCTGCGGGCAGGGAGGCCCAGTACCGGACGGGAGGCGGTGGGCCCTCATTTAGAGGAGGTGGCTGAGTTCTAACCGCGAGGGAGAGTTTTGAGTGTCCGCAGTGGAAGGGGCTTCGAGATCAGTTTCCAGTGTCCGCGGCGGAAGGGGCTTGGAAGCAGCCGGTCACGTATGGGGCGGGAACGTCGACCTGATCCTCGGGATACGCTGCGGACCCTACTAGTGCGCCAGGGGCGACGCGGGGACGCCGCGGCCCCAGGAGCAGCCGCCCCGCTCCCGGCCTCCATTTCTGGGTGCTGAGGAACAGGTGCCACTGGCATTTGCCAGGAAAAAAGTCTTTGGTCCCTCCTCTGTGCATCTATTATGATTTAGAGCAGGCGTCCCCAAACATTTTACACAGGGGGCCAGTTCACTGTCCCTCAGACCGTGGGAGGGCCGCCGCATGCTGTGCTCCTCTCACTGACCACCAGTGAAAGAGGTGCCCCTTCCTGAAGTGCGGCGGGGGCCCGGATAAATGGCCTCGGGGGGCCGCATGCGGCGCGCGGGCCGTAGTTTGGGGACGCCTGATTTAAAGGTTACCAAAAAGGTATCCCTAAAAAATGTAGAGGTACTGGGCGTGGTGTCAGCTCCTTGCTCTAAGCTACTTAGGAGGCTGAGGCCGGAGGATCGCTCGAGCAGGTTGGTGGAGGCTGCATGAGCCCAGGTGGCACCACTGCACTCCAGCCTGGGTGACACTTCAACACTCGTCTCCAAACAAAATTAATAATTTTTTTCTTTTTCTTTTTCTTTTTTTTTTTTTGAGACGGAGTTTCGCGCTTTTCACCCAGGCTGAAGTGCAATGGCGCGATCTCGGCTCACTGCAGCCTCCGCCTCCTGGGTTCAGGCAATTCTCCTGCCTCAGCCTCCTGAGTAGCTGGGATTACAGGCACGCACCACCATGCCCAGCTAATTTTTTGTATTTTTAGTAGAGACGGGGTTTCACCATGTTGACCAGGATGGTCTCGATCTCTTGACCTCGTGATCCACCCGTCTCGGCCTCCCAAAGTGCTGGGATTACAGGCTTGAGCCACCGCGCCCGGCCCTCTTTCTTTTTTTCATGTAGAGGCGACCTTAACAGGATTTAAAAGATGCCAGGAAGTTGGGAGGCGAGGTATTGTCCAAACAGGAAGACTTAACAGGTGAAAAGTTGAAAGGGGCCGGGTGCAGTGGCTCATGCCTGTAATCCCAACACCTTGGGAGGTCAGAGTGCGTGGATCACTTGAGGCCAGGAGTTCAAGAGGAGCCTGGCCAACATCTCTACTAAAACGCCATCTCTTCTAAAAATACAAAAATTAGCCGGTTGTGGTGGCGCGCACCTGTAATTCCAGCTCCTCGGGAGGCTGAGGTGGGAGAATCGCTTGAACCCGGAAGACAGAGATTGCAGTAAGCCAAGATCATGGCCATTGCACTCCAGCCTGGGTGAGAGAGAGAGAGAGAGAGAGAGAGACTTCATCTCAAAAGGAGCCTGATGCGGTGACTCATGCCTATAATCCCAGCACTTTGGGAGGCCAAGGCGGGCGGATCATGAGGTCAGGAGTTCCAGACCAGCCTGGCCAATATGGTGAAACCCCATCTCTACGAAAAAATAAAAATTAGCTGGGCGCAGTGGCTCACGCCTGTAATCCCAGCACTTTGGGAGGCCGAGGCGGGTGGATCACGAGGTCAAGAGATCAAGACCATCCTGATCAACATGGTGAAACCCCGTCTCTACTAAAAATACAAAAAATTAGCTGGGCATGGTGGCGCGTGCCTGTAATCCCAGCTACTCAGGAGGCTGGGGCAGGAGAATTGCCTGAACCCAGGAGGCGGAGGTTGCAGTGAGCCGAGATCGTGCCATTGCACTCCAGCCTGGGTAACAAGAGCGAAACTCTGTCTCAAAAATAAAAAATAAAAATTAGCTGGGCGTGGTGTTTCAGTTTTTTCTTCAAAAACAGAAAAAAAAATTTATAACAAATTTATTCTCTTTACAATTTAACGGCCACACGCAAATATCTCCAAGTTAACTTATACTTTCCCTTTAAATTTATTACATGTAAAATAGCTTCTGCAAGGCCAGTGCGGTGGCTAAGGCCTGTAATGTCAGCACTTCGGGAGACCCAGGCAGGCCTGTTTACCAAGGGGTGGAGCTAAAATCATGAACCCACACAGTGTGACTTCAGACCCTACACCTAAATAACTGGCCTAAAATCAGTCAGGTAAGTGACAGAACTGGAACTTGAATTTAGGTTCTCTATCTTCAAATCCTGCTGTAGCCTCTATACCAGCTTTGGGGGTATAGAGGCAATTTGGGGGGCTGTCTCAAAAAAAGTGGATTGCAATGTGCAGTCTGAAAACGTAAACTTTTCATATTCTGATACCATTAAAATCCATTGGTCTGTCTTGCACTTTGTTTTATTGTTGTTGTTTTGAGTAAAGTGAAAGCAACTTTATTAAGAAAGTAAAAGACTAAAAGAATGGCTATGCCCGGCCGGGTGCGGTGGCTCAAGCCTGTAATCCCAGCACTTTGGGAGGCCAAGGCGGGCGGATCATGAGGTTAAGAGATTGAGACCATCCTGGTCAACATGGTGAAACCCCGTCTCTACTAAAAATACAAAAAATTAGCTGGGCATGGTGGCATGTGCCTGTAATCCCAGCTACTCAGGAGGCTGAGGCAGGAGAATTGCCTGAACCCAGGAGGCGGAGGTTGTGGTGAGCCGAGATCGCGCCATTGCACTCCAGCCTGGGTAACAAGAGCGAAACTCCGTCTCAAAAAAAAAAAAAAAAAAAGAATGGCTATGCCATAGGCAGAGCAGCTTATCTTGCACTTTGAATGGATCTTTTACCCATGTGTGATTTATATTGGTCATTTGGGAAAATATCAGTTCACTGAGCTATGCAGATCTTCCAAATGTTAATATATTTTATTCCCCTTTTTTTTTTTTTTTTTTTTTTTTTTTTAGACAAGAGTCTTGCTCTGTCGCCCAGACTGGAGTGTAGTGGCACGATTTCCACTGCAACCTCCACCTCCCGGGTTGAAGCGATTCTCCTGCCTCAGCTTCCCGAGTAGCTGGGATTACAGGTACACATGACCATGCCCAGCTGATTTTTGTATTTTTAGTAGAGATTGGGGTTTCACCATGTTGACCAGGCTGGTCTTGATCTCCTGACCTCATCATCTGCCCACCTCGGCCTCCCAATGTGCTTGGATTACAGGTGTGAGCCACCACGCCCAGCCTTATACAATTTTTTTTTTTAAATTACCGATCTCATCAGAAAAAAATCTTTAATATTGGGAAGCTGTCAAGCTCAGAGTAGCAGGTACAAGTTTTCCAATATTCTGCTTTTTTCTTAAAAGATCAAATTGTATCATTGGCAACAAAGGATAAATTGTCTTCCTTGAAGTGACAAGCCTCCTTTGTTTTCAAGTAAAGTTCTGCCAGATACTTACATACAAATAGCCATAGTTTGTCCATTGTACTTTCTTTTTTTTTTTTTTTTTTTTTTTTTTTTGAGACGGAGTTTCGCTCTTGTTACCCAGGCTGGAGTGCAATGGCGCGATCTCGGCTCACCGCAACCTCCGCCTCCTGGGCTCAGGCAATTCTCCTGCCTCAGCCTCCTGAGTAGCTGGGATTACAGGCACGTGCCACCATGCCCAGCTAATTTTTTGTATCTTTAGTAGAGACGGGGTTTCACCATGTTGACCAGGATGGTCTCGATCTCTCGACCTCGTGATCCACCCGCCTCAGCCTCCCAAAGTGCTGGGATTACAGGCTTGAGCCACCGCGCCCGGCTCATTGTACTTTCAAATAAAAATGATGGCTGGGCGCACTGGCTCACGTCTGTAATCCCAGCGCTTTAGGAGGCCAAGGTGGGTGGATCACGAGTTCAAGACCAGCCTGACCAACATGTTGAAACCCCATCTCTACTAAAAATGATGGCTGGGTGCAGTGGCTCATGCCTGTAATTCTAGCACTTTAGGAGGCCGAGGCAGGCGAATCACAAGTTCGAGACCAGCCTGACCAACATGGTGAAACTCTGTCTCTACTAAAAATACAAAAATTAGACAAGCGTGGTGGCACGTGCCTGTAATCCCAGCTACTCAGGAGGCTGAGGCAGGAGAATCACTTGAACCCAGGAGGCAGAGGTTGCAGTGAGCCGAGGTCGCACCACTGCACTCCAGCCTGGGCAACAGTGAGACTCTGTCTCAAAAAAAAAAAAAAAAAAAAAAAAGATGTATGAAAAAAGAGCATCTGTTGGTGTTGGCAGCTTCCAATTCAAATAATCACTCAAGTTTGTTTTCTTCAAGAGGCCACCATTTTTTTTTATTCTTCAGCAGTCTAGGATTTATTTCACTAGTCCTTGAGGATTCATTAAATGATCTGCAAGAAAACCAAATGTCCTCACATACCAGGTACTGTGCTCTGCTCTCTGACCACTTCTCTGAGCTGAGGCAGGCTGCTTGGAGCACGGACCCCAGCATGGCTTATCTACTCTAAAGATACAAAGAGGAGGAAATAAATATCTAGGTAGACTAGGTAAGGCAGGAAAGAAGGCTGACACCTTGGGCCTGACACTAGTGGGCACCCTGTGGTTGTGGGTGGGTAAGATGGAGAAGGGCACAGGGGTGGGGTGGGTTGTGGTTGGACACCATGACCAGAGCTCTGGGTGCCAAGCAGATCCCCATGTTGATTCAAGGGCATAAAGACCTGCTCTGAAGCATGTGAATAATGGCAGGAGGCCTGAGCTCCAGAACGGCACACTCTCCCAACTGTACCCTCCTGTGCCAGCGACAGAAAACCAGGGAGACACCAAGCATCATCACAGCCAAATGATGGGGGCAAGAGAGTGGCAGAATTGGGGGTGGTTGACTACCACTTGCTTCTAGAATCAAGGAGGACCTGACCTAAATCGAGCTGCCCTTCCAGGACACAATGTGGCTGACCTGGTGGTGATACTCAAGATTCTGCCAACATTGGAAGCTGTTGCTGCCCTGGGGAACAAAGTCCTGGAAAGCCTAAGAGCACAGGATCCTTCTGAAGTTTTAACCATGCTAACCAATGAAACTGGCTTTGAAATCAGTTCTTCTGATGCTACAGTGAAGATTCTCATTACAACAGTGCCACCCAATCTTCAAAAACTGGACCAGAACTCCATTTGGATATCAAGGTATTGCAGAGTGCCTTAGCAGCCATCCGACATGCCCGCTGGTTTGAGGAAAATGCTTCTCAGTCCACAGTTAAAGTTCTCATCAGACTACTGAAAGACTTGAGGATTCGTTTTCCTGGCTTTGAGCCCCTAACACCCTGGATCCTTGACCTACTAGTTCATTATGCTGTAATGAACAACCCCACCAGACAGCCTTTGGCCCTAAACGTTGCATACAGGCACTGCTTACAGATTCTGGCTGCGGGACTGTTCCTGCCAGGTTCAGTGGGTATCACTGACCCCTGTGAGAGTGGCAACTTCAGAGTACACACAGTCATGACCCTAGAACAGCAGGACATGGTCTGCTATACAGCTCAGACTCTCGTCCGAATCCTCACATGGTGGCTTTAGGAAGATCCTTGGCCAGGAGGGTGATGTCAGCTGTGAATGACCACTGTGGGTCAGGGATTTTGTATTGCAAAAAAAAAAAATAAATAAATAAATAATAAATAAATAAATAAATTACCTGTATGGTAAGAGCTGTATGGAAATTACTAAATCCACCTGCAAAGCAATTCTGTCAAATTGCATTGCATGCAAAGGTCGACTCTGTGTGGTTGAAAGTTGTTCCTTGATGTCAGTTTCTCAACGCAGCCACAGTTTAAGTCACAGTGCATCAACTCCATTTAAATAGTATCTGAACAGCCTCTTATCTCGAACAAAACCAAGATTCTCATAAAGTTTCAAAGCAGACTTCTTATTTCAGTTTCCAGAACAACCGCATCACAGTCTCCCTCAACCATGGCATATATAGCTTTCTTAACCAAGTTAGTACGAATGCCATTTCTCCTGTATTTGGAATCCACAGCGAACATGGCTATATAACCTCTGCGGAACATCTTTTTGTGCATATCCAACTTGCAAACGATGGCACCTACACACTCCTCCCCTACCATGGCCAAGAAGCACAGCTGTGGCCAGTTGTGAATAAAATATCTATAGGTATAAATGGAGTTTTGGTTTTTTTTTTTTTTTTTTTGAGACGGAGTTTCGCTCTTGTTACCCAGGCTGGAGTGCAATGGCGCGATCTTGGCTCACCACAACCTCCGCCTCCTGGGTTCAGGCAATTGTCCTGCCTCAGCCTCCTGAGTAGCTGGGATTACAGGCATGCACCACCATGCCCAGCTAACTTTTTGTATTTTTAGTAGAGACGGGGTTTCACCATGTTGACCAGGATGGTCTCGATCTCTCGACCTCGTGATCCACCCGCCTCGGCCTCCCAAAGTGCTGGGATTACAGGCTTGAGCCACCGCGCCCGGCCTGGAGTTTTGGTATTTAATAAAATGGTTTTATGGGCCACAGTGGCTTATGCCTGTAATTCAGCACTTTGGGAAGCTGAGTTGGGCAGATTGCTAAGTCCAGAAGTTTGAGACCAGTCTGAGCAATATGACGACACCCATCTCACCCATCTCTAAAAACAAACAAATGAAAACATTAGCTGAGCATGGTGGTACAGACTTGTAGTCCCAACTACTCAGGATGGGAGAAGAGCTTGAGCCCAGAAGGGGAGGTTGCAGTGAGCTGTAATCAACGTCACTGTACTCCAGGCTGGGCAACAGAGCCAGACCCTGTCTGAAAAACAAGTTTTATTCATACTAACCAGTTTGTCACATAGAATATGAAAAAGATGTAAACTAATGAGTTAAGAGTTAACAAGCCGGGCGCTGTGGTGCGTGCCTGTAGTCCCAGCTACTCAGGAGGCTGAAGTTGGAGGATCGCTTGAGCCCAGGAGTTCTGGGCTGTAGTGCGCTATACTGATTGGGTGTCCGCACTAAGTTCGGCATCAATATGGTGACCCATCAGGAGCAGGGGACCACCAGGTTGCCTAAGGAGGGGTGAACCGGCCCAGGTCAGAAATGGAGCAGGTCAAAACTCCCGTGCTGATCAGTAGTGGGATCACTCCTGTGAATAGCCACTGCACTCTACCCTGGGCAACATAGCAAGACCCCGTCTCTTAAAAAAAAAATAAAGAGTTAACAAAAGTAATAATTTTTACTGAAAAAATATGAAGACTATTAAGCAAAACTGGCACTATTATCATTAATGCATGGCAGTCAAGAATACAGTGACTGGCCGGGCGCGGTGGCTCAAGCCTGTAATCCCAGCACTTTGGGAGGCCGAGGCGGGTGGATCACGAGGTCAAGAGATCGAGACCATCCTGGTCAACATGGTGAAACCCCGTCTCTACTAAAAATACAAAAATTAGCTGGGCATGGTGGCGCACGCCTGTAGTCCCAGCTACTAGGGAGGCTGAGGCAGGAGAATTGCTTGAACCCAGGGGGCGGAGGTTGCGGTGAGCTGAGATCGTGCCATTGCACTCCAGCCTGGGTAACAAGAACGAAACCCCGTCTCAAAAAAAAAAAAAAAAAAAAAAAAAAAAGAATACAGTGACTGACAGTATAATTTATTTCTACTGCTTTAATTCATGTTAGGATGCCAGCACTCTTAGCATTGCTTTTATGTGAATAGTCCAATGTCAACCCCGAAAAAAAGGCAAATCATACCTTAGTATTATGATGAAAATAGTTTCAGGCCAGGCACAGTGGCTCACACCTGTAATCCCAGCACTTTGGGAGGCCAACGCAGATGGATCACTTGAGGTCAGAAGTCTAAGACTAGCCCGGCCAACATAGGGAAACCCCATCTCTACTAAAAATACAAAAGCTAGCTGGGCGTGGTGGTGGGCAACTGCAATCCCAGCTACTTGGGAGGCTGTGGCAGAATTGCTTGGAGACAGAAGTTCCAATGAGCCAAGATTGCGCCACTGCTCTCCAGCCTGGGTAACCTCTGCCTCCCAGGTTCAAGTGATTCTCCTGCCTTAGCCTCCCAAATAGTTGGGACTACAAGCACCCACCATGCCTGGCTAATTTTTATATTTTTAGTAGAGATAGGGTTTCACTATGCTGGCCAGACTGGTCTCAAACTCCTGACCTCGTGATCCACCCACCTTAGCCTCCCAAAGTGCTGGGATTACAGGCCTGAGCCACCACACCCAGCCATACCTGGTTAATTTTTAAATTTTTTGCAGAGACAGGGTCTCACTACATTGTACAGTCTGGTCTTGAACTCCTGGACTCAAGTCATCCTCCCACTTCAGTCTCCTAAAATGCTGGGATTACAGGCATGAGCCACTGTGCCCAGCAGGAATCTGCATTTTAAATAATTATCCCACATGATCTGGATGCAAGTATTTGGAATCCACATAGTATAAATTTTAGGTTCCCCAATAGTCTGCATAGATAGGTAGTTTCAGGCAAATAGAATATCTTACTGTGCCCCTTAAAAATAAAAATATGGCCGGGCGCGGTGGCTCAAGCTTGTAATCCCAGCACTTTGGGAGGCCGAGGCGGGTGGATCACAAGGTCGAGAGATCGAGACCATCCTGGTCAACATGGTGAAACCCCGTCTCTACTATAAATACAAAAAATTAGCTGGGCATGGTGGTACGTGCCTGTAATCCCAGCTACTCAGGAGGCTGAGGCAGGAGAATTGCCTGAACCCAGGAGGCGGAGGTTGCGGTGAGCCAAGATCGCGCCATTGCACTCCAGCCTGGGTAACAAGAGCGAAACTCTGTCTTAAAAAAAAAATAAATAAATAAAAAATAAAAAATAAAAATATGGGCCGGGCGCGGTGGCTCAAGCCTGTAATCCCAGCACTTTGGGAGGCCGAGGCGGGTGGATCACGAGGTCAAGAGATCGAGACCATCCTGGTCAACATGGTGAAACCCTGTCTCTACTAAAAATACTAAAAATTAGCTGGGCATGGTGGCGCACGCCTGTAATCCCAGCTACTCAGGAGGCTGAGGCAGGAGAATTGCCTGAACCCAGGAGGCGGAGGTTGCCGTGAGCCGAGATCGCGCCATTGCACTCCAGCCTGGGCAACGAGAGCAAAACTCCGTCTCAAAAAATAAATAAATAAATAAAAATATGGCCAAGCACGGTGACTCACACCTGCAATCCCAGCACTTTGGGAGGCCGAGATCAGGAGGTCAAGAGATCGAGACCATCCTGGCCAACATGGTGAAACTCCGTCTCTACTAAAAATACAAAAATTAGCTGGGTGTGGTGGCGTGTGCCTGTAGTCCCAGCTACTTGGGAGACTGAGGCAGGAGAATTGCTTAAACGCAGGAGGCAGAAGTTGCAGTGAGCCAAGATCATGCCAGCATGGCAAGAGAGAGACTCTGTCTCAAAAATAAAAATAATTTTTTTTTTTTTTTTTTTTTTTTTTGAGACGGAGTTTCGCTCTTGTTACCCAGGCTGGAGTGCAATGGCGCGATCTCGGCTCACCGCAACCTCCGCCTCCTGGGTTCAGGCAATTCTCCTGCCTCAGCCTCCTGAGTAGCTGGGATTACAGGCACGCACCACCATGCCCAGCTATTTTTTTTGTATTTTTAGTAGAGACGGGGTTTCACCACGTTGACCAGGATGGTCTCGATCTCTTGACCTTGTGATCCACCCGCCTCGGCCTCCCAAAGTGCTGGGATTACAGGCTTGAGCCACCGCGCCCGGCCTATAAAAATAATTTTTAAACCCACTTAATTTTACTGGCTATTGTTTGTGGTTGTATATCAGCCTTTTACCAGACAAGCCTTAATGGTAAAATGTAAAACAATCTCTACTTTTTCCCTTTCAATGTTCTAGTGCAATAGGCAGCAAACTTTTTTTCTGTAAAGGGCCAGATAACTTCTTCAGGTTCTGTAGGCCATAGGCTCTGTCACAACTAATCACTTCTCCTGTTGCAACACTAAAGCAACCAGAGAGGAGCTGTAAACTGAGGAGTGTGGCTGTGTCCCAGTAAAGTTATATTTACAAAAGCAGGCAGGGGTTTAATTTGATCTCAGGTAGCAGTTTGCTGACCCCATGCTCCTAGTGCAGAAAATAATGCTAATGGCCAGTAAGTTGTCTAAAGAGCAAAAGCAAGAATGTAGGGGTCATAAACAACTGGATCTTATATCCAAAGCTGGAATCATTGTTTTTGGAGGCAGAACTCCTCACTCCCAGATGGACACATAGGCATCCACAGTGAAGAAAACTTCACAGTTGACTCTGATGCTGATTATAAAATAACAAGATCAGGGCTTTGGGCTTTGACAGTTATTTTCAAGCTTTCACCGCTCACTGCAGCTTCGACCTTCCAGGCTCAAATGATCTTGCCACCTCAGCCTTCCAAGTAGCTGAGACCACAGGAGTCCACCACCATATCCAGCGATTTTTTTAAAATTATTTGTAGAGACAGGGTCTTCCTATGTTGCCCAGGCTGGTCTCCAACTCCTGGGCTCAAGTAAGCCTCCCACTTTGGCCTCCCAAAATGCTGGGATTACAGGGATGAGCCACCATGCCCAGCCCTAAATAGGTTCTTAAAATGTAGATTTTCAGGTACAACACCATCTGAAATGTAGATTCAGAAAAGTAAATTAAAACAGATTTTCAGAATCCAACAAGATTCTGATTGACTCGAACATTTAATCAGAGGCATCCATATTGTGATGGTTAATTTTAGATGTCAGCTTGACTAGATTTAGGAATACCTAGAGAACTGGTAAAGCATTACTTCTGGGCGTGTCTGTGATGTGTCTGTGAGGGTGTTTCCAGAAGAGACCTCTCTGAGGGGGCAGAAGATGTGAAGATAAATATGTCCCATGTGAATCCTCCCCAAAGGGTCCTCAGCAGAAGAGGACTTTAATAACCAAAGAGAAAGGATGACCTATTCTGTGGATACTAGTCAGCCTCTGGCCCCTGCCACCTGTCATTGCCCAGTCACCCATCATTGTTCATGAAGAAATTGGCCATGGCAGTAGGCATAAAAGTTTTGCATGGCTCAGCAACATGGACTCCCACTCACCAAGGCTGACCTGGCTATGGCTACCTCCAAGTGCTTAATCTGACAGTAACAGAGACCAGGGCTGAGCCCAATTGTGGCACCATTACCTGGAGTGATCAGCCAGCCACGTGGTGGCAGGCTGATGACACTGACGGCTTTCATCACCGAAGGAGTAGTGTGTTTTGTTCTTTTTTTTTTTTTTTTTTTTTTTGGTTTTTTTTGTTTGTTTGTTTGTTTGTTTTTGAGACGGAGTTTCGCTCTTGTTACCCAGGCTGGAGTGCAATGGCACGATCTCGGCTCACCACAACCTCCACCTCCTGGGTTCAGGCAATTCTCCTGCCTCAGCCTCCTGAGTAGCTGGGATTACAGGCACGTGCCACCATGCCCAGCCAATGTTTTGTATTTTTAGTAGACACGGGGTTTCACCATGTTGACCAGGATGGTCTCGATCTCTTGACCTCGTGATCCACCCGCCTCGGCCTCCCAAAGTGCTGGGATTACAGGCTTGAGGCACCGCGCCCGGCCGTGTGTTTTGTTCTTACTGGAATAGACACTGGATAGGATTTGGTTTCCCTGCCCATAATGCTTCTGCCAAAACCATCATCCCTAGATTTACAGAATGCTTATCCACTGTCATGGTATTCCATACAGCAGTGCTCTGACTCAGGAACTCACTTCACAGCCAAGGAAGTGTGGCAATGGGCTCATGCTCATGGAATTCACTGGTCTTGCCATGTTCCCCACCATCCTGAAGCAGCTGGCTTGACAGAGTGGTGAAATGGTCTTTTGAAATCAGTTACAGCACCAGCTAGGTGGTAATACTTGGCAGGATTGGGACAACGTGTAGGTGCTCTGAATCAGCATCCAACATATGGAACTGTTTTTCCCATAGCCAGGATTCATGTGTTCAGGAATCGAGGGGCGGAAATGGGAGTGGCACCACTCACCATCATCCCTAGTGACCCATTAGCAAAATTTTTGCTGCCTATTCCCCAGATTTTATGCTTTGCCGGCCTAAAGGTCTTAGTTCCACAAGGAGAAATGCTGCCACCAAGAGCCACAATAATGATTCCACTGAACTGGAAATTAAGACTGACACCCGGCCACTTTGGGCTTCTCATGCATCTGAGTCAAAAGGCCAAGAAGTGAATTACTATGTTGGCTGGGGTGACTGATCCAGACTACCAGGGAGAAATTGGCCTACTACCCCCAGTGAAGGCCAGGAAGAGTAAATGTGGAATACAGGAGATGGCTTAGGGCATGTCTCAGTATTACCATGCTCCGCAACTAAGGTCAGTGGAAAACTACAACAACCCAATCTAGGCAGGACTTCAAATGGCCCAGACTCTTCAGGAATGAAGGTTTGGGTCACCCTGCCAGGTAAGAACCACAACAACCAGCTAAGGTGCTTGCTGAAGGCAAAGGGAATACAGAGTAAGGATCTTGGCTAGTATTTATAACTGACTTATTCTACAAATGGATAGTAGAAATTAAAAATACCAACTAAAACCATGTTACAGAAACAAAGAGTGTTTCATTAAGAAAGTCTCATATAGGCTGGGTGTGGTAGCTCATGCCTGTAATCCTAACACTTTGGGAGGCCAAGCTGATCAGATCACTTGAGGCCAGGAGTTTAAGACCAGCCTGGCCAACATGGCAAAACTCTGTCTCTACTAAAAAAAAACAAAAACAAAAAACAAAAAGAAGCCTGGTGTGGTGGCACACACCTGTAATCCAAGCTAGTAGGGAGGCTGAGGCAAGAGAATCGCTGGAACCCAGGAAGTAGAGGTTGCAGTCCGCCAAGATCATGCCACTGCAATTCAGTCTGGGTGATAGACTGAGGCCACGTATATTAGCCTGTTCTCACACTGCTCATAAAGACATACCGAAGACTGGGTGATTTATAAAGGAAAGCAATTTAATTGACACAGTTCAGCATGGCTGGGGAGGCCTCAGAAAACTTCCCATTGTGGCAGAAAGGGAAGCAAACACATCCTTCTTTACATGGCAGCAGCAAGAAGTGCCAAGCAAAAGGAGTAAAAGCCCCATACAAAACCATCAGATGTTGTGAGAACTTGCTATCACAAGGGTAACTGCCCCCATGATTCAATTACCTCCCACTGGGTCCCTCTTACAACACATAAAAATTATGGGAACCACAATTCAAGATTTGGGTGGCTACACAGCCAAAACATATCGCCCTGTCTCAAAAAAAGTCATATGTATATATTTTATTTACACACACACACACGCTTTTTTTTTAGGCTAGTCAAGTGAAGCAGTGGGTGTGGAGAAGGAACAAAGAAATCTGTAACTGGTAGTGATCAATTAGTTGTAAACACCACTGCACTCAGACCAGCCTACACTTAATTTTTTGAGACAGAATCTCACTCTGTCACCCAGGCTGCAGTGTAGCGGCATGATCACAGCTCAATGCAGCCTTGACCTCCTGGGCACAAGAGATCCTCCCACCTCAACCTCCCAAAGTGCTGGGAGTACAGGCGTGATCCACTGCACCCAGCCTGCACGCATATATTGAGCAAGTATCTGTTTTCCTTCCTTATTTCTTTATAATACAACATAAGGTATATTGACTTTACATCAATATTTAAGCATTGCTAATTTTACATCATAGTATTTAAGTTATGGGATATCAGGAGAAGAGTAAACATCACCCAAGAACTTCACCTCCTCTTCTAGGGATGGGATTAATGCATTTCTGATTGTACACAGGATAGTTGCATCATGGTAGGCAGAAATAATATCTATTATCTTTATTTTGAGATTAAATAAAGGTTTAAGGAGATGCATATAGGTGCCAAGTTGATAAGAGGTGAACTTGTGATGCTTAATTTTAGGTGTCAACTTGACCGGATTAAGGAATACCTATAGAATTAGTGAAACATCACTTCTGGGTATGTTCATAAGGGAGGATGTTTCTGGAGGAGATTGATTGTGAGTCTGTGGACTGAGTGGAGAAGATCAGTTTGGGATGATACCATCCCATTAGCTAGGGTCTCAGAACAGAGGAGACAGAGAAAAGGGCTGGGCTCAGTGGCTCATGCCTGTAATACCAGCACTTTGGGAGGCTGAGATGGGTGGAGCATGAGGTCAGGAATTCGAGACCAGCCTGACCAACATGGTGAAACCCTGTCTCTACTAAAAATACAAAAATGAGCTGGGCATGGTGGCGCATGCCTGTAATCCCAGCTACCCAGGAGGCTGAGGCAGGAGAATTTCTTGAACCTGGGAGGCGGAGGGTGCAGTGAGGCGAGATCACGCCACTGCACTCCAGCCTGGACAAGAGTGAGACTCCGTCTCAAAAAAAAAAAAAAAAAAAAAAAGAGGCCAGGCGCAGTGGCTCACGCCTGTAATCCCAGCACTTTGGGAGGTTGAGGCAGGCGGATCACAAGGTCAAGAGATCAAGACCATCCTGGCCACCATATTGAAACCCCGTCTTTACTAAAAATACAAAAATTAGCTGGGTGTGGTGGCGCGTGCCTGTAGTCCCAGCTACTTGGGAGCTGAGGCAGAAGAATCTCTTGAACCCGGGAAGAGGAGGTTGCAGTGAGCCGAGATTGCACCACTGCACTCTAGCCTTGCAACAGAGAGAGACTCTGGCTCAAAAAAAAAAAAAAGAAAGAAAGAAAAAGCAATTTCTTTCTTTTTTTTTTTTTTTTTTTTTTTTTTTGAGATGGAGTTTCGCTCTTGTTACCCAGGCTGGAGTGCAATGGCGCGATCTCGGCTCACCGCAACCTCCGCCTCCCGGATTCAGGCAATTCTCCTGCCTCAGCCTCCTGAGTAGCTGGGATTACAGGCACGCGCCACCACGCCCAGCTAATTTTTTGTATTTTTAGTAGAGACAGGGGTTTCACCATGTTGACCAGGATGGTCTTGATCTCTTGACCTCGTGATCCACCCGCCTCAGCCTCCCAAAGTGCTGGGATTACAGGCTTGAGCCACAGTGCCCGGCCTAGAAAAAGCAATTTCTTAATTTCTTCTCTTTCTCTTCTGGAGCTCGAGACAGTCTTCTGACCTGGACATTAGAACTCCAGGGTTGCCAGGCTTTGGACTCCAGGATGTGCACCAGCAGTCTCACGTGTTCTCAGGCCTTTGGCCTCAGACAGAATTATGCCATTGGCATCCCTGGTTCTGAGGCTTTCACACTTGGATAGAGCCACGCTACTGGCATCCCAGGGTCTCCAACCTGCAGATGGCCTGGCCTGGGACTTCTCAGCCTCCATAATCACATGAGCTAATTCCCTAATAAATCTCCTGTCATCTATCTATACTATGAGTCCTGTTTCTCTGGAGAACTCTGATTAATAAAATGAATCTATACTTTAATCAAGAATATGCAGGCTGCAGCTGTGAGACAAGATGCTTTGCATCAGGAAACAAGAAGGCTTAAGGTATAATTTCAGCTCTACCCCTTGCTGGTAAAGAATGTTAGAATTAGAAGAAACATTAGAGACATCCAGAGTGATGTTATCTTCCAGCCCAAACTCAGTGGTCTTTATAAGCTCATAAACCAGTCATGAAAATGCATTTTGTTACTTTATAGCCACAACTGAAAAGCTCCTGCCCTCAATGTGAATAATTGCTCTAGATATTTCACTTTGAGGAAAGTGGCAAATCAGCAAATGAAAAGATGTTCAAAATCATTAACCATTAGAGAAATGCAAGTTAAACAACGACATAGCAAAACACAACTATCATTATGTACAAAATAAAAAATATTGACAATACCAAATACTGGCAAGGATACAGCAAACCTCATATATTGCCTGTGAGAATGTAAAATGGTCTAGCCACTACAGAAAGATTTGGCAGTTTCTTTAAAGATTATATGTATGGCTGGGCGCTGTGGCTCACTCCTGTAATCCCAGCACTTTAGGAGGCCAAGGCAGGTGGATCAACGAGGTCAGGAGATCGAGACCATCCTGGCCAACATGGTGAAACCCCGTCTCTACTAAAAATACAAAAAATTAGCTGGGCATGTTGGCGCACGCCTGTAGTCCCATCTACTTGGGAGGCTGAGGCAGAATTGCTTGAACCCAGGAGGCAGAGATTGCAGTGAGCCGAGATCGTGCCACTGCACTACAGCCTGGGTGACAGTGCGAGACTCTGTCTTAAAAAAAAAAAAAAAAAAAAAAAAAGATTATATGTGCAACTAAACTATGACCTAGAATTGCACTCCTAGGCATTATTTCCTTTTGTAAAAAATAAAAACTTTCCCAACATTTTTTTGAGACATAGTCTTGCTCTGTCACCAGGCTGGAGTGTAGTGGCGCAATCTCAGCTTACTGCAACCTCTGACTCCCTGGCTCAAGTGATTCTCCTACCTCAGCCTCCTGAGTAGCAGAGGATTACAGGCATGTGCCACCATGCCCAGATAATTTTTGTATTTTTAGTAGAGACAGGGTTTCACCATGTTGGCCAGGATGGTCTTGATCTCCTGATCTTGTGATCCATCCACCTTGGCCTCCCAAAGTGCTGGGATTACAAGCATGAGCCACCAGTCCCCGGCCAAGAAATAAAATTTTGTATGAACACAAAAACCTGTACAAGAATGTACACAGAGGCTTCATTCGATAGCCAAAACCTGGAAACAACTCACATGTCCTTCAACAGGTGGATGCTTAAATTATAGCACATCCATACTACAGGTAACTACATAGCAATAATCAAAAAACAACTGGCTGCACACAGTGGCTCATGCCTGTAATCTCAGTATATTGGGAGGCCAGGATAGGAGGCTCCCTTGAGCCCAGGAGTTTAAGACCAGCCTGGGCAACATAGTGAGGCCACCAAATCTGTAAAAAAAAAATTAGCCAGGAGTAGTGGTGCACACCTGTAGTCCCAGTTATTTGGGAAGATGAGGTGGGAGCATCACTTAAGCCCCGGAGTTCAAGACCACCCTGGGCAACATGGTGAGACATCAAGCCTACCAAAAAAAGTTAAAAATTAGTGGTGGTCCATGCCTGTAGTCCTGCCTACTCCAGAGGCTGTGGTGGGAGAACTGCTTGGACTCAGGAGGTCAAGTCTGCAGTGAGCTGAGATCATACCATGGCATTCCAGCTAGGATGACAGAGCAAGACTCTATCTAAAAAAAAAAGAAAGAAAGAAAAGATTTATACAGAAAACAACTTGGATGAATCTCTACAGAATTATGCTGATCAAAAAAAAAAAAAAAAGCCAGACTCTAAAGGCTTACATACTGTATGACTCTACTTATATAACATTCCTATAATGACAAAATTTAGAAACGAAGAACAGATTAGTAGTTGCCAGGGTTTTAGTGTGGGGGGAGAGGGGAATCATGCAGTTATAAAAAGGTCAACAGGAGGGATAAACGGCAGTGATGGAACTGTTCTGTATCTTCATTACATCAATTTCAGTATCCTGGTTGTAAGTTTGCAGTAAAGTTTTACATTTTACCCACTGAAGGAATTTGGGTAAAGGGTACATGAAATCTCTGTAGTACTATTTTTTTTTTTTTCTTTTAGAGACAGTTGCCCAGGCTGGAGGGCAGTGTCACCATTATGACTCACTGTAACCTTGCACTCCTGGGCTTAAGTGATCCTCCTGCCAGTCTCCTGAGTAGCTGGGACTACAGGGACATGCCATGTAATGCCTGGCTAATTTTTAAATTTTTTTGTACAGATGGGGTCTCACTATGTTGCTCACACGTGTAAGTCACTGTACCTGGCCTCTGTATTATTTTGTAAAAGTGCATGTAAATCTACAAGTACTTCAAAATAAAAACTGTAATTTAAAAAATACAGCAAGGTACAGTGGCTCACACTTGTCATTCCAGCACTTTGGGAGGCTGAGATGAGTGAATTCCTTGAGTTCAGGAATTCGAGACCAGCCAGGGTAACATGGCAAAATCTGTCTCTACAAAAAAGTACAAAAATTATCCAGACGTTGTGGCGGCATGCACTTGTAGTCCCAGTCACTTAAGTGGTTGAGGAGGGAGGATTGCCTGAGCCTGGGAGGTTGAGCTGCAGTGAAGTGAGATCATGCCACTGCACTACAGCCTGGGTCACAGAGCGAGATTCTGTCTCAAACAAACAAAAAAAGGCCGGGTGCGGTAGCTTCCGCCCAGCACTTTGGGAGGCCAAGGCGGGTGGATCACCTGAGGTCAGGAATTTGTGACCAGTCTGACCAATAAGGTGAAACCTCGTCTCTAAACAAACAAACAAACAAACAAACAAAAAGTACTCCTAGTTAAATTTGAATTTAACATAAACAACAAATCATCTTTAAGTATTTTCCAAACATTGCTTGGGTCATATTGATACTAAAAATGATTGTCTGAAATTCAAATATAACTGGGAATTCTGTATTTCATCTGTCAATTCTACTCTTGGCCTTAGCAAAATTAAAGGACATTTAAGGATTGGCTGAGAGAAAATGTGCCATGATCCCAGAAGCACCTAAATACTCTCTCAGCTGTTCCATCTCTATCTCCTACTTCATCACAACAAATGTGGTCACTACTCCCCATGAGAAAAGCTAGAGTGTAAAACTTTCCTGTTTTCACACAAGAGTGAAATTCATGCAGATAGCCTCCTCTTCCCAATTTCAGACTTAAAATACCTTAAAATACACTTAAAATCTGCTCCAAGAAAGATTATAAAAAAGTAATTAAACAGAACAGTCAAGAAACATTTTCTAAAGGTAATTTTAGTACCTGTAATACCTGAACTTTGGGAGGCCGAAGTGAGAGGATCATTTGAAGCCAGGAATTCGAGCCGGCCCGACCAATACGACAAAACTCTGTCTCTACTAAAAATACAAAAATTAGCTGGACACGATGTCACATGCCTGTAATCCCAACTAAAAACGAAGCTGAGGCACAAGAATTGCTTGAACCCAGGAGGTGGAGGTTGTAGTGAGCCAAGATTGCACCACTACATTCCAGCCTAGGTGATATAGCAGGCGTGTCTCAAAAAAAATAAAAATAATAATAAAAATAATTTTGGGTTTCCAGGGCAATAAAACCATACTTCAAAGAATACAAAGCCAGGCATGGTGGCTTATGCCTGGAATCCCAGTGCTTTGAGAGGCTGAGATGGGAGGACCGTTTGAGCCCAGGAGTTCAAGACCAGCCTGGGCAACAGGGCAAAACCTCATCACTATAAAAAATAGAAAAATTAGCTGGGTGTGGTGGTGCATAGCTGTAGTTCCAGCTACTCAGCAGAGTAAGGTATGATCAACTAAGCCTGGGACATTGAGGCTGAAGCAAGCTGGATCACACCATTGCATTTTAGCCTGGGCCACGGTGTAAAACCCTGTCTCCAAAATAATATAGAAATACATTTTTTAAAAACTCAATTCAAGCTGGTTGAGGTGGTCCATGCCTGTAGTCCCAGCTACTCAGGAGGCTAAGGCGGGAGGATCATTTGAGCTATGAGTTTAGAGCCCAGCAAGACTCTGTCTCTAAAAACAAAATTTTTTGATTAACAAAAGAAAAACTCAATTGAAAGTGGTTACCATTAGAGAAGGAAAAATGGGAGTGGGATCAGGCGAACTGATCATAGAACTGACTTTTAAACTCCTAACTTCTATGAATTGATGTAAACTCCTAACTTTTTTTTAAAGTAAAAGTAAATTTGTAAAAGAAAAGTTCCATCAACTATCCATCCCCAAAAAACTTTTTATATAATGCCCATTTAATCTACATTCTTTTTTTTTTTTTTGAGACAGTCTTGCTCTGTCACCAGGAGCCAGGCTGGAGTGCAGTGGCACGATCTTGGCTCACTGCAACCTCTGCCTCCCAGGTTCAAGCAATTCTCCTGCCTCAGCCTCCCGAGTAGCTGAGACTACAGGCACGTGCCACCACGCCCAGCTAATTTTTGTATTTTTAGTAGAGACAGAGTTTCACCAAGTTGGCCAGGATGGTCTCGATCTCTTGACCTTGTGATCCGCCCGCCTCGGCCTCCCAAAGTGCTGGGATTACAGGTGTGAGCCGCTGCGTCTGGCCTTTAATCTACATTCTTCAACTTTTTTTTTTTTTTTTTTGAGACGGAGTTTTGCTTTTGTTACCCAGGCTGGAGTGCAATGGCGCGATCTTGGCTCACCGCAACCTCCGCCTCCTGGGTTCAGGCAATTCTCCTGCCTCAGCCTCCGAGTAGCTGGGATTACAGACACGCGCCACCATGCCCAGCTAATTTTTGTATTTTTAGTAGAGACGGGGTTTCACCTTGTTGACCAGGATGGTCTCGATCTCTTGACCTCGTGATCCACCCGCCTCGGCCTCCCAAAGTGCTGGGATTACAGGTGTGAGCCACCGCACCCAGCCTTCTTCAACGTTTTTTAAAACCTATCTACCGTGCCGGGCGCGGTGGCTCGAGCCTGTAATCCCAGCACTTTGGGAGGCCGAGGCGGGTGGATCACAAGATCGAGAGATCGAGACCATCCTGGTCAACATGGTGAAACCCCGTCTCTACTAAAAATACAAAAAAATTAGCTGGGCATGGTGGCGCGTGCCTGTAATCCCAGCTACTCGGGAGGCTGAGGCAGGAGAATTGCCTGAAACCAGGAGGCGGAGGTTGCGGTGAGCCGAGATCGCGCCATTGCACTCCAGCCTGGGTAACAAGAGCGAAACTCTGCCTCAAAACCTGTCTACCTATAATGGTATTATTGACATTAACCAACTAAAGAACTGTTTTCAAAACTCCATCTTTTTTTTTTTTTTTTTTGAGGCAGAGTTCCGCTCTTAGTGCAATTGCGCGATCACCGCAACCTCCGCCTTCTGGGTTCAGGCAATTCTCCTGCCTCAGCCTCCTGAGTAGCTGGGATTACAGGCACGCGCCACCATGCCCAGCTTTTTTTGTATTTTTAGTAGAGACGGGGTTTCACCATGTTGACCAGGATGGTCTCGATCTCTTGACCTCGTGATCCACGCACCTCGGCCTCCCAAAGTGCTGGGATTACAGGCTCGAGCCACCGTGCCTGGCCCCAAAACTCCATTTTTAAAAGCATTTAAAAGAATTCTGTGCCGGGCGCAGTGGCTCACGCCTGTAATCCCAGCACTCTGGGAGGCCGAACCGGGTGGATCATGAGGTCAAGGGATCGAGACCATCCTGGTCAACAAGGTGAAACCCCGTGTCTACTAAAAATACAAAAATTAGCTGGGCATGGTGGCGCGTGCCTGTAATCCCAGCTACTCAGGAGGCTGAGGCAGGAGAATTGCCTGAACCCGGGAGGCGGAGGTTGCGGTGAGCCGAGATCGTGCCATTGCACTCCAGCCTGGGTAACAAGAGCGAAACTCCACCTCAAAAAAAAAAAAAAAAAAAAAAATGAATTCTGCACTAACATGTGGAGACACATATAATCCAACCCCCATATACTTCATTAGGGCTTGTTTAAACAGTTACATTGTCATTCATACTTGGAACAATAGAGGGTTATTATAAAGAAATCATAGTTGTGTTTATCATGCCAGGACTGGGTAACTTTATTCAAGACTTTGACAAAACGATCCCCAAAGTAATATAAATGTAGACACTTTAAAAAGTCCAGATGTGAAATGTCAAGAAAACTTTGAATTCATTCCAAAGTTAATATTAAGTCAAAAGTTGAACCAATTCTACAAACCATAAATACTATTTTCCTTCTTAAGTTCATTATATCTTCTGAGATAGATTACCAACTTAGTTTTCTTTGATACTGGTATTTGGAATAATTTTAACATGATTTAACATCTTTAAGTTCTAAATCTATACTTATCCTGAATATCTTATTTTAATTAAAAATATAAATCCAGAAGTGACAACTCTTCCTTACAGAAGAATTCCAATTAATAAACGTAGAAGGATTGAGAGAAATAGAAAATCACCATTAGAACACCACAGTAGTAACTGCCACAAGCAAGATCTGCCAATGGGTAGTAAAATGAGCAAAAGTTTAAGCAGATACAGGACATTTGCATAGTCTCAGGGTATCTCCAGCAAATATTCAATAATTACAAGGAAAACACAGTAAGTTTACAATAGCGAATCGTAGCAGACACCACCTTAGCAGAGTGATCAAGGTTAACAACACCAGAAATACATTACAACATCAGGTATCCCGTTATGATACACTGTCATAGACTGGAGGACACAACATAGACATGACAGCTAAATGCAAGGCTGGGTCTTGGAACAGTAAAAGGACATTAGTGAAAAGACTAAAATCTCTACTTTTTAAACTTTCTACTTTAGTTAATAGTATTAAGGTTAATTTCTTAATTTTGACAAATGTTCTATTGTTACATAAGATGTTAACATAAGGGCAGGGTGGGTGCAGAGTATACAAGAACTCTACTATTTTTACAACTCTTCTGTAAGTCTAAAATCATCTCAAAAACTTAAAAAATAACTGGTAAAAAACACACACACATATGTATATATGTGCATAACAAGTGTACATATATATAAATCAAGACTTCATGGAAATTGGCATCTTGGGCACTCAGTCAGTAAAAGAGTAGTGTTCGCTTCTGATTACTCACTGTCTTACTGGTAACTTAGCTTTAAGGTCCTCCCCCTTCTAGACTTCTAACCTCAAGTATAAATTTCTAATTTTCATAGAAAAGCCTTTTTAAACATTCATATATTAGGCCAAAAATAAAATCCTAGAATAAAATTATCACCATATTATCTTATAAAATCACTCATCCCAACAATAAGACCCAGCCAGTATTTTTACTTCTTTCCTCTCTTCATCTAGTATGTTTGTATTGGTTTGGTTTGTTTTATGAGTGGAGATAGCTAATAGGTTTAGTATTACTCATAGGCCTGACAGTCTAGGAGGTAAAAAATTATAACTTGGGTATCTGACGAAGAAACAGCTATTTTTCCAAGAACCAATGTTGTGTACTCACCTAAGACAGGAAAAGTTATTTACGTAAGTCTCTTCTATAATAGCACAGAGCTACCCAAGCAAGGCCAACAGAGACCCTTTCAATATCCTTTTCTTAAATTTGGCTCTAAAATAACTGTTAATAATGGTAATAAATGTCTTTTTATTATAATCTTATTTTATGCAATTTAGAGAAAGATAAACATAAAATCTACCTTTAAATGAAGAAAATAATAATTTACCATTCTAACTATGGCTGATTCATTCCCTGAGCATGAATACCCTTTTACCCTCATTGTTTTTAAACTATAAACTGAGCTGAAATCTACTCATAGGTGAAACTAATGTTTTAAATGGAGAATTATATTACCAAATAATATTACTTTTTATAGTCATTATTTCTACTCACTGTGGCATTTAATGTTTCATCTGTATCTCTCTATCACAATGCCCTCTATAGAAGCAGCAATAGTGAAAACATAATTACACTTTGAGAAAAAAAAAAAAAAAAACAGGTAATTTTTAAGTGGATCTTTATCCAAATACAATAAAAGAGCAAAAAAGAAAAATGTCCATAAACATTTTCATTTTATGTCAATGCCATTTCCAAATTTACTTCCACTACTACCATGAACAGTAGAAGTGGTAAAAAACACTAACCTAACGACCTATACAAAAAGGGAAACGAATTACTCACTACACATTACAGTATATTCAAGTGGTGAAAAGATAAAAATTCTTTCAGAACTGCCATACTGGCTGTTAATATAGTCTCTTCAATAATTATATTAAACATATTACTACAAAATGTACCAAGAAGTAGAGAATAATACTATATTTGTGAACTGCAAATAACAAAACAAAATGAAGTCCAAGAAAGCTAAAGTCTAAGCCAGGCGTCCCCAAACTTTTTACACAGGGGGCCAGTTCACTGTCCCTCAGACCGTTGGAGGGCCGCCACATACTGTGCTCCTCTCACGGACCACCAATGAAAGAGGTGCCCCTTCCTGAAGTGCGGTGGGGGACCGGATAAATGGCCTCAGGGGGCCGCATGCGGCCCGCCATGGTTTCGGGACGCCTGGTCTAAGCTATAATTTACACATGAAGTGTATGCTGAAAGCAGTCACAATGTACAAAAATGTGACAAGATATCCAGATGTTTAAAAAAACAGATCCTGTTTGTCTCAGATTATATCCAGTTTCATCTGGTAGGTTTCTGATAAGCCTGTTACTTAAAGTGTGTTTCCCTCCTGCTGTTAAGAAGCAGCTCGCAGATATCCATAAATTTCTTAAGGAGTGAGTCTACTTGGCAATATTGGTAACTCCATAGTTTCCTATTACATTCATTCGTCTGAAAACTGAAAACAATTCATGACTAAAATATTCTTCCATTCCTTTGCCAGTTTTTCAAGTTTAAATCAAAGGAAAGTTGGAATGTATTGCTTCTTGTCATCGACAGGCATTTCAAAAAGAGGGTAATTAACCAAATCAAATGTTCTTTGGTCAAGTTAGTAACAGGCTTCCACTTTGTTCTAAATCATTTCATAATCCTTTCTTTTCTAATTTTTCCAGTATGGCCTGGATCTTACAAACAGCCTCTTTTCTGGCCTGCCGTACAGAGTCCTGGCCCCCCGTTTCAACTGAATCCAGTTCCAAAAGTTCCTTGGTTAGCATTTCTTCCAGAAGCCAGTATGCTTTGTCTGTTTTTTTTCCTACAAATTCTTCTACTTCTTGTTCAAGATACTGGACCTTCTCCAGCACATGTATGATTTTTTTAATACTCGGAGGAGTACTTTCATCAGAAGGTACACATTCTTCAGGAAGACTGCTACTTTGATCTTGATTGTTGGGATGGTCACTGGTGGTGCTGCCATACAGCTGAGGCTCAGCACTATACTGGACCTGGGAATCCAAAAGATCTGAATCATCATTGTTCACTGTCCCCGAGGATTCGTACTGATGAACACTGCAAGGAAAGCTGTGCCGGTTCATGCTTTGATCTGATTGGCTATAGGGATATGAAGAATCCTTGGAGAGAGCAAAAAGAGGAAAAAAGCTGTCTTAATGGGAATCCATCAACATCAAATTTGTTAGCCCACATCTTTCACTTGACCAGAAAGGTACATGAAAAGATTCCCTACCAATAAAACTGGACCTCTCTCCTTAATCATTTGCAAAAAACAGTCCTAAGAAGGTAAAAGGGAGTGCCACGCAGACAAAAGACACAGAATTTCTGAGTTACAATGGCTGGAACCTGCCCTGTGGCAGACCCATCACCATGAGGACCTCATAATCTATCCTGTGACTTAACCAATAAGAACTAGTTTTTCCTCTAAAAGGTGAAAACCTCAAGCAAGGTCTTGAATAGGAACACAGCCACAGGTGATAATGTTCAAGTCTGTGGTTTAAATACAAGCTCATACTGCAGATATTTCACATTGGGTTTTTTTGTCTTCTGTCCATAGATTATTTGAAGTCGTAAAACACAGTCTTTGCATTTAACATTTAGAAGAATCACAACAGAAAATGTGTATTTTTCTGTCTCTTAGACTGTAAATCTTCTCTAAAGTCGACTAAAAAAAAAAAAAAAAGGAAATTGAGTTGAGGTAAAGCTATAGATAGTAGTCTCACTCTGTCGCCAGGCTGGAGTGCAGTGGTGGGATCTCTGCTCACTGCAACCTCTGCCTCCTGGGTTCAAGCAATTCTTCTGCCTCATCCTCCTGAGTAGCTGGGAGTCTAGGTCTGCGCCACCATGCCCAGCTAATTTTCGTATTTTTAGTAGAGATGGGGTTTCGACATATTGGCCAGGATGGTCTCGATCTCTTGACCTCTTGATCTGCCTGCCTCAGCCTCCCGAAGTGCTGGGATTACAGGCATGAACCACCACGCCCGACCGTCACCAACTTTTTGCAATTAGTTCCCGTTTAACACAAACCAATACAGAAACTATATAAACAATGTTATGTTCTCTTAATTACACACACATCAAAGGAACAATGTTTAGGTCTCCTACCTTGGGCTGCTGGAGTGGGGGTGAAGGGGGTGACTGGGGAGAGCCACTGCTAGGCCATGGTGAAGTACTTTCAGTCATGTAAAGATTGCCAGGTGGTGCTGAGGGTGCTGATGAAGGCCAGGGATAACGGGCACCCATTCCGTAAGCACCAGGAGAAGCCCATGCATCCTCTTGTGGTCGTATAGTTGGTCCTGATTGTGGAACACTACGATTACCATCTCCATAAGGATAATGGGGCAGGGTCATTCCAGGGTTCTAGATTGAGAGGAAGAAATATACTAGTCATTGTTAAAAACTTGTAATAAAAATATTCTATATAAGCAGATTCTGAGATGCTTCCTCTCTTCTTAACAGAGTATGCATTAGCTGCTACTGGACCAAACAGTAATAACTCTAATCAGTTCCAGTAATTTTTCCAAGCCTCAAAAAGTTAGTTCTAAAGATACCAGGGATAGATTTAATGAAAATAAAACTCAGAAGGAATAGGCCTAAAAATTTAATGGATGAATACTAAGTCTGTCCCATAGATACTATAAACAAATGGACCTAGATGCTATAAGGAAGCACAAATAAAGACATGTTAGAACTCCTCTTGAAGTGAACAGAGAAATAAACAGTTATCATGTACAGAATATTAAAAAAAAATACACACCTACAGGGTCCTGAAAAAGGCTAAGATAGGGAAACTTTCAAGCAGCAACTCTAAAGATTACTTTCAGTATAAAAATTTTATGATTGGCCGGGCGCGGTGGCTCAAGCCTGTAATCCCAGCACGTTGGGAGGCCGAGGCGGGTGGATCACGAGGTCGAGATCGAGACCATCCTGGTCAACATGGTGAAACCCCGTCTCTACTAAAAATACAAAAAACTAGCTGGGCGTGGTGGCGCGTGCCTGTAATCCCAGCTACTTAGGAGGCTGAGGCAGGAGAATTGCCTGAGCCCAGGAGGCGGAGGTTGCAGTGAGCCGAGATCGCACCATTGCACTCCAGCCTGGGTAACAAGAGCGAAACTCCGTCTCAAAAAAAAAAAAAAAAAAAAAAAAAAAAAAAAAAAAAAATTTATGATTATGACATCTTTAAGGTACCTTCAGCCAAAGTCCACTTACTGCAATAGCTGCTACATGTGAGAAAGGCATCACCATAAAAGCCTTCCCAATCTAAAGTGTCTTATTAAATCAGCACTAGTACGAACAGATGCCCTTCCACTATTTACAAGAAGCAGAGACTTTGAATTCATTTTTTCCCCAACAGAAAACAACTCACCTGTGAAGCCGGATATCCTGGAACCTGCCCCCTAAGAGGAGGTGCTTCAGTCTGACAGTCCTGCTGGGGATAGATCCAACGAGAGACTGGAGTTGGGCTGTTGCCAGGTGAACGGTAAGTGCTTGGAACTTCAGTGGAGTAACTGGTCTGAGTATAACCAGGTGCATAATAAGCCCCTGAGTATGAGGCAGTATTTGCCCCAGGGCCTGGGGGGTATGTTGGACCATATGCTCCATTTGTATAGGAATTCAAACTCTGCAAAAAAGCAAGTTCAGAGAAAAAAAGATGAATTAGTAGAAGAGCTGAAATGCCCTGACTTAATGCCTAAACGTGAAAACTTTGAGAAGATATTAATCACCAATGCAGGCCAGGCACAGTAGCTCACACCTATAATACCAGCAAGGTGGGAGTATCATTTGAGGTCAGGAGTTTGAGACCAGCCTGGGCAACACAGTGAGACCTAGTTTCCACAAAAAGAAATTTAAAAATTAGCCGGGTGTGATGGCTCACACCTGGAATCTCAGCATTTTGGGAGGCCGAGGGGGGTGGATTGCCTGAGGTCAGGAGTTCGAGACCAGACTAGCCAACATGGCGAAACCCCATCTCTACTAAAAATACAAAAAATTAGCCAGGCGTGGTGGCAGGCGCCTATAATCCCAGGTACTCAGAAGGCTGAGGCAGAAGAATCACTTGAATCCGGGAGTCCGGGAGGTGGAGGTTGCAGGGAGCCAAGATTGCGCCATTGCACTCCAGCCTGGGCAATAAGAGTGAAACTCTGCTTCAAAAAAATAAATAAATAATAATGAAAAAAATTAGCCAGGCAACATGGTGCACATCTGTAGTTCCAGCTACTCAGGAGGCTGAGGTGGGAAGCATTGCTTGAGCCCAGGAGGCCAAGGCTGCAGTGAATCATGGGTGTAACACTGCACTCCTGCCTGGGCAACAGAGTGAGAGTCTGTCACAAAAAGTATATGAAAATATTTTTAAAAATTTTTTAAAGACTACAGAGATATACCTAGCCCTGCTATAGGCTTTGTATTTAACCTCCCCTAGCTTCAATTTCTCCATCAGGAAAATGAAGATCACAAATTTATCTTGACTTATCTGTTAAAATAAGATGACATATGTAAAATGTTTAGCATAGTGTCTGGCACATAGTATGCTCAAAAAATGGTAATTATTTGCATTATCACTGTTGTTAGTTTTGCCATGGCTGGGTCATGAAATGAACCCAGATCTGACTCTGAGTCCATGTTCTTTGTATTATACCATCACTCTGTATCCCAGATGATCATTCCAACTGATATCAACAACAGAAAACAGAGACAAACTCCTCATATATTCCTCATTGTAGTTTTAAATCACCTATTCAGACTCTTATCCATACCCAGAATCTTCAGTTCAATAATCCAAACAAGATTCAAACTAGGCAAGTGCACTGGCTCATGCCTGTAATCCCAGCACTTTGGGTGTCTGAGAAGGGAGGATCACTTGAGCTCAGGAGTTAGACCAACCTCAGCAACATAGTCAAATTTCATATATATATATATATATAAAGTCATTTTTTAAAAAAGATTCAGGGCCAGGCACGGTGGCTCACGCCTGTAATCCTAGCACTTTGGGAGGCCAAGGCAGGCAGATCATGAGGTCAGGAGATCACGACCATCCTAGCCAACATGGTGAAACCCGGTCTCTACTCAAAATACAAAAAGTAGCTAGGCATAGGCTCCTGGCTGTAGTCCCAGCTACTCGGGAGGCTGAGGCAGGAGAATCGTTTGAACCCAGAACGCAGAGGTTGCAGTGAGCCAAGATCGTGCCACTGTACTCCAGCCTGGCACCAGAGCAAGACCCTGTCTCAAAAAAAAAAAAAAAAAAAAAAAGATTCAAGCTTAATACTAAATTTCAATGATTACCTTAATGCTTTCTATTAATTTCTACTTTACCCTTTAAAAACAGTAAAAAACACAGAATCAAGTTTTCCTATACTTATCTGCATCTCCAAGAGTACATAATCTTTTCCACTTTAGGTACGAGGATACCCATGACTAAAGAATTCCATGCAGGACGAGGTGCAATAGTCAGCAATGCATTCCCTGAGCAGAAGACCATGAACCACCATTTGGTTATAACTACTAAGAGGTTGTTAAGGTCTTCAGGCATAAACAAAGAACCCCTTAATAAATTGGAGACCTAATAAAACATTATGTGGCTTTTTGTAATGTTATTCAACTTGCAGAAATCCTAAGGAAATTATTCAACTACAGAAAAAGTTATAGGCATGATATTCTTCATTGCAGCATTATTTACAATCATACAAAATTGTAAACAACCTAAATGTTCTATAATAATGGAATCCTTGCAGGGTGTGGTGGCTCACGCCTGTAATCCCAGCACTTTGGGAGGCCGAGGCGGGTGGATCACGAGGTCAAGAGATCGAGACCATCCTGGTCAACATGGTGAAACCCCGTCTCTACTAAAAATACAAAAAAAATTAGCTGGGCATGGTGGCGCGTGCCTGTAATCCCAGCTACTCAAGAGGCTGAGGCAGGAGAATTGCCTGAACCCAGGAGTCAGAGGTTGCGGTGAGCCGAGACTGCGCCATTGCACTCTAGCCTGGGTAACAAGAGCAAACCTCCGTCTCAAAAAATAATAATAATAATAACAATAATGGAATCTTTAAGTAGATTAAGGACTATTAATTGAAAAACTTCTGCCGGGCGCGGTGGCTCAAGCCTGTAATCCCAGCACTTTGGGAGGCCGAGGCGGGTGGAGTGGATCACTAGGTCAAGAGATTGAGACCATCCTGGTCAACATAGTGAAACCCCATCTCTACTAAAAATACAGAACATTAGCTGGGCATGGTGGCGTGTGCCTTTAATCCCAGCTACTCAGAAGTTTGAGGCAGGAGAATTGCCTGCACCCAGGAGGCGGAGGTTGCGGTGAGCCGAGATCGCGCCATTGCACTCCAGCCCGGGTAACAAAGAGTGAAACTCCATCTAAAAAATAAAAAAAAAAAAACTTTTAATTCAGTCTCCAAATTTTACTGTTATGGCCAGCCACAGGGACGGATGCTTGTAAAAGTCCCAGCATTTTGGGAAGTCAAGGCAGGAGGATGGCTTCAGCCCAGGAGTTTGGGACCTGCCTGGGCAAACAGGAAGACCTTGTCAATACCAAAAAAAAAAAAAAAAAAAAAAAAAAAAATTAATTAACTGGGTGTAGAGGCAGGAGGATCACGTGACCCCAGGAGGTGGAGGCTGCAGTGAGCCGAGATCACACCATTGCACTCCAGCCTGGGCAACAAGAGTGAAACCCTGTCTCAAAAAAAAAGCAAAAAAAATCCTACCAAATAGAAGAATGACCATGTGGCAAGGCTAACCCAAGGAGGTAGCGCCAGAAGGCAAAGAGATGATACTGCTTAATGTTTTTAAAAGGAAACCAATCGTATCTATATACCACGATAGGAGTCTGTTTTGGATAGAAGCTAGGCCAAGTGCACTGGCTCATGCCTATAATCCCAGCACTTTGGGATGATGAGGTAGGAGGATCACCTGAGCCCAGGAGTTCAAGACCAAGACTAGCCTAGGTTGGGAGTTTGAGACCCACCTGTTCAACGTGGTGAAACCCCGTCTCTACTAAAAACATGAAAAATAGCTGGGCATGGTGGTACATGCCTGTAATTCCAGCTACTCGGGAGGCTGAGGCAGGAGAATTGCTTGAGCCCAGGAAGCAGAGGTTGCAGTGAGCCGAGTTTGTGCCATTGCACTCCAGCCTGGGCAACTAAAGCAAAACTCCGATTCAAAAAAAAAACAAAAAAGATGATAAATGTATAATCTCCACTTGCCATTTCACCAGAAAATACACATGTGCTCACCCCAAAAAGGTTTTATCTAGACATCTTTGGGTTATTTTAAATACAACAACTTGTATGTTGTATCTAAAAACACTCGCACATTATTACTGTTGCTTTAAAAAAGTTACTACTAAATTATGAGTTAATCTTTCTTGAACCTATATATGAATGTAATAAATACTTTTACCTAAGCAGGAAATGTCATGAGAAAAAGCAACCTTTATCAGTAAGATCAATCAGTAAAATCAGAAAAATTAACATTAACTTGTAATTCATGACTTTGGAGGGTGTTGTCTCCCTTTTACATTAACTATAAAAGTACACATGCTACTCTCCAAACTGATCTATAATGCAATCTCAATGGAAAAATCAGCTGCCTTGTTTGCGTGAGTTGAAAAGCTGATCCTAAAATTCAAATGAAAATGCAAGGGACCCAGCATAGCCAAAAACATATTGAAAAAGAAAAAGAAAAAAGAGATTGAGAGTCCATCTCTTTGAAGAGACTCACACTTCTGGATTTCAAATTTACTTCAGAGCCATAATAATCAAAACAGTTTGGTACTGGCTTAAGGACAGACATATAGATCAATGGGACAGAACTGAGAATCTGGAAATAAACCCTTACATTTATGATTTTTAAGAAGGGTACCAAAGGGTACATTTATGATTTTTAAGAAGGGTATGGTGGCTCATACCTATAATTCCAGCACTTTGGGAGTCTAAGGCAGGTAGGTGGATCACTAGAGGTCAGGAGATTGAGATCAGCCCGTGCAACATGGTGAAACCCTATCTCTACTAACAATACAAAAAAAATTAGCTGGGTGTGGTGGGGGGGAGCATCTGTAATCCTAGCTACTTGGGAGGCTGAGGCAAGAGACTCACTTGAACCTGGGAGGTGGAGGTTGCAGTGAGCTGAGACTGCACCACTATACTCCATCCCTGGAGACAGAGTCAGACTCCTTCTCAAAAAAACAAAAGGGTATCAAGATAATTCAGTGATGAAAGCATAGTCTTGGTGGTGCTGAGACATAACTATCCACATGTAAAGCAATGAACTTGGGCCTTACTTCACAGCGTATTGCAAAAATTAACTAAAATGGGTCGTAGACCTAAATGTGAGAGCTAAAACTATAAAAAATTCTTAGAAGAAATCATTGGAATAAATCTTTATGACCTCTGGTTAGACAAAGTCTTCTTAGATAAGACACCAAAAGCAGGAGCAACAAAAGAACAGATAAATTGCACTTCATCAAAATTGAAAGCTTTTGTGCTTCAAAGGACACAATCAGAGTGTGAAAAAACAGCCCACAGAATGGGAGAAACTATTTGTAAATCATACACAGTCATGCACTGCATAATGATGTTTTAGTCAGTGGTGGAGTGCATACGTAACAGTGGTCCCACAGGACTATAATGTAGCCAAATAATTTTATTGCCTAGCAACAGTGTAGCTGTCATATGTGGTAGCACAATGCATTACTCACCTGCTTATGGTGATGCTGGTGTAAACAAACTTGCTGTGTGCCAGTTGTATATAAATATAGTACATACAATTATATATAATACATAATACTTAGTGATAATAATTGACTATTTTACTAGTTTATGTATTTACTATATACTATACTTGTTATCATTATCTTAGCGTGTACTCCTTCTACTGGTACATTTTTTAAAGATTAACCATAAAACAGCCTCAAGGAGGTCCTTTGGGAGGTATTCCAGAACCAGTCATAATCACAGATGACAGCTCCCATGCGTCTTATTGCCCCAAGATGAGGGGGTGAAAGAGTGATACTGATGATCCTGACCCCAGGTTGGCTTACGCTAATGTGTTTGTGCCTTCCTTTTTAACAAAAACAGTTTTTAAAAAAACAAAAACTTAGGCCGGGCGTGGTGGCTCAAGCCTGTAATCCCAGCACTTTGGGAGGCCGAGGCGGGTGGATCACGAGGTCAAGAGATCGAGACCATCCTGGTCAACATGGTGAAACCCTGTCTCTACTAAAAATACAAAAAATTAGCTGGGCATGGTGGCGTGTGCCTGTAATCCCAGCTACTCAGGAGGCTGAGGCAGGAGAATTGCCTGAAGCCAGGAGGCAGAGGTTGCGGTGAACGGAGATCGCACCATTGCACTCCAGCCTGGGAAACAAGAGCGAAACTCCATCTCAAAACAAACAAACAAAAAAACCCAAAAAACTTAAAAACAGGAAAAAGCAGCTGAACAGAATATGGATATAAAGAAAGAAAACATTTTTGTACCGCTGTACAGTGTGTTTGTATTTTAAGCAAAGTATTACTACAGAAATGGGATTTCACCATGTTGGCCAGGCTGGTCTCTAACTCCTCAGGCTGGTCTCTAGCCTCAAGTGATCTGCCCACCTCCACCTCCCAAAGTGCTGAGATTACAGGTGTGAGCCACCACACCCAGCCCAAAGAATCTGAATAGACATTTCTCCAAACAATATATATAAATGGCTAAAAGCACATGAAAAGATGCTCAAATCAGTCATCAGAGAACTGCAAATCAAAACCACAATGAGATACCACTTCACACCCACTAAGATGGCCATAATTTTTTTTTTTTTTTTGTGATGGAGTCTCACTCGGTAGCCCATACTGGACTGCAGTGGTGCAATCTCGGCTCACTGCAACCTCCGCCTCCCAGGTCCCCGTTCAAGCAATTCTCCTACTTCAGCTTCCCAAGTAGCTGGGATTACAGGCACGAGCCACCATGCCCAGCTAATTTTTGTATTTTTTAGTAGAGATGGGGTTTCACCAGTTGGCCAGTCTAATCTTGAACTCCTGACCTCATGATCTGCCTGCCTTGGCCTCCCAAAGTGCTGGGATTATAGACGTGAACCACCACGCCCAGCCAGCTTTAATTTTTTTTTTAAAGGAAAACAAATATTGGTAAGGATGTGGAGAAATCAGAGCCCTTGTACATTGCTGATGGGAATATAAAATGGTACAGTTTGAAGAACAGTTTGCCAGTTCCTCAAATTGACAAATATAGGGTTACTCTATGACCCAGCAATTCCACGTCTAGGTATAGAGCAAAGAGAACTAAAAACATATTTCCACATAAAAACCTGTACATGAATGTAGTAGCAGCATCACTTATGACAGAAGAAAAAAAAAAGAAAGACACACCAAATATCTATCAATTGATGAAATTTGGTATATCCTCACAACATGGAGAACCTTGAAAACATTACATAGTGACAGAAGCCAGAAACAAAAGGCCACATACTGTAGAATTCAATACAAAATATCCGGTTAGACAAATCCTAAGCGATAAAAAGTAGATTACAGGTTGCCAAGAGCTGGGGGGAGGGAGTGATGACATTTTAAGTACAGGGCTTCTAATTGGGGTGATGACAATGTTCCAGAATTCGACAGTGATAACGGGTAAACTTTATGAATATACTAAAACCCACTGAACTGCACACTTTGAAGGGTGGATTTTGTAATATGTGGCCAAACTAAAACTATGTAACATTTAGCAATAATAATGCCGGGCGCGGTGGCTCAAGCCTGTAATCCCAGCACTTTGGGAGGCTGAGGCGGGTGGATCATGAGGTCAAGAGATCAAGACCATCCTGGTCAACAATGGTGAAACCCCGTCTCTACTAAAAATACAAAAAATTAGCTGGGCATGGTGGCACGTGCCTGTAATTCCAGCTCCTCAGGATGCTGAGGCAGGAGAATTGCCTGAACCCAGGAGGCGGAGGTTGCGGTGAGCCGAGATCGCGCCATTGCACTCCAGCCTGGGTAACAAGAGCGAAACTCTGTCTCAAAAAATAAATAAATAAATAAATAATAATAATAATAATAACTACTCAATTTCAGTCACAGGGATAAGGCTGACACAAGTAAAATGAAACTTTGTGATAAGTACTAACATGTTCTTTTATTTTGCATTCCATTATCTCTGATCAACCTCATCCTGAGGTTCACATAAACATGTTCATTATAGGTGAGGCACAGGGGCTCACACCTCTAATCCCAGTGCTTTGAAAGGCCAATTTGGGAACATAGGTTGAGGCTAGAGGTTTGAAAACAGACTAGGCAACACAACAGGACCCTGTTTCTACAAAAAAACAAACAAATTAGCATGCACCTGTAGTCCCAGCTACTTGAGAAGCTGAAGTGGGAGGATCTCTTGAGCCTAGGATTGGGAAACCAGCCTGGGTAAGATGGCAAAACCTTAACTCTAAGAAAAATTTTAAAAATTAGCTGGGCATGGTAGTGTGCAGCTGTAGTCCCAGCTACTCAGGAGGCTGAAGTGGGAAGATGGCTTGAGGCCAAGAGGTTGAGGCTGCAGTGAGCTGTCATTATGCCAGCCTGGGATACAGAGCAAGACCCTGTCTCAAACAAACAAACAAACAAACAAACAAAAAACCCAGAAATATGGTTAGATAGAAAAAAAAATGGAAATATGAAAATATGACAATTATTCCTTTGTTAGTACAACCATTTTGAAGAGTAATTGGCTATATTTAATAAAAATGTATACACTTAAACCCAAAAATTCCATACCCTAGGGAAATTCTTATCTCATATGTATATAACAGAAAGATGAAAACCAACAATGGGCAAAAGAAGCAAGCTGTAGGAGTGTGTTTGTTAGTATGAAATCACACATATCAAGTTTAAAAACATGTTAAATAAAAGTATATAAAGTTTATGGATATATATATACACATTGTAAAGGCATAAAAACACAAATGGAATAATAAATATAACTGTAGGCTAGACACAATGGCTCATGCCATAATCCCAACACTTCAGGAGGCCAAGGCCAGCCAATCACCTGAGGTTAGGTGTTGGAGACAAGCCCGGTCAACATGGTGAAACCTGTCTCTACTAAAAATCTTAAAATTTGCTGGGTATGGTGGTGCGTGCCTGTAGTCTCAGCAACTCAGGAGGCTGAGGCAGAAGAATCATTTGAACCTATGAGAAGGAGGTTGTAGTGAGCTGAGATGGGCAACAGAGCGAGACCCTGTTTTAAATAAATAAATAAAACTTCAGTAAATGAAGTGTCATTGGGCTTCCATTTTATTTTTTTTACTTCTTTTTTAAAAATCGGAAACAAATGTGGCAAAAAAGAATTGACAAATCTGCATGCTAGATTTGTTTGTTTTTGAGTTTTTGTTTAGTTTTGTTTTTAATACAGAATCTCCAGAGTCTGCCTCTGTTGCCCAGGTTGGAGTGCAATGGTGTGATCTCAGCTCACTGCAACCTGTGCCTCCTGGGTTCAGGCAATTCTCCCACCTCAGCCTCCCAAGTAGCTGAGATTAGAGGTGCCTGCCACCATGCCCAGCTAATTTTTGTATTTTTAGTAGAGATGGGATTTCACCATGTTGGCAAGCTGTCTCAAACTCCTGACCTCAGGTGATCTGCCCGCCTCAGCTTCCCAAAGTGCTAGGACTACAGGCGTGAGTCACCACACCCGGCCCTGCATGCCAGATTTAAAATGCACATATTTTCTGTATGTTTTGTATGCTTAAAATATTTTAAATTAAATGTCTGTAATAAGTCAAATATTAAAAAATAAGTACGTTTTATGTTTGTTGCTTCTGGGTCCTGAAAAATCATTTACTATGCCTCAAGCTATAGGTAATATTTGCCTAGTTATTTATCTCTGAGCTAAAAACATTAAGATGAGATTGATGGAGCCCATTAAAACAAAGGAAAAAAACCATACTCACCACTACTCTGAAATCTACACAGGTTTTGAAAATAAATCTATTCATTAAGAAAAAGTTCAGAAAGTCTCTGTTTTTAAATCATACCTGGCCTTGCAATTCCGGTCTTACAGGATATGTACTTGGGTAAGGAGCCCTAGATCTTGCAGAAGAATTCCAATAGTTAGAATTGTAGCTAGGATATGGTGGCTGCTCCTAAGAAAAAAAGAAAAACAAATTCACTCTTAATAACATTCATATAAAGGCAGGTTATAAGGATTTAAAAGAAAAAAAAAGCAATAGACAAAAGCAATAAGCTGGGCACAGTGGCACATGCTTGTTGTCCGATACAGCAGAGCTGAGGTGGGTGGATCGCTTGAGCCCAGATGATTGAGTCTAGTCTGGTCAACAGAGACCCTGTCTCTTAAAAAAAAAAAAAAAAAAGGCAATAGAACTCCACTATAAAACCATTCATTATTCAATACATGGTAAATCACATGCTCTAGGACAGGCATCCCCAAACTTTTTACACAGGGGGCCAGTTCACTGTCCCTCAGACTGTTGGAGGGCCGCCACATACTGTGCTCCTCTCACTGACCACCAATGAAAGAGGAGCCCCTTCCTGAAGTGCCGCGGGGGGCCAGATAAATGGCCTCAGGGGGCCGCATGCAGCCGCAGGCCGTAGTTTGGATTGGAGACGCCTGCTCTAGGACAAAACAATTATTAGCTAGTTAAAAAGCTGTTCTTAAGCATTTCACCAATGCCATGACACCAAATGCTATATAAAGGGATTCTATTACATCAAGATGATTAGCAAAATCAGAGACATTAGATCACCTTTATCCCTCTCCAGTAACTAATCCTCATGACTACTAATTTAATTAGTGCAACAAAATGGTTATTTGCTACTGTATACTTACCGATAACTTTGGAACATGAAGACATTACTACTAGAGTTTAGCTCAAGCACGTACATCTTCAATCTCCAACTTCTTTGCCTTGCCACACCCTAGTTTTTTTAATATTATTCTACTCTCTGCTATGGCTAAGCTTTCTGCTGGCAGCCTCAGTTTCGGGCATAGATGCAGAACATTCACCAATCCAAAGAGAAAAATCTAGCTACAATAATTTCATCAGCCTTTCTCTCCAACTCAAAAAGTTAATGCAATGATTTACAATAAGCCAAAAAACTCTGATAAAAGACTAAACAGGCCGGGTGCAGTGGCTCACGCCTGTAATCCCAGCACTTTGGGAGGCCGAGGCGGGCGGATCACGAGGTCAAAAGATCGAGACCATCCTGGTCAACATGGTGAAACCCCGTCTCTACTAAAAATACAAAAAATCAGCTGAGCATGGTGGCGCGTGCCTGGAATCCCAGCTACTCAGGAGGCTGAGGCAGGAGAATTGCCTGAACCCAGGAGGCGGAGGTTGCAGTGAGCCGAGATCACGCCATTGCACTCCAGCCTGGGTAACAAGAGCGAAACTCCGTCTCAAAAAAAAAAAAAAAAAAAGACTAAACAGATTCAAAACTTCTCAGAGCATTTATTATCTGGTTTATTACATACATTTATTATCCTATGAGTTATTTTGCTTCGAACTGTATAGATTAAGTATAGTTTTAAGCTTGAACAAGACCTTCCATATGATTTTACAAAGAAATTCATTGGGATCTGAAATAACTGAGATTATTCCTGTTAGCAACTGCACTACTTATCAAATTCATAATACTTTGTTTTCAGTAATACTTTAAATTTTTTCAGCAATCATAAAAAATTAAAGTATAATCATAATAATTATCAGCACTCTTGGTACTGTTATCTTGATACTGTTTATGCTGGTATTATAGTTGTAAATGAATACTTACATTGGTATTGCTGGGAATCAGTATTTTCACAATGGGAGATAGAAAATACAGATATAATAATGAAACTTAAAACCTTATAATCCTTAATTTGAATTGTAAGTATCAGTATCAATTCAAACTGTATTTTGTCTTCTTAAAAAACCACCAACTTGGGCCGGGCGCGGTGGCTCACGCCTGTAATCCCAGCACTTTGGGAGGCCGAGGCGGGTGGATCACAAGGTCAAGAGATCGAGACCATCCTGGTCAACATGGTGAAACCCCGTCTCTACTAAAAATACAAAAAATTAGCTGGGCATGGTGGCGCGTGCCTGTAATCCCAGCTACTCAGGAGGCTGAGCCAGGAGAATTGCCTGAATCCGAGAGGTGGAGGTTGCGGTGAGCCGAGATCGCACCATTGCACTCCAGCCTGGGTAACAAGAGCGAAACTCCATCTCAAAAAAAACAAAAACAAAAACAAAACAAACAAACAAAAAAACCCACCAACTTGGCTGGGCGCAGTGGCTCACGCCTGTAATCCCAGCACTTTGAGAGGCTGAGGCAGGTAGATCACAAGGTCAGGAGTTCAAGACTCAGCCTGGCCAAGATGGTGAAACCCCGTCTCTACTAAAAATACAGAAATTAGCTGGGCATGGTGGTGGGCGCCTGTAATACCAGCTACTTGGGAGCCTAAGGCATAGAATTGCTTGAACCCAGGAGGCAGAGGTTGCAGTGAACCGAGATCATGCCGCTACACTCTAGCCTGGGCAGCAGAGCAAGAATCCATCCCAGAAAAACCAAAAACCAAAAAACAAAAATTAGCTGGGCATGGTGGCAGGTGCCCATAATCCCATCTACTCAGGAGGCTGAGGCAGGAGAATCGCTTGAACCTGGGAGGGGGAGGTTGCAGTGAGCTGAGATTGGGCCACTGCACTCCAGCCTGGGCAACAGAGCGAGAATCTGTCTCAAAACAAAACAAAACAAAACAAAATACCAACTTGTGCTGGGCGCAGTGGCTCAATCTGTAGTCCCAGCACTTTGGGTAGCTGAGACAAGAGGATTGTTTGAGGCCAGAGGCCAGGAATTCAAGACCAGCATGGAAAATAGTGATTGGTCTCTACTCAAAAAGAAAGAAAAAAAAAAGGTGGGCATGATAGTGGGTGCCTATAGTCCCAGCTACTCAGGAGGCTTAAGAGGCAGAGGCAGAGTCCAGGAATTCAAGGTTACAGTGAGCTATAATCTATGACTGTGCTACTGTACTCCAGCCTGGGCAACAGACTAAGACCCCATCTTTAAAAAGGAAATAACTACCAACTTGATAACCACACACAGAAAATAATTCAAATAACTCTTGAACAGTTTTTTGAACGAGCATCCTCTGTGATACGTATTCTAAAGGCAAAAGAAATTCAAAAATATCTTAAACTTTTCATAGAAAGTTTTTAGTAGGGATATTATCTTAATTTTTAAACCATTTTGTACATATTGTAGAATAGAATAAATACATACAGTAGTGTTATTGAGAACCAATATTTTCACAAGGACAAGGAAAGATAAAATACAGAATAGGGCAAGATGAGGAAAAACTGGGTGATAGTGAATGTGGTGGTGTTCAATACAAACTCAAGTAAGTAAAAAATGTAATTTAACCTTTTATACAAAACCAATAAATATGGATAAAAGTGACAGTGTGTCAGTCCACATAGAGGATTTGGGAGTCGTGCAAATTCTAGGAACCCTCTTGTATTCCTGTGCCCTCCACAAGTCCTACATGATCTTATATAGGACCTGTGTTTTCAACTGAAGTCCCAGGATGGGAAGACACACAGGAAGCACCACTGCAGTGGACTCAGAACCTGAGCAAGAAATAAATGTTTATCACTGTAAGCTACTAAGATCCTGGAATAATTGTTTTACTATAGGAAAAGTCAATTAATGCAATAACTAAATATCAAGTTGGTAACATAACCACAGAGAAAAAAGAATTACTTCAAATTACTTTTAGCTCACATTATTTTGACTGTAAGTCCTCAGTGGAATTTATTCTCTAAGGACAAACTGAACTGCAGAGAAACCTAAACTGCATCCATCAGTTATTTGTTAGTCATAAAACTGGTATTCTCATTTTTATTAACAGTTTTACTCATTACCATACAATTCACCCATTTAAAGTGTACAATTCAGTCTGGGCATGGTGGCTCACGCCTGTAATCCCAACACTTTGTGAGGCGAAGGTGGGTGGATCACTTGAGGTAAGGAGTTCAAGACCAGCCTGGCCTACATGGTGAAACACAAAATACAAAAATTAGCTGGGCACGGTGGTGGGCACCTGTAATCCCAACTACTTGGGAGGCTGAGGCAAGAGAATTGCTTGAACCCAGGAGGCAGAAGTTGTAGTAAGCTAAGATCATGCCATTGCACTCTAGCCTGGGTGAAGGAGACTCCAGCTCAAAAAAAAAAAAAAAATTAGCTGGGCGTGGTGGCACACACCTGTAGTCCTAGCTACTTGGGAGGCTGAGGCAGGAGAATCACTTGAACCTGGGAGGTAGAGGTTGCAGTGAGCCAAGATCGTGCCACTGCACTCTAGCCTGGGTGACAGAGCAAGACTCCATCTCAAAAAGTAAAATAAAATAAATAAAGTATATTTGGTCTGATATTAATATAGCCACTCCAGCTTTCTCATAGTTGGTGTTTGCATATTTCATATGTATGTATGTATGTATGTATGTGTGTGTGTGTGTGTATATATATATATATATATACACACATATATATATTTAATTGATATATAAAGGTAGTACATATTTTGGGTATACATGTGATATTGTGATACATGTATACAAAGTGTAATGATCAAAATAGGGTAACTGGTATATCTGACACCTCAAACATTTATCTTTTCTTTATTTCTTTATTGCATTTTATTTCTTTTTCCATTCATTTACTTTCAAACTATTGGTTTTAGTTTCTGTTTGTTTTCAAACAGTCTCACTCTTTTGCCCAGCCTGGAGTGCAATGGTGTGATCTTGGCTCACTGCAACATCCGCCTTCTGGGTTCAAGTGATTCTCCTGCCTCAGCCTCCTGAGTAGCTGGGATTACAGGAGCATGCTACCACACCTGGCTAATTTTTGTATTTTTAGTAAAAACGCGGTTTCACCATGTTGACCAGGCTGATCTCTAACTCCTGACCTTGTCATCTGACCACTTCGGCCTCATATTTGTATCTTTTTTTTTTTTTTGAGACGGAGTTTCGCTCTTGTTACCCAGGCTGGAGTGCAATGGCGCGATCTCGGCTCACCGCAACCTCCGCCTCCTGGGTTCAGGCAATTCTCCCGCCTCAGCCTCCTGAGTAGCTGGGATTACAGGCACGTGCCACCATGCCCAGCTAATTTTTTTGTATTTTTAGTAGAGACGGGGTTTCACCATGTTGACCAGGATGGTCTCGATCTCTTGACCTCATGATCCATCCGCCTCAGCCTCCCAAAGTGCTGGGATTACAGGCTTGAGCCACCGCACCCGGCCATATTTGTATCTTTAAACATTTAGTGTGCTACCTTTAGACACCATATAGTTGGATCTTGTTTTTTTTTTTATCCAGTCTGCCTTTTGATTAGATTGTTTAATCCATGCACATTTAATGTTATTGATATAGCTGGATTTACATGTATTTTTTTTACTTTTTGTCATCTACTGTTACTTTTTGCTTTTTAAATGTCTCATGTGTTTTTGTCCTTTATTCTACCTTTACTGCTTTCTTCTGCATTAAGTATTTTCAAATGTAGCATTATAATTTAAAGGTTATACTTTTTTTTCTTTAGAGGTTACCCTTGGGCTAACAATATATTTATCAGAATCAGCTTCTGATTTATACCAACTTAATTCCAGTGAGATACAGAAATGTTCCTCCTATATAAGTCTATTTCCTCTTCGCCTTTTTTGTGACTTGTTATCCACATTATGCCTACAAATGTTACAAACTCAACATCGTATTGTTATACTTATCACTTTATATGATGTCTTTTAAAGAATCTGAAGAAAAGAGCATTATTTGTATCTTTTGTTATATTAACCTTGTTACTAATCATTTCTGATATGTTGGTGTGTTCAATGGTGTTTGACATTTCTTCAACACTTCAGTCTTTTTTCTCTCCTTCATATTGCATAATCTGTATTGATCTTTCTTCAAGTTCACGAATTCTTTCTTCTGTCAGTTCAAGCCTACTGAACTCCTCTAGTTAATTTTTCATTTTAGTTATTGTACCTTTCAACTCCAGGATTTCTACTTGGTTCTTTTTTTAATATATAATTGCTATCTCTTATTCCCTATTTGATGTGACATTATCACACACCTTTCTTTGCTTCTTTAATTATAGTGGTTTTGTTTTGTTTTGTTTTTAAGACGGAGTCTCGCTTAGCCACCTAGGCTGGAGTGCAATGGCCGATTCTCAGCTCACTGCAACTCCTGCCACTCAGGTTCAACAGATTCTCCAGCCTCAGCCTCCTAAGTAGCCCGGATTACAGGAACCGGCCACCACTCCCAGCTAATTTTTGTATTTTTAGTAGAGATGGGTTTTCACCATGCTGGCCAGGCTGGTCTCAAACTCCTGACCTCAGGTGATCCGCCTGCCTGGGCCTCCTAAAGTGCTGGGATTATAGGCATGAGCCACAGTGCCTAGCTTAATTATAGTTTTTTTAGTTATTTGAACATATATAATGGCTACTTTGAAGTCTTTGTCTATTAAATGTGACATATGGTCACTTTCACAATTGGTTTCTGATACCTGCTTTTTTTTCCCGTGTATGGGTCATACTTTCCTGTTTCTTTGCATAGCTCATAATTTTTTGTTGGAAACTAGACATTTTAGCAACTCTGAGTACTACTGATCCCACCTTCTCCACCTCAGGCTTGTTATTGTCATTTGCTTGTTTGCTTAGTAACTAGCTGGATTATTTTTGTAAAGTGTATTTGCCTCCAAACTTCAGGTTTTTGCAAGACTTTCTTTGAGTATGTCTTTCCTTGACCGCATCTAGTTGTTAAAGCTTCACTAGTTTCCAGCTGATTGCTCTACTGGTTTTAACACCCTGGGGCATAAATTGCTCCACAGACTTGAGTCGCTGAAATTTGGGTCTCTCTGAAGGGACAGTTCCCAAGGTCAGTGTCAGAGTTGTTCTGATGTCAAAGGGCTCCTCCTAGCTTTGTCTTTTCCTGGTTCTCTCCCACAAACTAGCTGGCCTACAGTTTATCCTCCATCTCCAATAAATTTAGCCAGTCTCTTCCCTATTGCCTTGTACAACAACCTCCAGTTTTTTTGAGTTTCTTCATATTCTTGAGCGTCCCCATACTTTTTTCCTTTAGGAAAAAGATTAGGAGCTACCTGTTTTACAGCATGCTTCTGCTTCCAGATAAAACATCTGAGCTACTCTCTACAGCTAGAGTGGAGACAATGGTGTGTTTATCTGGATGGCATCCCTGCTTTAGGAAGTGGAGCACCCAGGAGAAGGGAGGCTGTAGACTTAGGTCTTCTCGTCTTGCCAAGCACAGGTAAGGGTGATCAGAGCCCCAGTATTCTTAGCAGTGCCTTGCCGAAGTTCAAGTCTCCATCCTAGGAGTAGGGACTAGGTTAAAGAAAGGATCTACCACCACTCAGTCACAATTACCTAGAATTTTGCCTCAGTGACAGGCACCTGGGGCAAAATGCGAAATGTTGGTAGCTACTCCTCGTAGGAAGAAAACCTTCTGATTGAGGAGGCAATGAGGTGGAATACATGGAGCCCTGTGTTCTTGGCTATACCCTCTACAGTGAAGTTGTTGTCTTACTAGCTGGGAAAAGGGAGATGTGGAGGGGTTTTAGTTCAAATATCACAGACCCAATGTTCTTACTGAGTTTTGTAGATTTTCTTGAACAAATGTTTCCTCATTTGCTATATTCCCTAGGACCATTTCCAGAAACTGTAATTTGTTGTTTTTGAAAATTAATTTCACCAGTTTCACCGGGGACCAGGTCCACAGAATTCCTCACGCTGTTATACCAGAACTGGAACCTAGCATTATTTTGAACTTATTTTATGCATTATTGTTGGATTGTGCAAATATTTATAATTATTTTAAGTTAGGAATCAAGATTTTTTCATATAAAATATTCACAGAAGTTGAAATTTCTATAATATTAAATTTGAATATAAGTATAAATTCATTTATTTTTCCATTTTAAAATACTTATTTTATAATTCTGCCCTTTGGAAAGGTCTAGAAGCAACAACACAATAACGATTAGTATGTACACCAGGAACCCAACTGTAATTTCTATACCAAGTATTAAGGTATTGCCCGTCAGCTCCAAACACAGCATTCTATACTTGGCTCTGTGATGCAAGGCTAGAAGTCTACAAACATTTCTCCCTCACCAGCTTGCTTGCTGTTTCTGCCAACACAGCACGCTACTCTAGAGGAGGAGACAGTGGACTTGCTTCTTCCTGTCTGTTTGCTCTTTTGGTCAGTGCCAGCCAGACAATGCCATTCGACCAGTACGCAGCAGTCAACAGCACTCTCCAACCCGAATGCCCTCAGAGGTACCTGCACCAAGTAGGCAGCGCCACCTCCTGGATTCCAGCTCCACCAGGCCACTCTTCCAAATTTCCAGGTTCTTGTATTTTAATTAATTTATTTATTTGAGACAGGGTCTCTCACTCTGTCACCCAGGCTGGAGCACAGTGACACAATCACAATTCATCACACTCTCGACCTCCTGAGCTCAAGTGATCCTCCCACCTCAGCCTCCTGAGTAGCTAGGACTACAGGGGCCCACTACCACGCCTGGCTAATTCTTGTATTTTTTTGTAGAGACAGGATTTTGCCATGTTGCCCAGGCTGATCTTTAACGCCTGGGCTCAAGCAATCTGCCTGCCTCAGACTCCCAAAAGGCATGAGCCACTATGCCCAGCCATTCTCCCAAGCTTCCTGGTTCTAATCATCCCAACCTCTTCCCTTTATTTCCCAGCCCTAGGAATAGTAGCTGCTTCCTCTACTTACTGTCTTGTTACTTCTGTGTTCTCCTTTTCCCTTTCAGAACTCCAATAACCTGTTTAACCAATTTCCTAAATCAAATTCCAACTAGTGTGGTTTCTGTTTTCCTGCTCAGATCCTGACTTAATGGTTTCTAAAGGTTAATTCTCCACTTGGGAGAAAAATACGATCAAGTTCTTAAGGAATGGCTAATTATGTGTCTTGGGACAAAATATACACAAAGCCTGAGACACCCTGTTGTACCAGAAATCAAGGAAGCTATCAAAAATCAGTGAGTCACGCTGGGCACAGCAGCTCACACCTGTAATCCCAGCACTTAGGAAGGCAGAGGCGGGAGGGTAGCTTAAGCCCAGGAGTTTGAGACCTCCCTGGGCAATATAGCAAGACCCTATTATCCAAAAATGAAAAAGAAAAAAATCAGTGACCAAATCAATGACCAAAGGAATCAGAAGTCAAGAAAAAGGGACTCCCATTGATATAATATGGTATCATTTAATTCATAATATGGTATCATTTAAGCATCAAAAAGAATGACTGCTATTTGCTGCTAAGGTACAGATGCTAAGAAAAAAGTGTCCTTGCGCTTTCTGTCTGTCTGATTGTGGCAACTGAAATTAAATAGAGGAATACAAGGAAAACTCCGGAATAACCTTGAAAACAGTGAAGAGCCTGTTTTACTCTAAAGAACCCAGCATTTGAGTTTGCAGAAGTATTAGGAAATAGTCCCTACCACCCTTACCTAGCTGATTACACCTGTAAAAGCTTAAAGGTTAAAGCTAATTAAAAGCAAGCCAGTGACTCTTTGGTCCATTTGTGGGAAGAAAAAAAAGATTGCAACTGACTGAAACACACTCAATATATTGAATGTACATGTGCATGTATATGCACACATAGATATATATGTTATACAAATGAGTTCATAATGCTCCTTTTAAAAAATGAGGGTGGAGATTAAACATTTAAAATGAGAAATACAATTCCTTTTCTGTAATTTTAACAGGGTTTAGAGATGGCCAAAATTAAATCTTCTTAAATTCTTACCCTAGAATTCCTGTTTAAAAGATGGATCAATATGTATAGCTCAGTTGTGGTGGTGGTGGTGGTTACATAATTGCATGCTTTTATCAAAACTCACAGAACTATATACCCTAAACAGAGTGAAATTTTACTTTATGTAAATTATGCCATAATTTTTTTAATGACTAAAAAGTACAATTTTATTGTCTTAATGAAAAAAAAAGAATGTCTGTCTTATTTTTCCTCCTTTTGGACAAAATGGGACAAATCTAAAAATATCCCCAGTAACAGTGAAAGCCTATAGCTCATGTCCCAATATGACACTAATTCTATGAAATAGCATTTGATTCCACAGGAAACTGGCTGAAGCTGAACTCTACTCTATAAACTAAGTTACCAATTTTATCATGTGCCTAACTCTTTCCAAACTTTTTATTTGTTGAATGAAATACAAACTAAAACAAAGGTAATAAAATGTTTTCACAAGCCATAATAACATGAATTAAAGTTGTATGCCACACTTTGGGAGGCCAAAGCGGGTGGTCAAGAGATCGAGACCGTCCTGGTCAACATGGTGAAACCCAGTCTCTACTAAAAATACAAAAAATAAGCTGGGCGTGGTGGCGTATGCCTGTAATCCCAGCTACTCAGGAGGCTGAGGCAGGAGAATTGCTTGAACCCAGGAGGCGGAGGTTGCAGTGAGCCGAGATCACACCATTGCACTCCAGCCTGGGTAACAAGAGCAAAACTCCGTCTAAAAAAAAACAAAACAAAACAAAACAAAAAAAGTTGTATGCCAAAGAAAATTTGATTAAGATTATGTAAGATAGGGCCGGACGCAGTGGCTCACGCCTGTAATCCCAGCACTTTGGAAGGCCGAGGAGGGTGGATCACAAGGTCAAGAGATCGAGACCATTTGGCCAACATGGTGAAACCCCGTCTCTACTGAAAATACAAAAAATTAGCTGGACGTGGTGGCACATGCCTGTAATCCCAGCTACTTGGGAGGCTGAGACAGGAGAATTGCTTGAACCCAGGAGGCGGAGGTTGCGGTGAGCCAAGATCGTTTTGCACTCCAGCCTGGGCAACAAGAGCGAAACTCTGTCTCAAAAAAAAAAAAAAAAAAAAAGATTATGCAAGATAACTAGTTTATTTTCCTTTCTTCTCTTTTGAGAAATAAATAATCCCAGATGAAGACTGGAGTCAATTCCTTTAAAGTGGATATATGATTACATTTCCGGAGTTCCAGTATTCCCCCCAGCTGAAGCCCTAGCCCAAGCAAATCTAACAGCAGAAGAATCAGTAGCACTTATACTACATAAATTCCATTTACAGAATTGCTTATATTTTTCATAAGAATTGGACAAATAATGGCCAGGCGCTGTGGCTCACACCTGTAATCCCAGCACTTTGGGAGGCTGAGGTGCGCCGATCACCTGAGGTCGGGAGTTCGAAACCAGTCTTACCAACACAGAAAAACCCCATCTCTACTAAAAAAAAAATACAAAATAGCCGGGCGCAGTGGCTCAAGCCTGTAATCCCAGAACTTTGGGAGGCTGAGGCGGGTGTATCATGAGGTCAAGAGCTCGAGACCAACCTGGTGAACATGGTGAAACCCCGTCTCTACTAAAAATACAAAAATTAGCTGGGCATGGTGGTGCGTGCCTGTAATCCCAGCTACTCAGGAGGCTGAGGCAGGAGTATTGCCTGAACCCAGGAGGCGGAAGTTGTGGTCAGCCGAGATCGCGCCATTACACTCCAGCCTGGGTAACAAGAGTGAAACTCCATCTCAAAAATGAATAAATAAATAAATACAAAATAAAATTAGCCAGGCATGGCGGTGCATGCCTGTAATCCCAGCTACTTGGGAGGCTAAGGCAGGAGAATCACTTGAACCTAGGAGGTGGAGGTTGCAGTGAAGTGAGATCACACCACTGCACTCAAGCCTGGGAAACAAAAGTGAAACTCCATCTTTAAAAAAAAAAAAAGAACTGGACAAAAATTATTAGTAAAGTACACAATAAATTATTTGTATAGCTACATAGTTAAAAATCACTAATAAATCACCTTATGCTCCAATACTGACCATCATCATAACTTTTTTTTTTTTTTTTTTTTTTTTTTTTGAGACGGAGTTTCGCTCTTGTTACCCAGGCTGGAGTGCAATGGCGCGATCTCGGCTCACCGCAACCTCTGCTTCCTGGGTTCAGGCAATTCTCCTGCCTCAGCCTCCTGAATAGCTGGGATTACAGGCACGTGCCACCATGCCCAGCTAATGTTTTGTATATTTAGTAGAGACGGGGTTTCACTATGTTGACCGGGATGGTCTCGATCTCTTGACCTCATGATCCACCCGCCTAGGCCTCCCAAAGTGCTGGGATTACAGGCTTGAGCCACCGCGCCCCATCATCATAACTTTTAAACTTTTCAATCTCATTTGGATCTCTTCCAAATGCTTCTCTGTATTGTCTCTCTTGCCCCTTGTAGTAAATGGTTCAAACATTTACTATATAAATTTCCCAGAGCACTCCACTCTACTTCCCCTTACTATAAGATGACCTAGCCTCCTCCTCCACCATTAAAGGAGACCAGTAGCTGTCAATGCCCCTTTGCTCCAATTCCAAACTTCTTACTTTTCTCCCTTTAGCTCAAAAAAGGTTTCTGAACTCTTTTCCCTTGTTTTTTTGTTTTTGTTTTTGTTTTGAGACAGTCTTGCTGTCACCAAGGCTGGTGTGATCTCAGCTCACTGTGACCTCTGCCTCCTGGGTTTGAGCAATTCTCGAGCGTCAGCCTCCTGAGTAGCAGTGATTACAGGCACCCACCACCACGGCCAGCTAATTTTTTTGTTTGTTTTTCGAGACAAAGCCTTGCTCTGTTGCCCAGGCTGGAGTGCAGTGGTGTGATCTTGGCTCACTACAACCTCCATCTCCTAGGTTCAAGCGGTTCTCCTGCCTCAGCCTCCCAAGTAACGGACTACAGGCATGAGTCACCACACACGGTTACTTTTTGTATTTTTTGTAGAGATGGTAATGTCACCATGTTGGCCAGGCTTGTCTCAAACTCCCAACCTGAGATGATCTGTCTGCCTCAGTTTCCTAAAGTGCTGGGATTACATGCATGAGCCATTGGGCCCAGCCTTCCCTTACTTCTTAATCCCATTTTCCCCATGCCAAAATCCATCTTTCTACTTGTATCTTTTTTCTGAATCTACTAGCTCACTCTCTGCTTAAAAACATATTCAAGCCACCTAAACCTAAAGTCTTCCCTAAATCATGATTCCCAGTCAAATAAACACTTTCTCATTTACTAACAAATTTCTGAAAAAACAATTTTACATTAGTTATCTTCTTTTGTCTTTTTTTTTTTTTTTTGAGACTGAGTCTCACTCTGTCACCCAGGCTAGAGTGCAGTGGCATGATCTCAGCTCACTGCAACCTCTGCCTCCCAGGTTCAAGCAATTCTCCTGCCTCGACCTCCCAGGTAGCTTGGATTACAAGTGCCCGCCACCACACCCGGCTGATTTTTTGTATGTTTTTTAGTAGAGACAGGTTTAATTATGTTGCCCAGGCTGTTCTCAAACTCCTGATCTTGAGATCCGCCCACCCTGGCCTCCCAAAGTGCTGGGATTACAGGCGTGAGCCACCGCACCCAGCCTAATTTATGTATTTTTAGTAGAGATGGGTTTCACTATGTTGACCAGACTAGTCTCAAACTCCTGACCTCAGGTGATCCACCTGCCTCAGCCTTCCAAAGTGCTGGGATTATAGGCATGAGCCACCACGCTGGCCTACATTAGTTATCTTCTCATGCAAGACTGGGTTATGAGAGACTTCTTAGCTTCTGTCTTGGCATGCTCTCTTGGTTGACCTGTTCTGGAGAAACACGTAAATCACCTAGAGATGTTGTTAAAATGCACACTCTGATTCAGTAGATCTTGGGCAGGGCCTGAGATATAGCATTTTCATCAAGCTCCTAGGTAACGCAGATGCTGCTAGTTTAGAGATCAAACTAGTGTTAAAAGTATAACAATATAACAAGGTGAGAAAAAAAAATTTTTTTTTTTAATTTAGTCTCGATCTGTCACCCAGGCTGGAGTGCAATGGCACTCTGCTCACTGCAACCTCCACCTCTCGGTTTCAAGTGATTCTCCTATCTCAGCTTCCCAAGTAGCTGGAATTACAGAAGCCCACCATCGCGCCCAGTTAATTTTTGTATTTTTGGTAGAGACGGTATTTCACCACATTGGCCAGGCTGGTCTCGAACTCCTGACCTCAGGTGATCCACCCATCTTGGCCTCCCAAAGTGCTGGGATTACAGGCGTGAGCCACCGCGCCCAGCCAAAAAGTTTTATTCTTTAAAGTTTTACCCTTTTGTTTTGAGACAGAGTCTCACTCTGTTGCCCAGGCTGGAGTGCAGTAGCATAACCTCAGCTAACTGCAACCCCCATTTCCCGGAGTTCAAGTGATTCTCCTGTCTCAGCCTCCCAGAGCAGCTGGGATTGCAGGAACTCACAACCATGCGCAGCTAATTTTTGTATTTTTAGTAGAGATGGGGTTTTACCATGTTGGCAAGGTTGGTCTTGAACTCCCAACCCTAGGTGATCCACCCACCTCAGCTTCCCAAAGTGCTAGGATTACAGGCGTAAGCCGCCTCACCCAGCCTAAAGTTTTACTCTTTAAAAAAACAGAGAGTGGCTGGGTACTAAAAATACAAAACTAACTGGGCGTGGTGACATGCACCTGTAATCCCAGCTCCGTGGGAGCCTGAGGCAATCGCTTGAACTTGGGAGGCAGAGGTTGCAGTGAGCTGAGATTGCACCACTGCATTCCAGCCTGGGCAAACAGAGTGGAATTCCATTTAAAAAAAAAAAAAGAAATTAAAAAAAAAAAATGGGGGCCGGGCGCATTGGTTCACACCTGTAATCCCAGCACTTTGGGAGGCCGAGGCGGGTGGATCACGAGGTCGAGAGATCGAGACCATCCTGGTCAACATGGTGAAACCCCGTCTCTACTAAAAATACAAAAAGTTAGCTGGGTCGGCTGGGCACGGTGGCTCACACCTGTAATCCCAGCACTTTGGGAGGCCAAGGCGGGTGGATCACTAGGTCAAGAGATCGAGACCATCCTGGTCAACATGGTGAAACCCCGTCTCTACTAAAAATACAAAAAATTAGCTGGGCATGGTGGCGCGTGCCTTTTAAAAAAAATAAAAAAAATAAAATAAAATAAATAAAAAAAAAAGTTAGCTGGGCATGGTGGCATGTGCCTGTAATCCCAGCTACCCAGGAGGCTGAGGCAGAAGAATTGCCTGAACCCAGGAGGTGGAGGTTGCGGTGAGCTGAGATCTCGCCATTGCACTCCAACCTGGGTAACAACAGCAAAACTCCATCTCAAAAAAAAAAATAGGGAGTGGTAGATTTCAAATTTTTTCCCTGCCATATTGAAATATGTTAATATAGCCAAGTCTGTTTTATAGTTCAGTGCAACATCATCTCAATATAACCAATTCTACAGAGCAATGCTTCTCAAATATTAATGTGCATATGAATCACCTGGGGATCTTAATAAATTGCAGCAGTAAGTCTGGAAGAGGATTTTCACATTTCTATCAGCCTCACAAACAACACTGAGGCTTCTAGTCTATGGACCACACTTTGAGTAGCAAGGTTAAATAAAAGGTTCCTATACTGTTTGTTTAATTTGACAGATTTATACTATAAAAATAAAAAACATAAAAAAAAAACAAAAGATCAAATTCAGAAAAAAACATTGCAACATCTCTAACATGCATATCTTTTGCATTAGTTTCTATTGCTGCAGAAAAATTACCATCTTATACTTTTATAGTTTCAGAATCATTCTGAAAGACAGCACACACTCTTAAAATGGTTTACAAATGCCCACTACACATTTCCACCTTTATCTCCAACTACTTCAGCACCATTACCCACCCTATGGGTACAAGTGAACTCAAACCACACCTGACAACTCTTTACACAATGCTAAAATCTTAACTTCTCTAGTCTATCCAACTCTCCCTAACTCTATGCCAGAAACTTTGGTTTTGATAGGGCTGAGGGGTCCTGTCCTCTTTCCCCACTTCAACTGATTTTTGGCCTAATTTGGCCAAGCATTTCATCACTCTATAAAGTCCCATGACCTACGTATTCCAGATTTAGGCAGAGAAAATGCGGACTTTTTTTTTTTTTTTTTGAGATGGAGTTTCACTCTTGTCTCCCAGGCTAGAGTGCAATGGTGTGATCTCGGCTCACTGCAACCTCCGCCTCCCAGATTCAAGCAATTCTCCTGCCTCAGCCTCCCAAGTAGCTGGGATTACAGGCGCCTGCCACCATATCCAGCTAAGTTTTGTATTTTTAGTAGAGATGCGGTTTCCCTGCATGGGCCAGGCTGGTCTCAAACTTGTGACCACAGGTGATCTACTCACCATGGCCTCCCAAAGTGCTGGGATTACAGGAGTGAGCCAAAGTGTCTGGCCAAGATTAATTATAAATTAAAGAAAAATCAAGCCGGGCGCGGTGGCTCAAGCCTGTAATCCCAGCACTTTGGGAGGCCGAGGCGGGTGGATCACGAGGTCAAGAGATCGAGACCATCCTGGTCAACATGGTGAAACCCCGTCTCTACTAAAGGTGCAAAAAATTAGCTGGGCATGGTGGCACGTGCCTGTAATCCCAGCTACTCCGGAGGCTGAGGCAGGAGAATTGCCTGAACCCAGGAGGCGGAGGTTGCGGTGAGCCGAGATCGCGCCATTGCACTCCAGCCTGGGTAACAAGAGCGAAACTCCGTCTCAAAAAAAAAAAAAAAAGAAAAGAAAAGAAAAAAAGAAAAAGAAAAATCTGACATGGTGGCTCACATGCTGAAACCCCATCTCTACTAAAAATACATAAATTAGCCACCCATAATCCCAGCTATTTGGGAGGGTGAGGCAGGAGAATCGCTGGAACCCGGGAGGCAGAGGTTGTAGTAAGCTAAGATTGTGCCACTGCACTCCAGCCTGGTTGACAGAGCAAGACTCCACCTCGAAAATAAAAAATAATTAATCTCTGACTGCTACATGTTTTTCTCATACAATTGTTTAAATTGTGATATAATCAACTATAAATCCTACCCTTTTAAAATATACAATTCAGAGTTTTTAGTATATTCAGAGTTGTGCAATGCAACCATCACCACTGATTTTAGAACATTTCTTATTTTTTATTTTTCTTTAGAGATGAGGTCTTACTATGTTTCCCATGCTTGTCTCAAACTCCTGGGCTCAAGCAATCCTCCCGCCTCAGCCACCCAAAGTGCTGGGATTACAGGTGTGAGTCACATCACCCGGCCCTGATTTAGAACATTTCATCATCCCAGAAAGAATATTCTCAATATTCTCACCTACACCTCCAGTCCACCAACATCTGGCAACCATTAAGCATTCTGTCTCTATAGATTTGCCTACTCTGGACATTTCACGTAAATGGAATCATACAATATGCAGTCTTTCTGACTTTGCTCAGGTAGTGTGATGTTTTCAACGTTCATTCATATTGCAGCACACATCAGTACTTCACTCTTTCTACGGCCAAATAATATTCCATTGTAGGCCGGGCACGGTGGCTCAAGCCTGTAATCCCAGCACTTTGGGAGGCCGAGGCGGGTGGATCACGAGGTCGAGAGATCGAGACCATCCCGGTCAACATGGTGAAACCCCGTCTCTACTAAAAATACCAAAAATTAGCTGGGCGTGGTGGCCCGTGCCTGTAATCCCAGCTACTCGGGAGGCTGAGGCAGGAGAACTGCCTGAACCCAGGAGGCGGAGGTTGCGGTGAGCCGAGATCGCGCCATTGCACTCCAGCCTGGGTAACAAGAGCGAAACTCTGTCTCAAAAAAAAAAAAATAATAATAATAATAATAATAATATTCCATTGTACGAATATATTAACACCATATTTTGTTTAGTGATGCATCAGTCGTTATGTCCTTACAACATTCCCGTATTCTAATAAAGAATCAGGGCTCTGAGAAGTTCACTCACTTGATAACTCAAATGATAAAACGACATTTGGGGCTGAGCACAGTGGCTCACGCCTGTAATCCCAGCATTTCTGGAGGCTCAGCAGGAAAATCACTTGAACCCGAGAGGCGGAGGCTGCAGTGAGCCAAGATTGCACCATTGCACTCTGGCTGGGGCAACAGAGCGAGACTCCATCTCAAAAAAAAAAAAGACATTTCTACTTGTTGGCGATTATGAATAACGATGGTATGAACACAGGTATACAAGTTTTGTGTGAACATGTTTTCAGTTTTCTTTGGTGTATATACAGGAGTGGGTTTGCTGGGTCATATACTAACTCTATGCTTAATGTTTTGAGGAACTACCAAACTATTTTCCACCATTTTACATCCCCACCAGCAATGTTCGAGAATCTCATTTTCAACAAATGAGGATAATTCTTGAACGAAGAGAGGTGTGCCGCCACCGCAGAACGATAACCCCCTACCCAGAAGACTGCATTCACAAAGCAGAAGTATATTTCCAGCAGGAAAACAGAATAAAATATTACAGGTCCAAGTGTATTAGGCAAGTGAGTTAACCTCGCAGAGCCCCGGTCCTTTGCTGGAAAAAAAAGAGCTGCTGTCATGACATTTTACCTCGCAGTCGCTGTGAAAATTTTATCAGTCAATCCGCGTAAAGGTGCTTTACAGCACTGATTATTCACGATTCGATCCCAGGCAAGGCATTAGGGGCAAACGGCTAAATGCCCAGATCGCTTCCTCTCGCACAGTTTCCTTGTACGCGGAAGGGTCGCTGAGCGACGTCAGGGGCTGCAGCCGCTTCCCCTCCCGGGAGAGCCGGCCTGCCAGCCACGCAGGATAAATTGCTAGAGCTCCAGCAGCAAAGCCGTGCCACCCCTGCCCAGCACCGTTCCCAGGAGAGAGAACTGCAGCCTGCTGCTAAGCTTAGTAAGTCCGCGCAGGACCTTCCCTTCCTTTTTAAATGGTAATAAACATTTTTTTGTGGTCGAGGCAAAAAAGAAGGGGCAAAGGGAACACAAGCATATCCCCCCACCTCTGATGCCAGCCTCGGTCTCTCCAACACCCCCCAACCCTCCTCCACATAAGGAAAACAAATATGAAACCCGATTCATTACGAACCCCAGTCCCAAGGGCCCTCACCTCCTCGCGAGGACAGAGGGTGCAAAGCTTACCTGGTGGCTTCCTCCGGCTCGACCTGGCTCTGGCCAGGCGCCTCCAGAGGGATAGTAGCCATCGCCTCCTCCGCCTTCTCCCAGCCAGGTGGTCTCCGCCGGGCCGCCCCCGCGCACCCGCCAGGAAATGGGAGGCTGGGGAGGTTCTGGGCGAAGCGGATATAAGGGCGGAGGTGGGTGCACCGGCACATCTCCACCCCCAGGCCCGTAGTAGCGGCCGTAGGACGGACCGTCACTGGGGCCGTAGCCCGAGCGCCTCAGGGCCGACATGGGCTCCGCTGCCCTGAAGCGCTTCCCGCCCCCCACGGCCGACCCATAGCGCAGGCGCCCGCGGGTGATTGCGAATGGTGAGCAGAGAAGGGGGTCAGACGACGCCAGCCAATCCCAGGCCCGGTCCCGCCCCTTCTGCTGCCGAGCCCCGAGAGCTGGGGGACGGATGTCCGTGACTCTGGGATCTCGGGAACCCAGAGACGGGGAGGGAGACACCGTGTTCCTTAAGAGGGAGGATACGTTTCCTCACCATCTATCCAATGGAGATTCCTCTTCCCTACTTAACAGGAATAGGGAAAGGGTGTCCATGGACAGTACGGCTGCCCCGCCTCTTCCTGGGGGGCCGGCACGTGATACCGGAAGTGGGTGGGGATAATATGGAGGAGCTTCCGGCAGGCCCCGGCGGCTGAAAGCCGGGGCAGAAGTGCTGGTCTGGGTCGGGGTTCCGGGGTCAGCCCCGCCGAGGCGGCGACTTCGGTAGGAGGGCGGAGGTTTTGGACGCGCTGGCCCCCACCTCTGTGCAGCGTTATTTCCCTTCAAAATGAACTATATGCCCGGCACCGCCAGCCTCATCGAGGACATTGACAGTGAGTAGTTCATCTCCACGCTGTGGAGCCTGGGGGAGACCCTTCCTCCCCGGCGGACGCCTCTTCCGAAGAAGCTGGTAGAATAAGTCCCGGGCGGGGACCCTGTGTTCTGAGCTCAATCCGGGTGTTCCGCGTTGATGTCCTTCACAGCTCCGGGACACACTACTTGCCCACCCGGTAGCCTGCTACTTCTTGTTCTGCCCCTCGCAGCCTCTGCCAGCCTCCGGGTTGGTGAGCTCCAGGCGATGGAATTCATTATTGCTTCCGTGGGTCGCCGCAGCAGAGGGCCGAACAGCAGAAGCCCAAGGGGGCTTCTCTCCCGTCCACTCCCACCTGCAGTATTTCGAAGTATTCGCGTGTTACGGGTGGATGGATCTGAATACCTAGAGAAAAGATTCATTAAAAAGCGAAAATATTAAGACAGTAGTAGTTGTATTTAATTGGCATTAAACATAGGCTTTCTACGGTGTGGTCATTTACTAGCTTCTTTTTACTATGAAGGTAATTAGCACCTTCAAGTTATTGTAAAGACCACTGTTAGACATGGTATCGGCTTTTCCGGAAAGACCAAGTCACTTCTAACCACTTATTTTCTATTAGACAATTTACTTTTGCTTTTACTAAGAAGACCTCCCTTATTCCTATTTTTGGTCCGGAAGAGGAGCTCAGTCCTATGCAAAAGCAGAAAGAACCACTGGAGTTGTCCTGGCTTTCCTTTTTTCTAAGTTCTATCTGTGCATTATTCCTCTAGCAACATTTTTTATTGTTTCAATCATGTGACCTTTCTCACTAACCTCTTGTTGCAAGATGATTTACACATAGTTTTAAACAAGTTGCAATTGCCTTAGTTACTCTGTGAATATGCAACTTAGAATCTGTGATTAAAATTTCATTTTATGGGCCAGGCACGGTAGCTCACGCCTGTAATCCCAGCACTTTGAGAGGAGGAGGCAGGCACATCACCTGAAGTTGGGAGTTCAAGACCAGCCCGGCCAACATGGTGAAAGCCCTACAATTAGCTGGGTACTGTGGCGGGTTCCTGTAATTCCAGCTTCTTGGGAAGCTGAGGCGGGAGAATCGCTTGAACTGGAGAGGAGGAGGCTGCAGTGAGCCGAGATCGAACCATTGCATTTTCAGTAGAGACGGGGTTTCGCCATGTTGGCCAGGCTGGTCTCGAACTCCTGACCTCAGATGATCCACCCACCTCGGCCTCCCAGAGTGCTGGGATTACAGGTGTGACCCACCGCACCCGGCCAACATACAATTTTTGAAACTCAAATTACTTACTTTGCTATGTAAGGGAAATTAAGTGTAATTGGACTAAATACATATATATTAACATCTATATGAACCTGTTATGTGTAACAAGATGTTTTTGTTGCTTGAGGATGCCCTTTTGCTCTTATCTCTTCTTATATATCCCCTAACACATCCTGCCATTTTACTAAAAATCAGTTTTATTCTTCAGCCCTCTAACCCCTACCTCTTTGTAGATTCCAGACTGCCTACTTTATGAAAACTCTGAAACCATTTTGATAAGCACCCTTTGCTCCCCCAACCTAACACACAGTTTCTTCTCTCAGTCTTTCAGTATTTTCACCCGTCCTCTAATTTGAGTAGGAAGGATTCCTACCTTTTTGTCTGTTACTACTGTCTCTTCTCACTGCTTCTGGAACCTTTTTCATTGTTATCCTTTTTCTTTCATATCCCCTGTCTCCCCAACCCCTGTGTTCTTCCCTTCATATGTATTATTGTCTGTCCATCTCAAATATTTTCTCAGTTCTATCTCATCATATTCCCATCCCTTTTTTCATATCTTTATCTCAAAACCTTGAGTCATTTTCATTTTGACACTATGTTTCCTGATCACCTTCAATAGACCATTTATATTACTCCTGCAATCTAATTTTTATCCTGTACTGTACTCAAGGTACATTCTTCAAAGTTAATCATCTAAGGCATTCTTTTGTGTTCTCTCCCTTCTGCAGCATTGTGATATTGTCCCTACCAGATTCTATAATTCTCTTCTCTTGATTTCTCTAACAATTGGTACTTGGTGATTTTCTTACCTCTTTGGCTCTTACTGTTCTCCAAAATAGATGGTCACTTAGATTACATGTGGCCCACTTCTTCAGTAGATCTCTGCTACTTCAGTAATTTCATATCACCTCTTTGTAGATTTATCCAAAATTACTTTCTCTAATCTTGATGTCTTTGGCTTTCCAGTCTTATTGTTTCCAACTGTCTGCATATGTTTCTATGTAAGTGTCCTGATAGCACTTTAGAACCACAAAGAGCTAATAACCTTCACCTTGAGCTTACTGCTTTTATTCCCAACTCTTGGTAAATACTTTTGTGATGTCTTATAAAACTTACATCTGTAGCCGGGCGCGGTGGCTCAAGCCTGTAATCCCAGCACTTTGGGAGGCCGAGGCGGGTGGATCACGAGGTCAAGAGATTGAGACCATCCTGGTCAACATGGTGAAACCCCGTCTCTACTAAAAATACAAAAAATTAGCTGGGCATGGTGGTGCGTGCCTGTAATCCCAGCTACTCAGGAGGCTGAGGCAGGAGAATTGCCTGAACCCAGGAGGCGGAGGTTGCGGTGAGCCGAGGCCATGCCATTGCACTCCAGCCTGGGTAACAAGAGCGAAACTCCATCTCAAAAAACAAAAAAAAACTTAAATCTGTGCGCGGTGGTGCGTGCCTGTAGTCCCAGCTACTTGGGAGGCTGAGGTGGGAGGATCACTTGAGTCCAGAAGCTCTGGGCTGTAGTCCGCTACGCCGATTGGGTGTCTGCCCTAAATTCGACATCAATATGGTGACCGCCAGGGAGCAGGGGACCACCAGGTTGCCTAAGGAGGGGTGAACCGGCCCAGGTCAGAAACGGAGCAGGTCAAAACACCCATGCTGATCAGTACTGGGATCGCGCCTGTGAATAGCCACTGCACTCCAGCCTGGGCAACATAGCGAGACCCCGTCTCTTAAAAAAAAAAAGAAAAAAAAAAAGCTCTTACATCTTGTTTACCTCACATCTTCAGTACCCCACCCTCTCACACATACCCACATATACAAACTGAGTTAACAGACTCCATCACCTAATGTTTTCTTGTTTCTTATGAAGTAAAATCCAAATGCAGCCTGCCCCTAGTACTTTTCTGACTTTATCTACTGTACTTTCCCTTCACACCCTCAGCTTTTAGCCAAACATGGATATATAGCCCCTTTTTTCCTCCTCCTCAGTTTACAAATTTCCTTCTACCGCCTCTTCCTATTACTCTTCCCTTGCCCAGAAATTATCTACCTTTCAAGAAATTATCTGCCTCCTCCAGAAATAAAACTTCTCTCTCTGTAGTCTCATATAATTAAGATTTGCTTTGTATGATACTTACATATAGCCCAAGGAAGAGTATAAATTCCTTCAGGGCACAGTTCCTGTCTTTTTTCTTTTTCCTTGTTGTGCATCTACAAAGTACTTTAGGCATGGCATTAAAGAAGTGAATGAAAGAAATTTTGCTGGGTGTGCTACTAATTGGCTTATTCTCATTCTTCAGTGTCAGCTCAAAGTCACCTCTTCAGAGAGAGGCTTTTCCTTGCCACCCTTCCTTCTGTAACCACTTCTCTCCTTTCGTCATACTGTCTTGCTAGCTTATTATTCCATTGTCCTAATCACAATGGGTAATTTTCTTATTTATTTGTCCTCATCCACCATGAATATAAATTCATAAGGTTGGTGACTTTCTGAGTCTCATTCTCTACTATATGTCTAGACCCCAGAATAGCATATGCCTGTCAGTAAACATTGAATTTCTGCTCTAGCTTATTATTAGTCTTCATTTTAAATGCCTGAAGCAATGAGTTTTTATTTAAAGCCTTCCCTGGTTACAAACAAATGTGAGATAGAAGCTCTTCTTTTAAGTTGAGGACAAAATAATTCTATAAATAAGACTGTAAGAATCATCTAGACGGCCGGGCGCGGTGGCTCAAGCCTGTAATCCCAGCACTTTGGGAGGCTGAGGCGGGTGGATCACGAGGTCGAGAGATCGAGACCATCCTGGTCAACATGGTGAAACCCCGTCTCTACTAAAAATACAAAAAATTAGCTGGGCATGGTGGCACGTGCCTGTAATCCCAGCTACTCAGGAGGCTGAGGCAGGAGAATTGCCTGAGCCCAGGAGGCGGAGGTTGCGGTGAGCCGAGATCGCGCCATTGCACTCCAACCTGGGTAACAAGAGCGAAACTCCGTCTCAAAAAAAAAAAAAAAAAAAAAAAAAAAAGAATCATCTAGACTAAATTTGTCAATTTACAGACATAAAAACTGACACTACACTGAGACAGTTTAAGTGTCAAACATAAGGGTCTTTAGGCTGGGCACCATGGCTCACTCCTATAATCCCAGCACTTTGGGAGGCCAAAGTGGGCAGATCATACGAAGTCAGGAGTTCAAGACCAGCCTGGCCAACATAATGAAACCCCGTCTCTGCTAAAAATACAAATATTAGCCGGGCGCGGTGGCTCAAGCCTGTAATCCCAGCACTTTGGGAGGCCAAGGCGGGTGGATCACGAGGTCGAGAGATCGAGACCATCCTGGTCAACATGGTAAAACCCCGTCTCTACTAAAAATACAAAAAACTAGCTGGGCATGGTGGCACATGCCTGTAATCCCAGCTACTCAGGAGGCTGAGGCAGGAGAATTGCCTGAACCCAGGAGGTGGAGGTTGCGGTGAGCCGAGATCGCGCCGTTACACTCCAGCCTGGGTAACAAGAGCGAAACTCCATCTCAAAAAAAAAAATACAAATATTAGCCAGGCGTGGTGGCATATTCCTATAGTCCCACCTACTTAGGAGGCTGAGGCTGGAGGATTGCTTGAACCTGGGAGGCTGTAGTGAGCCAGTACACTCCAGCCTTGGTGGCAGAGTGAGACTCTGTCTAAATAAATAAATAAATAAGGGTCTAGAGCCAGCCAGTCAGGCTTCCTGATGCCATACCCTGTCTTTGTCCCACTCTGCCACACTGCTCTGATTCTCTTCACCATTGATGTTCTTATCTAAATCCCGGGCTGCTGTGCTTCTCCCTCCAGTTCTCCAATGAACTTGAACTTCACCTTAAATACATTGGCAGAGGAAGTGGTACAGTTTAAACTGTTATTAACTTTAATATCTTAAAAACTCACTGAACTAGTCAGTTTTTGTTTAAAAGATTTTTTTCCCCTCTCCCCAGAAAAGCACTTGGTCCTGCTTCGAGATGGAAGGACACTTATAGGCTTTTTAAGAAGCATTGATCAATTTGGTATGTATTAATTTATGGACATCTCTTATACTCTGGATAACAGCTGCCCATTGCAATTTCTGTTATTTCATATTGAAATTTATCTGCAGCTTTTTCTTGTGTGTGGCATAGTGGAACCGATTTTATTGAGTACATCATTGTTTGCTCTACATTCGGATTAGGTGGTTCAAAGCTTATACATGTTTACAAGCCCATGCTTCTAAAACTGGCTTTCACTAGACTCCCCATTAGGGGGAGCCAAATGATAGAAATAAACTCAGTCCACTGAAGAGGCTGCTCACCTTTTTTCATTTTGTTTTGTTTTTTTGAGACGGGGTCTTGCTCTGTTTCAAAGCCGAGGCTGGAGTGCAGTGGCGCAGTCTTGGCTCACCGCAACCTCCACCTCCCGGGTTCAGGCAATTGTTGTGCATCACTCAGCCTCCCAAGTAGCTGGGATTACAGACTCCAGCCACCGTACTCAGCTAATTTTTGTATTTTTAGTAGAGACGGGGTTTCACCATCTTGGCCAGGCTGGTCTGGAACTTCTGACCTCAGGTAATCCACCCGCCTCAGCCTCCCAAAGTGCTGGGATTACAGGCGTGAGCCACTGTGCCCACCTAAGGCTGCTCATTTCTACATTGGCTGGGTGTAATGACTTCAGATCAGTTCCTGAAGTGAAGGTAATCCCTCCCTAGCCAATGAAAATTGGGTAGAAGGCATTTCCTGAAGCTTTTTAAGGACCCTCAACAGTAAACTTAATACTTTACATATAAGGATACATTAGAATCAGAAGTCTCTGTCTTTGTTTTGCATCATGCATTTTTCTAAAGTTAAAAGATTATGTTTCCTTCTGTTTCAAGGAACTTCATGTTCATGCTAACATTTATTGGATATCTGCGAAATCACTGGATTTGAGCATGAGGAAGAAACATAATTAAAACACAAGAATTACAGAAGATATGAACATAGATTTCTCCTTTACTTCAAACAGGACAAGTAGTACTAATTGAAAGAAGAAAAATAATTATTGTTAACAAATTGGAGTTCTGATCCTTAAGTCAGATTCATCAGAGTACTTTGAGGGAAAGGTAGTGAATAGTAAATTGACTTTTAGATTACAAAGTATAGTTATCTGTCAGGGCGAAAAAATAGGTTTTTCTGCATCATAACCCATGGATACCTGCATTGGGTTAAATGAATCCTAAGTACTGAAACAAAGTTAAATCTTCAGCAGATCATCACATACACATACCCACACAAAAAGAAAAGCTGTTCCTTTCCAGAAAACAAAGTTTTGATCTTTGTGGTTGTTTAGGCTCAAGTTTTCCAAGTTTCTTATTCATTTATAGTTTCCTATGGCTTTTTTGGTAGCAATTAACTAATAAAGGAATTTACTTCTCTTATTTCTACCATCATTCAGGTATTAGCCCAATATAATCCCAGGCATCTCCTAAGTGGTATGTCCCAGTCAATGAAACTGTAGAAGATTATTTGAAATTTTAGCCTTCCTCAGAATTAGAAAGTTTGGAAATGATGTTTAGCTAAATCTTTTCTATTCAAAATAACTGATTAATTGAGTTATGGGCCTTTACCCAATAACTTAAACTAAATATTTTTGTTTCTTCCCTATACACTTATAGCAAACTTAGTGCTACATCAGACTGTGGAGCGTATTCATGTGGGCAAAAAATACGGTGATATTCCTCGAGGGATTTTTGTGGTCAGAGGAGAAAATGTGGTCCTACTAGGAGAAATAGTAAGTGAAAATTGTTAAGCTGCTGTAGATCTTTATTCATGCTAGTTAGATTTTTTTTTTTTTTTTTTTTTTTTGTCTTTTCAAGAGAGAATAAAAATATTTTCCACATTTCATCTGGCTTCTTACAGGCGCAACTACCAAATTAGTTTAGGGAAGCTACAGAGAATACTTAACTTTGTTTCAGTGCCTTTTAGCATTTTAAAGATTTTTGATCCCACTGGCAGCAAAATATCTTAACTTTTAGCTGATGAGGCCTCTACCTGCTTCTCAAAAAAACAAAAACAAAAACAAAAAAAAAGCTCCAGCCTGGGTGACAAGAAATACTATTCTGTAGCAAATATTATTCTATAATAAATGTGTTCATTAACATATTATTTGTTTAATAGCAGAAAATTGAAAAACCTTGATTTATATATGCTGGGGAAGGCATGATTTATATATGTTGAAATATTTTGCAGTCATTTAAACAATTGGTTACAAGTAGTTTTTCATGACATAAAGCTAAATACAGTGTTGGAGGGAAGCATACATTGCATATGCAGTACAATGTGATATCCATATTAGTAAAGGGAGAAAAGGAAAAGACAGGCTATAGGAAAAGCTTTTCTGTTACCTATTCCGAGAATGGAATTCAGTCTCACTTGGATCCTTTGCTAACAGCCAGAAAGAGGGTATTTCAGTGGTACCTGTGCCAGAAAGATCAGCTGGCAGGTGAAAGGTTAAATCACACCCCCTACTAGAAGTACTCAGATTTTTTTTTTTTTTTGAAACGGAGTTTTGCTCTTGTTACCCAGGCTGGGGTGCAATGGTGCGATCTCGGCTCACTGAAACCTCCACCTCCTGGGTTCAGGCAATTCTCCTGCCTCATCCTCCTGAGTAGCTGGGATTACAGGCACGTGCCACAATGCCCAACTAATGTTATGTATTTTTAGTAGAGACGGGGTTTCACCATGTTAACCAGGATGGTCTCGATTGCTTGACCATGTGATCCACCCACCTCAGCCTCCCAAAGTGCTGGGATTATAGGCTTGAGCCGCTGCGCCCGGCCTTACTCAGATATTTTTTTAAGTACCTTAATTTTTTTTTTCTTTTTTTTTTTTTGAGACGGAGTTTCGCTCTTGTTACCCAGGCTGGAGTGCAATGGCACGATCTCGGCTCACCGCAACCTCCGCCTCCTGAGTTCAGGCAATTCTCCTGCCTCAGCCTCCTGAGGAGCTGGAATTACAGGCACGTGCCACCATGCCCAGCTAATTTTTTGTATTTTTAGTAGAGACGGGGTTTCACCATGTTGACCAGGATGGTCTCGATCTCTCGACCTCGTGATCCACCCGCCTCGGCCTCCCAAAGTGCTGGGATTACAGGCTTGAGCCACCGTGCCCGGCTAAGTACCTTATTTAAAAACCTTTAATTTCATCTTGCTACTTCTGATTATTGGGTTTGCAAGGAAAAGCAAAATATAAATCCCTTCAAGACTAGTTGAAATTAAGGGCTGAACCAGTGCTGTTTTCCTTTTTCTTACCAAAAACTATGGTGTTTGCCTAATTTTTAAAGCTTTTCATTCTGTTTTCTAAATTCCTAGCCACGTCTTAAATCAGCTTGCAGAGGTCTTGAGAGTGGTTTGGTTTGTAGCCATTTTTAATAGCCATTTGAGAAAGCAAGGACATAATTCTGCCAGGGTTGGGTTGGTTCAGAGACCTCATTTTGGAAATAGCTAGAAATGACTAATCCATACTATCAATACTGTCCAAATGCTGCTGTGAAGTATATGAAATATCATATTCTAACTTATAAGATATTTTTGTAGTTTGTACTTTTAGTTAAGTTTATCATTTCTTGCATGTTTACGTAGCAGAAATTGTTAACCTTCTTATGTAAAGGCTGAAACCAAGCACCTAGTACCCATGGGGAGATACTAAATGACTGTAAAGTAGTATTTTTTTTTCTTCCAGAGATGTTGCCCAGGCTAGATTCAAACTCCTGGGCTCAGGCAATCCTCCTGTCTCAGCCTTCCAAGTAGCTGGGACTATAAAATGCCACCATGCTTGGTACTGCCAGTATATAGGGGAGCTCACCCATCTCTGCATGGTGGGGACATAGAGGATTTTTTTAAAATACTTTTTTGAATTTAATTTTAAGGAGGCAGCATATCAGAGGAAAAGACTTAAGTTAAAATATTGGGTGGGGCCGGGCACGGTGGCTCAAGCCTGTAATCCCAGCACTTTGGGAGGCCAAGGCGGGTGGATCACGAGGTCGAGAGATCGAGACCATCCTGGTCAACATGGTGAAACCCCGTCTCTACTAAAAATACAAAAAATTAGCTGGGCATGGTGGCGCGTGCCTGTAATCCCAGCTACTCAGGAGGCTGAGGCAGGAGAATTGCTTGAACCCAGGAGGCGGAGGTTGCAGTAAGCCGAGATCGCGCCATTGCACTCCAGCCTGGGTAACAAGAGCGAAACTCCGTCAAAAAAAATATTGGGTGGGTACAAGTGGCTCACATCTATAATCCCAGTACTTTGGGAGGCCGAGGCAGGCAAATCACTTAAGCTCCAAGAGACCAGCCTGGACAACATGGCTAAACTGTGTCTCTACAAGAAAATACAAAAATTAGCCAGGGATGATGGTGTGCACCACCAGTCCCAGCTACTCAGGAGGCTGAGGTGGGAGATTCACCTGAGTCAAGGCCACAGAGCCATGATTGTACCACTGCACTCCAACCTGAGTGACAGAGCAAGATCCTGTCTCAAAAAAGTACTGACAGATACTGTGCTTCTATTTTATGGTAGTAAACACAGCAAACATGCTCTTTATACCAGTTACATTGGCACCGAGGTACATCTGAGTAGATGTGTGTGTGTGTGTGTGTGTGTGTGTACAGAGAAAGAAGTGAACATGTTTGTTCTCGAAGTTTTGTTGTTTCCTTGGATCCCTTTTGTGAGGAAAAAGTTCCCTTTTTAAAAAAATACGTAGGCCGGACGCGGTGGCTCACGCCTGTAATCCCAGCACTTTGGGAGGCCGAGGCGGGTGGATCACGAGGTCAAGAGATCGAGACCATCCTGGTCAACATGGTGAAACCCCGTCTCTACTAAAAATACAAAAAATTAGCTGGGCATGGTGGCGCGTGCCTGTAATCCCAGCTACTCAGGAGGCTGAGGCAGGAGAATTGCCTGAATCCAGGAGGCGGAGGTTGCGGTGAGCCGAGATCGCGCCATTGCACTCCAGCCTGGGTAACAAGAGCGAAACTCCGTCTCAAAAAAAAAAAAAATACGTTATAGTTTGGATGCTGCAGAAGTTTTACAGGTGTACCACTAGAGAAACATGGTTCCAGGAATGCCTACATGGTTATATGAATCAACAGTCAGGGGAAATTATGTTTCAACCCCAGAGGAGTTCATATGTAGAAATCAGTTAGTTTCTATAAACACTGCATTGGTTAAGAAATCTCTGAATCCTGTGTCAAGGATGATGATGATGACACAGCATTAAGAGATAAGACTGTTGGGAAGAAGCAGCAGCAGCATGAATTGCTCAGTGAGTAACATACTGAAAAGCCCAAGAGGCAGTGCATTAGGTTGAGAACACTGTCCTCCCTTTAGCTGCTACTTACCGGTTGGGAGGGCAGGTGTTATGTGGTAATGTATACTTTGCTGGGTGCTGTTAACTTTGGACCTGGACCAGGGCTTGCTTATGTAATTTGTGTGGCTTTCATTGTAATTTCTGTGGCGAGAGTCCTCTCGCTGTCTGATAATGCCACTGCCTGTGGGTTCTGAGACCTTGGCAGCATGTAGTGATATATACAGGCCAGAGCATATGGAGAAGTTGTGTGTCAATACCTTCCCAAACTTTGTCATTGAAAGTCATAGAGGAGGATAAAAAACAGGAATACTTTGTTAGGTTTGCCATCTTACAGAAACATAGAATAATAGCTGTACATTCATTTTAAGGACATTAAACTGAATCTGTGGATAGTGAGATACTTTTTTAGCAAGGTTATTCTGCCTTATGACATTGGTTATTAAATATTTATAAGGGCTAGGCACAGTGGCTCACCCTTGGGGAGGCCAAGACAAGAGGATAGCTTGAGGCCAGGAGTTTGAGACCAGCCTGGGCAACATAGCAAGACCCCATCTCTACAAAAAGGAGAATAAAATTAGCCAGATGTGGTGGCACATACCTGTAGTTCCAGCTACTTAGGAGGCTGAGGCAGGAGGTTGACTTCAGCCCAAGAGTTTCAGATCATGGAGAGCTGTGATCATGCCACTGCACTCCACCCTGGGCAACAGAGCAAGATCCTATCTCTAAAAAAATGAAAAATGTTGCTGGGTGCAGTGGCTTACGCCTGTAATCCCAGCACTTTGGGAGGCTGGGGTGGGCGGATTGCCTGAGGTCAGGAGTTTGAGACCAGCCTGGCCAACATGGTGAAACCCTGACTCTATTAAAAATATATACATAAAATGAAAAATGTTGTGCTCGCTTTGGCAGAGCATATACTAAAATTGCAACAACATAGAGAAGATTAGCATGGCCCCTGCATAAGGATGACATACAAATTTGTGAAGCCTTCCATATCTTTAAAAATAAATACATGAAAAATGTTTATAAAGCCATTCAAAAATAAAAATATTAAGCATACGGTGCCACATGTAAATGAAAATGAATTACAGTCAATATTTGCATTGTGGGTTTTTGGTTGGGGGTGTTGTTTTTAAGACAGAGTCTCACTCTTATCCAGGCTGACTGCAGTGGTGTGATCATGGCTTACTGCAGCCTCAAACTGCTGGCCTCAAGTGATCCTCCCCCTTCAGCCTCCTGAGTAGCTGGGACTACAGGTACATATCACCATGCCCAGCTAATTTTTTATTTATTTTTTCCTCTTCAGACAGTCTTACTCAAGTCGCCTAGACTAGAGTGCAGTGGTGTGATCTTGGCACACTGCAACCTCTGCCTCCTGGGTTCAAGTGATTCTCTTGCCTCAGCCTCCTGAGTAGTTGGGATTACAAGTGTAAGCCACCACTCCTGGCTGGGGCTTTTTTTTAGTCAGTATATACATAGAAAAATTGTAGGGATATTAACCAAAAATGTTAATTCTCCATATTGGAATTATGGATAATTTTTAAGTTTTTCCTGTTTATCTATTTTCTATATTATCTACAATGAGCATGTATTTTTTTTTTTTTTTTTGAGATGGAGTTTCGCTCTTGTTACCCAGGCTGGAGTGCAATGGCACGATCTCGGCTCACCGCAACCTCTGCCTCCTGGATTCAGGCAATTCTCCTGCCTCAGCCTCCTGAGTAGCTGGGATTACAGGCACGCGCCACCATGCCCAGCTAATTTTTTGTATTTTTAGTAGAGACGGGGTTTCACCATGTTGACCAGGATGGTCTCGATCTCCTGACCTCGTGATCCACCCGCCTCGGCCTCCCAAAGTGCTGGGATTACAGGCTTGAGCCACCGCGCCCGGCAATGAGCATGTATTTTTTAAATAAGGAAAACAAATTTTTTATTAGGCAACAATTTTTTAAATAGTAGAGAAAAATATTGGGACCAAATTGGTTTAGTAACCTAAATGGTCTGCTGAGGTTTTCCCTAGAATACTTCTTGCCGTAAAGGGAAAAAGAGTCTTGTGTTACAGTTGAGAGACTACAGAGCCAGTGCGATGGCATGTACCTGTAGTCCCAGCTACTTGGGAGGTGAAAGCAAGAGTATCCCTTTTATTTTTGCCTTTTTATTTATTTATTTATTTTTGAGACAGAGTCTTGCTCTGTTGCCCAGGCTGGAGTGCAGTGACATGTTCATGGCTCACTGCAGCCTTGACCTTCAGCTTTCCAGGCTCAGGCAGTCCTTCTACCTCAGCCACTTGAATAGCCTGAACTGTAGATGCACACCACCACACCTGCTTTTTTTTTTTTTTTTTTTTTTTTTTGGTGGAGTTGGGGTCTCACTCTATTGCCCAGGCTGGTCTCGAGCTCCTAGGCCCAAGTGATCCTTCCACCTCAGGCTCCCAAAGTGCTGGAATTACAAGCATGAGCCACTCTACTCATCCTTAAAATAATTTTTAAAAAAATTTTTCGAAGGCCACACTGCCTCAATAACCTCCCTCTTGAATTCTCTACAGCAGGCATCCCCAAACTTTTTACACAGGGGGCCAGTTCACTGTCCCTCAAACGGTTGGGGGGCCGCCACATACTGTGCTCCTCTCACTGACCACCAATGAAAGAGGTGCCCCTTCCTGAAGTGCGGCGGGGGGCCGGACAAATGGCCTCAGGGGGCTGCATGCGGCCTGCGGGCCGTAGTTTGGGGACGCCTGCTCTACAGCCAGGGAGATAGCTGTCTATAAGCAGCCCTAATTTTTTTTTAAGGAAATTAATCCTTAACTAATAGAAAATTAATCCTAATATGGGATTGTGGATCACATAAAGCTTTGTTTTAGAAATACTGGTCACTATTACTACATTCATTGTAAGTATGTTTCTTATTGGAGTGTTGTCAGGCACTTATTTGAAAAACTTACCTGTCCCTAGGAGAAGGATATTTCAGTCCTGTCACAGTTATGAAAAATAATTCGAGCCTGATACAGGAATCCATCTGCCTTTAGATCAGTAATGTTTTCTATTCTTGGTCTTCAGGTGAAGTTTTCAAAACTGTCTCTTTTGTAGGACTTGGAAAAGGAGAGTGACACACCCCTCCAGCAAGTGTCCATTGAAGAAATTCTAGAAGAGCAAAGGGTGGAACAGCAGACCAAGTTGGAGGCAGAGAAGCTGAAAGTGCAGGCCCTGAAGGACCGAGGTCTTTCCATTCCTCGAGCAGATACTCTGGATGAGTACTAAGTCTTGCCCAGAGGCTGTTGCTCTTGAAGAGTAGGGGCTGTCACTGAGTGAAAGTGACATCCTGGCCACCTCACACAGTTGATCAGAGACTGTAGAGTTTTGAAAAATCACTTTTATTTTTCATTCTTTTTTTTTTTTTTTGAGATGGAGTTTCGCTCTTGTTACCCAGGCTGGAGTGCAATGGCACGATCTCGGCTCACTGCAACCTCCACCTCCTGGGTTCAGGCAGTTCTCCTGCCTCAGCCTCCTGAGTAGCTGGGATTACAGGCACGTGCCACCATGCCCAGCTAACTTTTTGTATTTTTTAGTAGAGACGGGGTTTCACCATGTTAACCAGGATGGTCTCGATCTCTTGACCTTGTGATCCACCCGCCTCGGCCTCCCAAAGTGCTGGGATTACAGGCTTGAGCCACCGCGCCCGGCCTTATTTTTCATTCTTTTACACATGCAACATGAAGAAATCATGTAGGTGAGTTTTTTTGTTTTTTTGTTTTTAAACAACAAAATCATTGTTTCAAGAAACAGTGCCATAGACTCCTCCACATGTCACTGTGGCGCCAGCAACTACTTTATATTGTTCTTTGTATCCCGAATCAGAGTCTACAGGGACATTCTTCATTTACTTGTAAATAAAATATGAATCTCAAAAGTGTCATGTTATTTCCAAGTTTGAGTTGCCTCTAATGAATAGACAAAATTAAGTTTCTGCTCTCAAAGGTATTAGAATCCACATAATGGGATTTCCCCCTTCAGTCACAGTTTCAAATAGCTGGCTACGTAGGAAGGAATACTTTTATTCTGATCATCTCAGAGGTCCTCTCCTCTTTTCATGTTTGTATCTGATAAGAAATACAAATTTTCAGGCTTGAGGAGGGAGCTTTCAGCTGAGTTTCCCAGTTACTGGCTACTGCACAAGACTCATGTTTGAGAAACAACATCAACTGTTGCTCTTGCTCCTTGCTCCTGCTTCACCCATGGCTGATCCAAACTAAGTCAGTCCCTGTGAAACCCAACGTGTTCTTAAGGTGCTTGGTTCTCCAGGTTTTCTGCTAATTTAATTAGGTTTTCTAGTCCTTTGAATTGAGTCTTGAGTCTCTCATGTTCTCATCAAAAAGGAACATAAATGGAATTTTAGTGACTGAAAGCCCATAGTGATGGCACTTAGTGTGATTGTTGCAGAGTAATGACTGCATAAAAAGCTGAACAGACTTGTACTTCAAGGACGCATGGGCTGTGTACGGTGGCTCACGCCTATAATCCCAGCACTTTGGGAGGCTGAGGTGAGCAGATCGCCTGAACTCAGGAGTTCAAGGCTAGCCTGGACAACATGGTGAAACCTGAATTCTACTAAAAATGCAAAAATTAGCTGGGTGTGGTGGTGCTCGCCTATAGTCTCAGCTACTTGGGAGGCTGAGGCAAGAGAATTGCTTGAACCCAGGAGGCAGATGCTGCAGTGAGCTGAGATCACACCACTTCATTCCATCCTGGGTAACAAGGCAAGAATCCATCTCAATAAGAGAAGGAAGTATGGGTTGTTAGGCTGGGCCCAAGTAGGCGGAGACATGGTATAAAATTGGCTTATTAGCAGATTAATCGAGTAAGTCATCCTCTGACTCTCATTAATTTTAAGAAAACTATCAGCCGGGCGCGGTGGCTCAAGCCTGTAATCCCAGCACTTTGGGAGGCCGAGGCGGGTGGATCACGAGATCGAGACCATCCTGGTCAACATGGTGAAACCCCGTCTCTACTAAAAATACAAAAAATTAGCTGGGCATGGTGGCGCGTGCCTGTAATCCCAGCTACTCAGGAGGCTGAGGCAGGAGAATTGCCTGAACCCGGGAGGTGGAGGTTGCGGTGAGCCGAGATTGCGCCATTGCACTCCAGCCTGGGTAACAAGAGCGAAACTCCGAAACTCCGTCTCAAAAAAAAAAAAAGAAAAAAAAAAAAGAAAACTATCATTCCAGGTTGTTCCTTTTATTATCTGTTAAGCAAAGATGTTCTTTTCATAAGGTTTTCTATCTAATTTGTATGTGTGTGATTTTATTATTTATTATTATTTTTTATTTTTTTAGAGTCTTGCTCTGTCGCTCAGGCTGAAGTGCAGAGGTGTGATCTTGGCTCACTGCAACCTGCACCTCCCTGGTTCCCTGAGTACCTGAGATTATAGACACACACCATCACATCCTTGCTAATTTTTGTATTCTTATAGGGGTTCTACTATATTAGCCAGGCTGGTTCTCAAACTCCTGACCTCAAGTGATGCACCAGCCTTGGCCTCCCAAAGTTCTGGGATTACAGCCATGAGCCACTATGCTTGGCCTGTATGTGTGTGAATTATTGTATAGTATTAAATAAACATTTTATGAGCTTAGGTGGTTTTATAACTGCCCAAAATGCCTATAAACCATTAGACTTCTGAACTATTAATCGTTGGGCTAACTTTACAATAGGTAATTTATGAAGAAACAGTTGCACTTAATGGTTTACCTGATATTTTGCCCATAATCTTATGGTTTAATAGAGTGTATTGTTAACTACCCACATAGAAGAAAGAAGTGCCAACTTTGGAGAAACATGTCTATCTGACTACAATGAGATACTCAGCAGAATGACATCATTTGTTTTTCAGAGCTCCACTGCTTCAAAACGTGTGACACCTCCAAGAAATGTGAATTCATTACAGTTATCTTGTGTTTTCAACATCCATCAAGTTCCACTGTAATGGCAAGAGTTATGATTTACATTAAACCAGAGGAAATGGGACTTAGCCACAATAATTCAAGAATCTTTAAATTCCAAGAATTTCCTGTAATTCCAGGATTTTGGGAGGCTGAGGCGTGTGGATCACAAGGTCAGGAGTTCAAGACCAGCCTGACCAACATGGTGAAACGCTGTCTCTACTAAAAATACAAAAATCAGCTGGATGTGGTGGTGCATGCCATAATCCCAGCTACTCGGGAGGCTGAGGCAAGAGAATTGCTTGAACCTGGGAGGTGAAGGTTGCTGTGAGCCAAGATCACGCCATTGCACTCCAGCTGGGGCAACAAGAGCGAAACTCTGTCTCAAAAAAAAAAAAAAAATTTCCAAGCCACAGCAAGGTTTCAGTCATTGTGTGTAATGTCTTGCTTTAGACCTTTATCATGCAGCCAGTGGCCAAGACTTGGACCTAAAGGATAAAACTCTCCAGACTATCTGCTGCCTTCTCAGTTCTCTGACTGCCCAGTGCAATGGTTTGCCCTCAACTTGCCTAAGCCAGTCTTTGCAGATATTGAAGTCCAGTTGCTTTCTTCCCCAACCATTGCTGGACTCTTGTATTATTAGGCCTCAGGATCAGTCTCATTTCATACTTCTGTTTGATCTTTAATAGTCTCTTCCAGGCCAGTGGCTCACGCCTGTAATCCCAGCACTTTGGGAGGCCAAGGAGGGTAGATTGCTTGAAGTCAGGAGTTCAAAACCAGCCTGGACAACATGGTGAAACCAAGTTTTTTTAAAAAAGATTTTTGGCTGGGTGCAGTGGCTCACGCCTGTAATCCCAGCACTTTGGGAGGCCGAGACGGGTGGATCACGAGGTCAAGAGATCGAGACCATCCTGGTCAACAAGGTGAAACCCCGTCTCTACTAAAAATGCAAAAAATTAGCTGGGCTTGGTGGCGCATGCCTGTAATCCCAGCTACTCCGGAGGCTGAGGCAGGAGAATTGCCTGAACCCAGGGGGCAGAGGTTGCAGTGAGCCGAGATCGCACCATTGCACTCCAGCCTGGGTAACAAGAGCGAAACTCCGTCTCAAAAAAAAAAGAAAAGAAAAGAAAAGAAAATTTTAAGTCCACATTCATTTTCGTATCTTTCTTCTCAACTCCTGAAAATCACCTGTGCCCCTGATGGGACTGAATCTGTCAATCTCTATGCTATTTCCAGAAATCTGCATGAATCCTTCTCTCACTGTCTTCAGATCTCTGTCACATTTCCCCTCCCTTGACTGCCTCTTTAAAATAGCACCCCTGGCTGGGTGTGGTGACTCACTCCTGTAATCCTAACCCAAACTGCTGTGATAACAGGCATGAACCACTGTGCTGGGCAAGAGATTGTTTTTTGTTGTTGTTGTTTGTTTTGATGGAGTGTCTCTCTCTCTCTCTCCCTCTCTCTCTCATTCTTGCAACACTAGAATGCAGTGGCACAATCTCGGCTCACTGCAACCTCCCCCTGCCAGATTCAAGTGATTCTCCTGCCTCAGCCTCCCGAATAGCTGGGACTACAGGTGCACACCACCACACCCAGCTAATTTTTGTATTTTTAGTAGAGACAGGGTTTCATCATGTTGGCCAGGATGGTCTCGATCTCTTGACCTAGTGATTCGCCCGCCTCAGCCTCCCAAAGTGCTGAGATTACAGGCGTGAGCCACCTGTCCAAGAGACTGCTTTAAGGGTATTTGCTTTTACCAGTTAAACTGGTCTTGTATTTATCTAAGTGGCCAAAGATCAAAAGTTAATTTTCTGGCCAAGCACAGTGGCTCATGTCTATAATCCCAGCACTTTGAGAAGCCAAGGTGGACAGATCACATGAGGCCAGGAGTTCGCAACAGCCTTAGCAACATGGTAAAACCCTGTCTACTAAACATACAAAAATTAGGTGGACATAATGGTGCATGTCTGTAATTCCAGCTACTCGAGAGGCTGAATCTGGAGAATTCTTTGAACCCAGGAGGTGGAGGGTGAAGTGAGCCCAGATTGCACCACTGCACTCCAGCCTGGGAGAAAAAGCGAGACTCTCTCTGTCTCAAAAAAAAAAAAAAAAAAAAAAAAAGGAAAATTTTCTACCCTGAAAGAACTGGAAAACAAGCCTAGAAAATAGAGCCTATCAGCTGGGCGCAGTGGCTCATGCCTGTAATTCCTGCACTTTGGGAGGCCAAGGCGGGCAGATCACCTGAGGTCAGGAGTTCGAGACTAGCCTGGCCAACATGGCAAAACCCTGTCTCTACTACAAATACAAAAATTAGGCATGATGGCACAAACCTGTAGTCTCAGCTACTCCGAGGGCTGAGACAGGAAAATCACTTTAACTCAGGAGGCGGAGGTTGCAGTGAGCTGAGATCTCGCCACTGCACTCTAGTTTGGGCAATAGAGTAAGACTGTCTCAAAAAGATAAAAATAAAGAAAATGAAGCATATCTGTTGCTCGCCTGTCCCAAAGCTCTGGCTTGGTCCACCTTGGCTAGTACTGCCCTGTCTAATCCCCACACTCTGCCACGGCTATTTGGAAGCAGAATAAAATCAGGTGCTGCCTGCCTTGTCTCCTGTCCGGATTTATTGCTGTGCCTCTCTGTACCCCCTCTTGGCCTCCTATTTTCTACCCATTCTCCTTTACCTTCTTTCCCTCTGACTTCAGTTACTCAGCAGTGGTTGCTGCCACTTGGCCAGATCCAGGGGTAGAAAAAGGGTTTCAAAGCCTGTTGCTTTGGATAACCAGAGAACTGAGTAGTGTCAGGGCCCAAGTCCATAGCTGGGGCCGATAGGAAGAGAGAGGGCTCACTGCTGGGCAGATCTCAAGGTCAGGAACCCAGAACGCCTGGGAATCCATCACCAAGACACAATTTTTTTCTGGTCAGGTTTACTGAGGAGTAATTTACATAAAACAAAATTCACCCTTTTTGGTGTAGACTTCTATAAGTTTTTTTGTTTGTTTCTTTTGGTTTTTTTGAGACGAAGTTTCACACGTTACCCAGGCTGGAGTGCAATGGCATGATCTCGGCTCACCGCAACCTCCGCCTCCTGGATTCAAGCAATTCTCCTGCCTCAGCCTCCCGACTAGCTGGGACTACAGGCGCATGCCACCATGCCCAGCTAATTTTTGTATTTTTAGTAGAGATGGGGTTTCACCTTGTTGACAAGGATGGTCTCGATCTCTTGACCTTGTGATCCACCCGCCTCGGCCTCCCAAAGTGCTGGGATTATAGGCGTGAGCCACCACGCCCGGCCGACTTCTGTAAGTTTTAACCACTGCGCATAGTCATGTAACCACTATCATGATCAAAATATGGAATGTTTTCATCACTCCTGCCCCTTTGTATTTAATTCCTTCCTCCTTTCTGGCCCCTGGATAACACTGTTCAATTTTCTGTCCCTATAGGTCTCAGTGGCAACGAATTCAAAATGTTCTTAAAATGGTGCATAGGTCAAATTAAATATTGTGAAAGTTGGCCGGGTGTGGTGGCTCAAGCCTGTAATCCCAGCACTTTGGGAGGCCGAGGCGGGTGGATCACGAGGTCGAGAGATCGAGACCATCCTGGTCAACACGGTGAAACCCCATCTCTACTAAAAATACAAAAAATTAGCTGGGCGTGGTGGCGGGTGCCTGTAATCCCAGCTACTCAGGAGGCTGAGGCAGGAGAATTGCCTGAACCCGGGAGGCGGAGGTTGCAGTGAGCCGAGATCGCGCCATTGCACTCCAGCCTGGGTAACAAGAGCGAAACTCCGTCTCAAAAAAAAAAAAAATATTGTGAAAGTTAAATTCAGTTTGTTCTTCAGGTTTAGGTGATTACAAAAAAACCAAAAGCTCTATGTTCTCTGCCAAAATTCCTGTGAAAGGAAATCGAAAGTCTGGCTTGCATGCTTGAAATGGTGGGTCAGTGGGGAAACAAGGGACTCCAACAGAATTTAAAGTTAAGTAAGCATCCATCACCCTAAAATTTATTGAGAGACTGCTAGATGGCAGCCAGGCATATGCTATGAGATGCAACTATTAGCCCCCCTTTTCTTTTTTTGTTGTTGTTTTTGACAGAGTCTCACTCTGTTGCCAGGCTGGAGTGCAGTGGCATGATCTTGGCTCATGCAACCTCTGCCTCCTGGGTTCAAGTGATTCTCCTGCCTCAGCCTCCAGAGTAGCTGGGACAACAGGCGCCCACCACCACACCCTGCAAATTTTTTATATTTTAGTAGAGACAGGGTTTCACTATGTTGGCCAGGATGGTCTCGATCTGCCAACCTCATGATCACTTGGCCTCCTAAAGTGCTGGGATTACAAGGTGTGACCCACTGCGCCCGGCCTTAGCCCCACTTGTCACAGAGAAAGACAGGAGATTTTAAAAAGTTAAGCAGGCAAGGCCCGGTGGCTCATGCCTGTAATCCCAGCACTTTGGGAGGCTGAGGCAAGAGAATTGCTTGAGCCCAGAAGTTCAAGATCAGCCAGGGCAACATAGTGAGATCCTGCCTCTACAAAATATAAATAAGAAAATTACCTGGGCATGGAGGTGCACACCTATAGTCTCAGCTACCCGGGAAACTGAGGTGGGATGATCCCTTGAACCTGGGAGACTGAGGAGGCTACAGTGAACTGGGATTACACTACTGTGCTCCCGCCAAGGCAACAGAGCAAAACCTTGTCTCAAAAAAAAAAAAAAAAAAAAAAAAAAAAAAGGTCGGGTGTGGTGTCTGACGCCTGTAATCCCAGCACTTTGGGAGGCCAAGGCAGGTAGATCATCTGAGGTCAGGAGTTCAAGACAAGTCTGGCCAACATGGTGAAAGTAAAAATACAAAACTTAGCCAAGTGTGGTGGTGTGTGCCTACAATCCCAGCTGCTCAGGAGGCTGAGGCAGGAGAATCCCTTGAACCTGGGAGGCAGAGATGGCAGTGAGCTGAGATGGTGCGATTGCACTCCAGCCTGGGTGACAGAGCGAGACTCCATCTAAAAAAAAAAAAAAAAGAAAGCCGGGCGCAGTGGCTCAAGCCTGTAATCCCAGCACTTTGGGAGGCCGAGGCGGGTGGATCACAAGGTCAAGAGATCGAGACCATCCTGGTCAACATGGTGAAACCCCGTCTCTACTAAAAATACAAAAAATTAGCTGGGCATGGTGGCGCGTGCTTGTAATCCCAGCTACTCAGGAGGTTGAGGCAGGAGAATTGCCTGAACCCAGGAGGCGGAGGTTGCGGTGAGCCAAGATCGCGCCATTGCACTCCAGCCTGGGTAACAAGAGCAAAAAACTCTGTCTCAAAAAAAAAAAAAAAGAAAGAAAAGAAAAGATGTAAAACAAGGAGAAATTGACAAGAATCTTATTGATGCTGTGATAAACATGATCAAGATGGGGCCAAAAAGTAAAATATTGGATTTTTTTTTTTTTTTTTTTTTTGAGATGGAATCTTGCTCTGTTGCCCAGGCTGCAATGCTGTGGCCCTATCTTGGCTCACTGAAACTTCTGTCTCCCAAGTTAAAGTAAGTCTCCTGTCTCAGCCTCCTGAGTAGCTGGGATTACAGGGATTTGCCACCACACCCAGCTAATTTTTATATTTTCAGTAGAGATGAGGTTTCGCCACATTGGTCAGGCTGGTCTTGAACTCCTGACCTCAGGTGATCCACTCGCCTTGACCTCCCAAAGTGCTGGGATTACAGGCATGATCCACCGTGCCTGGCCAAAATATTGAATTCTAATTAAAGAGTAGGGTGAGGAGGGGCACAGAGGACAGCCTAGAGGGGAGACTGCACTGCGAGCATCCCTGGAGTGAAGAAGGTATGCACCAGACAGACGGGATGGCAGCATGTGCCATAGGGGAAGCTGAGCGCTGCTGGAAAGAATCCAGGTGAGTACTAGGATGGTCAGATTGGAATTGTGCTAAGAATTCTGGACTTTATCTTGTGAGCTATTGATGTATTTGTTACCTCATTTAAACCTTAGAACTAACCTGAGAGGATTAAGAAAAAAAAAAGAAAGAAAAATCACGTGTGGTGGTTCACACCTGTAATCTCAACAGATTGAGATGAGGTTGAGGTGGAAGGTCACAGAGACCAGCTTGGGCAACACAACAAGACCCCATCTCTACGAAAAATAAAAAGCATATCCCTTTTTTTTTTTTTTTTTTTTTGAGATGAAGTCTCACTTATTTCCCAGGCTAGAAGGCAGTGGTGCAATCCTGTCTTACTGCAATCTCCAACTCCTGTGTTCAAGTGATTCTTGTGCCTCAGACTCTCAAGTAGCTGGGATTATAGGTGTGCCCCATCATGCCCGGCAAATTTTTTTTTTTTTTTTTTTTTTTTTTTTGAGACGAAGTCTTGCACTGTCGCCCAGGCTATAGTGCAGTGGCATGATCTCGGCTCACTGCAATCTCTGCCTCCTGGGTTCAAGCAATTCTCCTGCCTCAGCCTCCCAAGTAGCTAGGACTACGGCGCACACCACCACGCCCAGCTAACTTTTTTGTATTTTTAGTAGAGATGGGGCTTTTTTCGTATTTTTAGTAGAGATGGGGTTTCACCACGTTGGCCAGGATGGTCTCAATCTCCTGACCTCGTGATCTGCCCGCCTTGGCCTCCCAAAGTGCTAGGATTACAGGCATGAGCCACAATGCCTGGCCTAATTTTTGTATTTTTAGTTGAGATGGTGTATCGCCATGTTGGCCAGACTGGTATTAAACTCCTGACCTCAAGTGATCTGCTTGCCTCAGCCTCCCAAAGTGCTGGGAAAATGGGCATGAGCCACAATGCTCTGCATATATCCCTATTTTACAGGCAAGGAAGTTCAGATTAAAGAAACAGCACTTTGGGATGCCGAGGTGGTGGACAGATCACTTGAGGCCAGGAGTTCAAGACAAGCCTGGCCAACATGGCAAAACCCCATCTCTACTAAACATACAAAAAATTAGCCAGGTACAGTGGTGCATGTCTGTAATCCCAGCTACTCAGGAGGCTGAGCCAGGAGAATCACTTGAACCTGGGAGGTGGAGGTGGCAGTGAAACAAGATTGCTCTACTGCAGTCCAGCCTGGGTGACAAAGCAAGACTGTCTCAAAAAAAAAAAAAAAAAAAAAAAAAGAGAAAGAAAAGAAAGAAGTGAGCTGTTAACAATCATAAAGTTAGAGGTGGGAGCATGACTCGGGGGTCATTTGAACACAAACCACAGGCATCCCCAACTCTGCCTGACACTCTCAGGGCACTAAAGCCATAGGTAGGAGCTGCTTGCACCTTCTCTGAGCTGGAGCCCAGACAAGCTCATCCCCCTCCCCAACCTCAGCCTCTGCCTCCTGGGAACCTGAAGAGGAATCCTCCCATTCCCACCCTACACACTCTGACCTCTTCCTCTTTCCAGTCTTCAGCTCTCACCACACCCCACCAACATCCAGGATCCCCACAGCCACGCCACGTGGAACGGCCCAAGCTCCCCCGACAGCCAGCTCACAGCCCTCAGAGCCTCCACCAAGCTGCTGGCCAACTGCTCTACCTTGGAAACCCTCGCCCCATCACCTCTCGATTTTCAAGCCCTTCCATAAACCTAGCTGACTCCCAATTGTACTTTCCAGAAAAATTCCATAACACTCCTCCTTCCCTCCCCACTAGAATTAGGGGTTCCATCATCTCTACTTCCAAAACACCTAATCTGCCCTATGACTGTCCATACTGAGTCATATAGTTGAATTCATATCATCCTAGCTTTATAGCCATATAGGGACATTCTGGAAAGGACTGTTGAATAAATGGAAGGAAGGAAGGAAAGCAAGAAGAAACAAAGGAGGGAGGGAAGGGAGGGAGGGAAGTAAGGAGGGAGGGAGGGAAGGAGGGAGGGAGGGAGGGAAGGAGGGAAGGAAGGAAGGAAGGAAGGAAGGGAGGAAGAAAAAAAGGAGGGAGGGAGGGAGGGAAGAATGCAGGGAGGGAAGAAGGGAGGAAAGGAAGTAAGGGAGGGAGGGAAGGAAGGAGGGAGGGAGGGAAGAAGGGGAAGGAGGGAGGGAAGAAAGGAAGGGAGAGAGGGAGGAAGGAAGGAAGGAAGGAGAGAGGGAGGAAGGGAGGGATTGGAATTCCCTTGTCTGCTCCAAAGCCCTGGCACTCTCCCCTCGACTGGGGGCTTCTTCTCCAGCATGGCACGCCCACACCACCTGAGCTGGGCCCCAGGATATCCTCCCCCATGGTCTGCTGTGGCCATCTGGCCTCCTTTCTTGGAAGCGCTGCCCTCATCAAAAAGCAGAGCCAGATACAGATGGTCCAGAACCAGAGGAAATTCCCAGACCGCTCTTGCCACCTTACTGCTCAGAGGGATGGCAAGAGTTAACAAGTCATTCTGCCTGGAAAGAATGAGGAAGAGAGCCTTGGCCCTTGCTGAGGTCACTCAGCACCACCTCCCAATCCCCCTCCAGAGTCAATGGCAGCCTCTGACATCAGCCATGGCCATAGGCTCGATCCTCCCACCTCCTCCCCTCTCCGAATAGCCATAATTCTCCACAGAAAGGCAGCAGCAGGGCCTTGAGGATCATCTGCATGGCATGTCCCATAATAACCGCCTCCCGCTTCCCCCCGACCTCGCTGAGGCAGGCACACATGTGCAGGAGGGGCACATGCCCCAGCAGATGAGAGAGAGGAGGCGGGGGAGCTGGTGCCTGGCCTGCCCAGCCCAGCCCATCCACTTCAGCTCCTCTCTGAAAGGTCCTAGGCACAGGCTGACAGAGGAGGAGAGGCCCTTCTGTCCTCCTGGGGACTCTCTAAGGGCTGGAGACAATGCCTTCAGGCAGGTTTCTGAGTCTAAGGATGTACTTGCGCCCCTAGCTGCTTTCCCAGTTGGTCACTCAATAGAGGAGCACACCAGGTGCAGTGGCTCGCTTTGGGAGACTGAGGCAGGAGGATGGCTTGACCCAAGGAGTTCAAGACCAGCCTGGGCAACATAGCAAGAGCCCATCTCTATTTTTAAAAATAAAAGAAAAATTTAATAGAGAAGGAGCAAAAGTCCCCTGTGTCTCTGATGGAGCTGAATGCTGAGGGTAGGGGGCAGCATTTAAGGGGGAAGGTGGACCCAGTACCTGCCTTGGGGAGATAATTCCACAGAAGAGATAAGCAAACACTCACAAACAAGTCAACAAATCAGGACCAGAGCTAAGCCCCTCAAGTGATACTGACCGTAAGGGTGTGGTGGGAGGAACCAGCCATTCCAGAAGACAGGGGTGGTCCAGGAAGCCTTCCTGGAGGAGAAGGACTTGAGGAAGGGGCCAGGTGCCTCTGGGCAGCCTCTGCTCACAGGATTCTCCCAACTGCCTCACCAAGGTGGAAATCAGGGGTTGGGGGAATAACTCCCCAGTTGTCTGGGCTCCAGGAGCCCACCCACTGCCTCACCAAGGTGGAAATCGGGTCTCGAGGACAACTCCCCTGTTCTGTATGGGCTCCAGGTGCCAGGCCTGGCTCTGAGCAGATCCTGTCCCTTTCATCCTGTCTGGAGTGGGGAAGACAGTGAGAGTGTGTGGGGCCCCGGTACTGCTCCCCATTTTTAGGACTCCCCTCTGCCTCCTTGAGGTGGTGGGAGGACACAGAACCCCCTCACACAGGGAGCAGGGCCCTGGCTAGGGGCAGTTCCAATGCAAGTCTTTCCACTCCCAATATTCTTGACCAGTGAATCAATCTGGCTTAAAAGCAGCCTCAAGGTCACCATTAAGGGAAGAGATTCCGTCACAGCCCAGCACGTGCTGTGCCTGGGTAAGGGTGAACAGGAAATGCAGAGACCTCCCAGGGCCTTGCTCAGCCTGACAGGGCCCCCAAAGTGCAAAGACTAGGGTGAACACCCCAATGCCCTGTCTTTCCAAGCTTCTGCACATACCAAGACCCTCAGCCCAGCTCATGCAGCCAAAGCTACTGGGGGAAAAGCGTGAGAAAGGGTGCGGGCATGGCCCAGGCCCACATCTTCTCACTGCTGTAAGCTGATAAGGCTGCACCCCCAACTCAGCCGTGAGAGGTCATTCCTGCTCCAGCACAGACCCGAGAGGAACCCGCACTCAGAACAGGGCTTTGGGAAAGGTTGTTTCTATAAATGGATGAGTAAATAAATGGACAGTTGAACATACCAGGTGTCCTGGGGACTGCAGGAGGAACTGTGCAGATGGCCTGAAGGCCAGAGGCTTGCGTTGTTGTTCTGGCCCTGCCCCTGGCCAGCTGTTTAACCTCGAACAAGTCAATTCCACTCTCTGGACTTCAGGGTCCTCACCCAGAACAACAGCCAGATGGTCTCTACTGCCTGTTAAACATCCTGGTTCACTCGCCTGAGATGGTGGTTCTCAAAAGTGTAGTGTGTACACACAACACATGCATTGCAACCACTGGGAAGTTATTTATGCATGTATGTATGTATGTATGTGTGAAGACGGAGTCTCACTCTGTTGCCCAGGCTGGAATGCAGTAGTGCGATCTTGGCTCACTGCAACCTCTGCCTCCTGGGTTCAAGTGATTCTTATGCCTCAGCCTCCCGAGTAGCTGGGACTACAGGTGTGCACCACCACACCTGGCTAATTTTTTATTTTTAGTAGAGATGGAATTTCCCATGTTGGCCAGGCTGGTCTTCAACTCCTGACCTCAAGTGATCTGCCCACCTCAACCAAAGGGCTGGGATTACAGGTGTAAGCCACTGCGTCTGGCCAAGGGAAGTTTTTTCTTCTTATTTATTTATTTTCTTTTTTTTTGAGACAGAGTTTCACTCTTGTTACCCAGGCTGGAGTGCAATGGCGCGATCTCGGCTCACCGCAACCTCCGCCTCCTGGGTTCAGGCAATTCTCCTGCCTCAGCCTCCCGAGTAGCTGGGATTACAGGCACGCGCCACCATGCCCAGCTAATTTTTTTGTATTTTTAGTAGAGACGGGGTTTCACCATGTTGACCAGGATGGTCTCTATCTCTTGACCTCGAGATCCACCCACCTCGGCCTCCCAAAGTGCTGGGATTACAGGCTTGAGCCACCGCGCCCGGCCTTTTCTTCTCTTTTAATGCAGGTTTCTGAGCCTCAATTCCAGATCAGCTGAGCCTGGAGTTTCTGAGGACAAGGGCTAGAAATCTGCACTTTAAACTCCTGAGAACTACTGTGTGCCTTCATCTAAATTGCCCCCATCCCAGTGGCCGCTGCTTCTCTCCCCTCCATCTCTCCAGCCTGACCCTGGCCTCCCTACTCCCTGCTACACCCTCCCCCCGCGCTCCCCACAAATGGCCAAAGCAGCAGTGTGAGGCAATCGTTCTATCCTTGACCCCTTCCTTTGTACATTGAGTGATGGCGTTTTTATCTCGATGATGATGCACAGCCTTCAGCGGGGGGTATTTAAGACGCAGAACACCAGGTCCAGGCTGCAGCTGCGGCACTCAGAGGTGAAGCTTGAGGGGCTCCAGAAGGACGAAAAAGCAGCAGCAGCCCCACCACTGCCACATCTGCCAGGAAACAATGCTGCTAGCGACATTCAAGCTGTGTGCCGGGAGCTCCTACAGACACATGCGCAACATGAAGGGTGAGCACTGCGGGAAGGAGGCAATGAGGGGTTGGCCAAGAGCTCTCAGCAGATGAGGCTCAGGCCACCCAATTCCGATCCTAGTTGTGCCTCTTACTAGGTGAACCTGGGCAAGTTTCTTTCGTCTGAATCTCAGTTTTCCCTTCTGAAGAAGTGCGCTGGTTATAAGATGTATCCCATCCACGTTCTATAATTTCTGGTCTCCCCTCTAGAACTCCAGTCTTTTTTTCACCTTTTCTTTCTTCCTTTTACCTTCCCTCCTTCTGTCCCTTTCTTCCTTCCTTTTTCTTCCTTTGTTCTTTTTTTCTTCTACCTTTTCTTTGTTTATTTGAATCAAGGTTTCTGTCACAGAGACTGGAATACAGTGGAATAACAACTCACTGCAGCCTCAAACTCCTGGGCTCAAGGGATTCTCTCACCTTGGCCCCCCAAAGTGCTGGGATTACAGGTGTGAGCCACCAGGCCTGGCCTGTTTTATTTGAGACGGAGTCTTGCTCTATTGCTCAGCCTTGATCACAGTGGCATGATCTTGGTTCACTGCAACTTCCACCTCCTGGGTTCAAGTGATCTCCTGCCTCAGCCTCCTGAGGAGCTGGGATTACAGGTCCACGCCACCATGCCTGGATAATTTTTGTATTTTTAGTAGAGACAGGGTTTTGCCATGTTGACCAGGCTGGCTTTGAACTCCTGACCTCAGGTGATCAGCCCTATTCTGCCTCCCAAAGTGCTGGGATTCTAGGTGTGAGCCACAGCGCTCAGCCTGTTTTATTTTTGAGGCAGAGTCTGCTCTGATACCCAGGTTGGAGTTCAGTGGTGCTGTCTTGGCTCACTACAGCCTCCTGGTTCAAATACTTCTCCTGCCTCAGCCTCCTGAGTAGCTGGGACTACAGGCATGCACCACCATGCCTGGTCATCTTTTTGAAGGATTTCTGACTTTGCCTTCTTTTACTGCTGGACAAGGCTTGTAGCAGGGATACCAAGAAAGTCTTGCCCACAGTGGCAGAGTAAATACTAGATTTGACTCCCACAGGCAAGAAAAGATGGAGAAGAGAGACAGGGGAGTAAGACAGGTAAGGAGAAGACGGCCAGGTGCGGTGGCTCACGCCTGCAATCCCAGCACTTTGGGAGGCCAAGGCAGGCGGATCACGAGGTCAAGAGGTTGAGACCATCCTTGCAACATGGTGAAACCCCATCTATACTAAAAATACAAAAATTAGCTGGGCGTGGTGGCGTGCACTTGCAGTCCTAGCTATTTGGGAGACTGAGGCAGGAGAACTGCTGGAACCTAGGAGGTGGAGGCTGCAGTGAGCCAAGATCAAGTCACTGCATTCCAGCTGCTTAACAGAGCAAGACTCCATCTGGAAAAAAAAAAAAAGAGAGAGAGAGAGAAGATGGTGGGGCTGGGAAGGCTGGTTGCTACTGAATAGCCAGAAAGAGGCAGGAACCAGCTACAAGAGGCCACTTTTGCAGAGCTGATTAGCACCCAAGGTCATTTGAATCAATCTCCTGCTGCCACTGAAGGCTACACAAGTCAATCTAGACACAATCTTTCCAATTGCACTGGATCGAATTAGCTACTGTTAGAGCCGGAAGCCATTCATAGATCTGCAGCCAGCAGTGAGGTTGTCCTCATTAGATGGATAGGACTTGCCTGGCTCAGAATCCAGGGGCACACGGAGCAGATTATGCATGCAAGCACAAAGTTACATGCAAGCACAGTCACATGCAAGCACAGTTACATGCAAGCACACAGTCACATGCAAGCACACAGTCACATGCATGCACAGATTCATACAAGCACACAGACCTCATGGAAACACACAGACCTCATGGAAACACATAGACCTTATGTAAACAGATGTCATGCAAGCACACAGACCTCATGTAAGCACGCAGACTCATGCAAACACACAGACTTCATGCAAGCAGACTCATGCAAGCACACAGACCTCATGTAAACAGACTCATGCAAGCACAGACTTGTGCAAATACAGATTCACGTAAACACAGACTTCATACAAGCAGACTCATGCAAGCACACAGACCTCATGTAAACAGACTCATGCAAGTACACAGACTTGTGCAAGCACAGATTCATGTAAACACACAGACCTCATGCAAGCACATATACATGCAAGCACACAGACTCATGCAAACACAGATACATGCAAGCACACAGACTCATGTAAGCACATGGCCTCATGCAAGCACAGATGCATGCAAGCACACAGACCTCAGGTAAGCAGACAGACTTCATGCAAGCACAGATGCATGCAAGCACACAGACCTCAGGGGTTGTATTCTCCTTCTGAAGTAGGATTCTTCTGGTTGTTTGAACACAGCTTCTTCCCCTTTAGGGACAGAAAATCCAGCAGGCTCTGGTACAGCCCGTCTCCAGGCACCCTAGATGGAAGTTAGATTTCTGAACCCTGGAGCACTGTGGTGGGAGCTGGGGGCCAGGGTCTAGTTCAGGTCCCTCCTAGAATCCTGTGTGCTCCTGAGCAAGTCACTTCCCTCTCCAAGCCAATTTCCTCACTTGTGACAAGATGAGGAGGTGAATGGTCCATCTCTAAGGGGCTTTCCAGCTCCTAGAAAAAGGGTTCTTCCCTCCCTGCAGGGCTGAGGCAACAGGCTGTGATGGCCATCGGCCAGGAGCTGAACCGGAGGGCCCTGGGGGGCCCCACTCCTAGTGCATGGATTAACCAGGTTCGGCGGCGGAGCTCTCTGCTTGGTAAGTGCTGAGGCTTCTGGGGTCCCGGTACTTCCCAGGGAAGCTCCTGGGAGGGTGATGTGGTGCATGTGGCTTTGGCTCCCCTCATGCCCTTCTTTCATTGTGATAGAACATTCCCAGGTAGAGTTCCTCAAGGTCAGATCCCCCTCCGGTCACCTATGGTGGCTGTGTCTAACTTGACCAGCAGGCTGGCCCCTATGGCTTTGGTTCTGGCTCTTCAGAGGAAAGAGCAGACACAGAGTTCCAGGGATGAGAGCTGGTGGAGGCTGGGAGATGAAGGAAGCTCTGTCTCTCTTTGGCTGTGTACCCCAGGTTCTCGGCTGGAAGAGACTCTCTACAGTGACCAGGAGCTGGCTTATCTCCGACAGGGGGAGGAGGCCATGCAAAAAGCCTTGGGCATCCTAAGCAATCAGGAGGGCTGGAAGAAGGAGAGCCAGCAGGTAAGCGTCGGGGAGAAGCCTGTGGTTCCTCCTTGCTCTACTGCCATCCTCAAGGCCAGCTGGGGCTACTGTTCTTCCCAGAATTTCTGTCTCGCAGCAGTCACTGGGCAGCCAGTGGTTTTAACTTGAGAACTCTCCCAAGAATATATTCTCAGATTAATGCTCTTCCCCCATAGAAGGCATCCTGGAGAGTCCTGTTGGAGAAACACTATTCCTGTGTCCTTAGCTACAGGATAGGATTGCATTGTGGACCCACTTGGCAGGGACCATGCAAGAGGGACTCCTAAGTGCACACGAGTCCTCATCGCCCTGGGTCAGGTCTCCTAACGACACCAAAGTGCACTGTCTTGTGCTGTCAGCCCACTTGTGGTGGGGTTTGCAGGGGTGATGTGGGCTCACCCTGCAACAGGCCTGGACTAGAACACAGAGTGGCCCACAGCCTTCTGGGGTTCTCTGTGCTTGAGCACTGCCCCATCACTGGGGACAGTAACCAGGTTCACAGTTAATGCTGGTGGCTCTGTCATGGAGACTTTGGTGGCTTTACCTTCATCAAAAGCTGACATGCTGCCCACTACCCAAGTTCAGGTAGAACCTCTCCTTCTCTAAGTTCTCAGAGTAATGGAGTTACCAGGCTACTTGTCTGGGAGTCAAGGAACCCGGGACTTAGGCCAGCACTCTCTTAGCTAAGGGTTCCTGAGCCAATCACTGGCCTTCTCTGGCCCCACATTCTTCTGGTGTGGAATGAGGCATTGAACTAAAACAAATTTTTAAGATCTCATCAACATTCCACATATCTAGTTAAGCTGATGTAAACCACTTTTCCCACTCCCAGGTTTCTCTCTTGGGATCCTCGAGCTTCTGAAGTCAAGTAAGGGTCTTTTCAGTTGGACCTACCCATACCACCATCATTCGCCACCAAAACAAAGGGTCCAGGGGGGCTGGGCGCAGTGGCTCATGCCAGGAGGCTGAGATGGGAGGACTGCTTGAACCTAGGAGTTTGAGGCCAACCTGAGCAACACAGGGAGATCTCTATTAAAAAAAATAATAATAAAAATGTATGCCTGTAGTCCCAACTACTTGGGAGACTCAACTAGAAAGATTACTTGAGCCCAGAAGGTTGAGGTTATGTCACTGCACGATTGTCACGCACTCCAGCCTGGACAACAACAGACTCTGTCTCAAAAAAACAAGAAAAAAATGTAAAAAAGGGCCCAGTAACAGCAGGTAACCTCCTCCAGTTGTTAGCTGACGCACAAGGCCATGGCAACAATGATTACCAACTCTATCTTAGGACAGTTCCAGGCTTCCTCGTGCTCAGCTTAAAGTTCCTTTGCTGTTCCTCTTCCCACCTTGCTTGGTATCATCTATGACAGGCGTCCCCAAACTGCGGCCCCCCTGATGCCATTTATCCGGCCCCCCGCCACACTTGAGGAAGGGGCACCTCTTTCATTGGTGGTCAGTGAGAGGAGCACGGTATGTGGCGGCCCTCCAACGGTCTGAGGGACAGTGAACTGGCCCCCTGTGTAAAAAGTTTGGGGACACCTGATCTATGAGACCTAGGCTAAAATAGATATATATATATATATTTGTTTTTTGTTTTTGAGACGGAGTCTAAGTCAGCCAGGCTGGAGTGCAGTGGTGCAATCTCGGCTCACTGCAACCTTTGCCACCCGGTTCAAGCGATTCGTAGCTGGGATTACAGGTGCCCACCACCGTGCCTGGCTAATTTTTGTAGTTTTAGTAGAAACAAGGTTTCACCATCTTGGCCAGGCTCATCTTGAACTCTTGACCTCGTGATCCACCTGCCTCGGTCTCCCAGAATGCTGGGATTACAGGCGTGAGCCACTGCACCCAGCCAAGAATATTTTTGTCTAACCCTCTCCTGGGGCTCCTTTCTCTGACAGGACAATGGGGACAAAGTGATGAGTAAAGTGGTCCCAGATGTGGGAAAGGTGTTCCGGCTGGAGGTCGTGGTGGACCAGCCCATGGAGAGGCTCTATGAAGAGCTCGTGGAACGCATGGAGGCCATGGGGGAGTGGAACCCCAGTGTCAAGGAGATCAAGGTAAGCAAAGTCCAGGTGTGGGTGGCAGGGGCCCAGGAGAGCCCAGTGGAAACGGTGGATCAAAGAGGGGACCCCTAGGTGTGGGAGGTGTTTAGCTCAACACGGGCTGAGTTGTGATTCTGGTTCCCCATGGCCTGGTAGGTCCTGCAGAAGATTGGAAAAGATACAGTCATTACCCATGAGCTGGCTGCAGAGGCAGCAGGAAGCCTGGTGGGGCCCCGTGACTTTGTGAGCGTGCGCTGTGCCAAGCGCCGAGGCTCTACCTGTGTGCTGGCTGGCATGGCCACAGACTTCGGGAACATGCCTGAGCAGAAGGGTGTCATCAGGTAATACGGGTGGCAGGCTCCCAACCCCCCTCTTCCAACACAGGCCTGCAGGTGTGCACCCAAACATGTGGACTGCATCCCCCGCTCCAAGAAATCAACCCTTGATCCCCAACCAGGGCTTCCTTGTGCAAAAGAAGATACTTATTTACCAAAGCAGGGGACAAGGACAAGATAGGCCCTACCTGGCCAGCCAGACAGCTCCCAGAAAGTTTAAGAACCTTAAACTAGGCCGGGCGCGGTGGCTAAAGCCTGTAATCCCAGCACTTTGGGAGGCTGAGGCGGGTGGATCATGAGGTCAAGAGATTGAGACCATCCTTGGTCAACATGGTGAAACCCCGTCTCTACTAAAAATACAAAAAATTAGCTGGGCATGGTGGTACATGCCTGTAATCCCAGCTACTCAGGAGGCTGAGGCAGAATTGCCTGAACCCAGGAGGCGGAGGTTGCGGTGAGCCGAGATCGCGCCATTGCACTCCAGCCTGGGTAACAAGAGTGAAACTCCGTCTCAAAAAAAAAAAAACAAAAAAAAACTTAAACTTGCCCTGACCCTCTCAGAAAGTTTAGGAACCTTTATTATTTTCTGAAGCATGGGGTAGGGCTGAGGTTCAGCGAGTATGCTCAGGCACAGGTGTAATGTTGACTAAAATATTGAAATAAATCATACCACTTAGAACACCATGGCCTCCCAAATTTCACAAGGCCCCAGCCCAGCCACCAGCCTGAATCCTTTCCCTGACCTCCCTGTAATCCAGCAACTAAAGGGCACGAGCAGCCTCAGGGGCCGCTCCAGCTACAAGCAGGTTTTATTCTGATGAGGCGGTAACCGTGCCAACTGCCAAATAATTACTATTGGCAAGGGGCACTTCCCTGATGAGACTTAGAAAAGACAAGTTACTCTAGAAACGTGTATCTACAGTACTGGCATAACTGGCCAGTGCAAGAGAGAACTCAACTTGCAACTGTCCTCCTGACTTGACTTCTCCATTTGCCAGGGCGGAACATGGTCCCACTTGTATGGTGCTTCACCCGCTGGCTGGAAGTCCCTCCAAGACCAAACTCACGTGGCTGCTCAGCATCGACCTCAAGGTGAAGGGCACGGGAGATGGCTCCGGGGAGCAGGTGGTAGTGAGAAAAACAGGCTCTTCCCCTCCCCCATGCAGCACAAAGAATCCTCTTCCATTCTGATAGAATCACAGGCTGTAAGAAAAGGAAGGGCCGTGAGTGATGGCCTAATTGCTACTCTACCATCTCCAAAGCCTGTGATGGTACCCTCCTTTTTTTTTTTGAGACAGAGTCTTGCTCTGTTGTCCAGGCTGGAGTGCAGTGGCGCAATATCAGCTTGCTACAACCTCCACTTCCCAGGTTCAAGCGATTCTCCTGTCTCAGCCTCCTGAGTAAGCTGGGGTTACAAGCACGCATCACCATTGCTGGCTAAATTTTGCATTTTTAGTAGAGATGGGGTTTCACTATGTTGGCCTGGGTGGTCTCAAACTCCTGACCTTGTGATCTGCCTGCCTTGGCCTCCCAAAGTGCTGGGATTACAGGCACCGCGCCCGGCCTTTTTTTTTTTTTTGAGATGGAGTCTCACTCTGTCACCTAGGCTGGAGAACAATGACATGGTCTCAGCTCACTGCAACTTCTGCCTCCTGGGTTCAAGTGATTCTCCCGTCTCAGCCTCCTGAGTAGCTGGGACTATAGGTGTGTGCCACCACACCTGTCTAATTTTTGTATTTTTAGTAGAGACAGGGTTTCACTATGTTGGCCAGGCTGTCTCAAACTCCTGACCTCAAGTGATCCGCCCACCTCAGTTTTCCAAAGTGCTGGGATTACAGGTGTGAGCCACTGTGCTGGGCCTTCTTCTGTCTTACAGCAAAGTTCAACTCTGTATGTAGTTATCATTTTGGAAAGAAGGAAACTTAGGTCCAGAAATCTGAAGCATGAAAAAGGTGACATAACTTGTTCAGGGTCACACAACTGGGAGGACCAGCCTGAAATGTTGGCCAGTCTTTGTGCTTCTGAAAGTCACAACAGCAGGGTAGCAAGGCAGTCCTGTGGCCCCTGACCCGGCCAATTCAAAGGCTGTACCTATTAACAGAGCTTGAAGACCAAGCCCCTGGCAGCCTGTTTGTGATAGGATGTAAAAGGGTCTGTATGGGCCATCACCTACAAGGTGGCCAAATTCTCCTACCTCCTACTGCAGGGGTGGCTGCCCAAGAGCATCATCAACCAGGTCCTGTCCCAGACCCAGGTGGATTTTGCCAACCACCTGCGCAAGCGCCTCGAGTCCTACCCTGCCTCTGAAGCCAGGTGTTGAAGACCAGCCTGCTGTTCCCAGTTGTGTCCAGCTGCACTGGTGTGGACGCTCATTTGAAGAATCCCGCTGGAAGCCTGCAAGTCTAAGATCTCCATCTGGCGACAGTGGGATGGGTGGGGTTAGTGTTCAGAGTATGACAAGAGGATTCAGATTGGTAAAAGTTTTTAGTACCAAGAAAACATGAATGAGGCTCTTGGATTAAAAACTAATGTCATTCACTGATTAACTATGACATGAAGTAATTTTAAAACTTTTTTTCTGGGTCCTTATGTGCCCAACTAAAACCATCTTTAAAATGCTAGTGGCTGATATGGGTGCGGGGGATACTCATCACAGGGCCCAGGAAGTCTTCCTTTATAGGCTCAAGAATGCCATGCCCTGCAGGCAGTGTGTGTGCACAAGGCAGAATCTCAGAGGGTCTCTGGCAGCCCTCCACTGCTCCCAGTCGCCGCACAGCAACACCACAGAACAAGCAGCACCCCACAGTGGGGCCTTCCAGAAACATAGTCCAGGCTTTCTCTATGGAAAAAGACAGAACTAGATAGGTTTCCCTATTGCTTCTGTAGGTACCAGTCAGAATAAAGAATCATAATTCACACAAAAACATCAGTTTGTATGTTTTAATACCGTACTATTTAAAAAAATCTATGCTAGCTTACAACTTCACACTAGAGAAGTCTGGGACAAAGCTTTTAATCAGTTAAACTGAATTAGTGAGGCTCATTAAAGGGAAAGGAACTATTGGGAACTTACACATTCAATTATTTAGACTCTGTTACCAGGATCATTCATAAAAATGTAATTTCCATGATAAGCATGAGTTCTTAAAGAACTTAAGCAATAGCTGATTAATGGGCCCTGGAAGATGAAGGTTATAACTGAGAATGTTTCTTTACCTAATTAAAAGGAAAGACAGTGCCAAACATGAGAGAATCATCAGTATTACATAGCATTTCTGTTACGATGCCAATTAGTAGTTGAGAGAATTCCACAGCTGTCGATTTGATTTGGGGCTGCTAATCTCTCTGCTTAAATAGACTAAAAGTTCGTATTTTGGGAGAAGTGACTGGATGAAGGGGTAATATGGTGAAAGCAAATTCCCTTTCCTAGGAATCAGAGAATTTAAGCTTTAAAAATATACATTTGGGCCGGGCATGGTGGCTCACACCTGTAAACCCAGCACTTTGGGAGGCTGAGGTGTGCAGATCACTTGAGGTCAGGCGTTCAAGACCATCCTGGCCAACATGGTGAAACCCTGTCTCTACTAAAAATAGAAAAATTAGCTAGGTGTTGTGGCACATACCTGTAGTTCCAGCTACTCAGGAGGCTGAGGCAGGAGAATTGCTTGAATGCAGAGGCAGAGGTTGCAGTGAGCCAAGATGGAGCCACTACAATTCAGCCTGGGTGATGAGACAGTCTCAAAAAAAAAAAAAAAAAATTACACACATAAACAGACACACACACACATACACACACACACAGTGATGAGAGTACAGGGAGGATGAAAAAAATCACCATTACCACCTGAAGCTTTTCCATTCTTGTTTTAATAGCATTGATGATTTGTAACATTTGGAAATAGAGCTCTGGCTTATATATTATAAAACAGGAGCTGGGCATGGTGGTGCCTACCCACAATGCCAGCTACTCTGAAGGATGAGGTGGGAGGACTGTTGGAGAGCAGTTTGAGACCAGTCTGGGCAAGATAGTGAGACTCCATCTAAAAAAAAAAAAAAAAAGACAAAGGAGTAGATGAAACCAAATTATGACAAACTAAATTAAAAAATTTATTAGTGGGAACACTGTGGCATTTATTGAGGTGTTAAAATTTTACAACTAGTAGAGGTATTTATTATAATTTATTCTGATTGTTTCTTAGTTTATTTTTGGCGTGGATAAAATTATTGGTTTTTTTTTTTTTTTTGAGACGGAGTTTCGCTCTTGTTACCCAGGCTGGAGTGCAACGGCGCGATCTCGGCTCACTGCAACCTCCGCCTCCTGGGTTCAGGCAATTCTCCTGCCTCAGCCTCCTGAGTAGCTGGGATTACAGGCACGCGCCACCATGCCCAGCTAATTTTTTGTATTTTTAGTAGAGACGGGGTTTCACCAGGATGACCAGGATGGTCTCGATCTCTCGAACTCGTGATCCACCAGCCTCGGCCTCCCAAAGTGCTGGGATTACAGGCGTGAGCCACCGCGCCCGGCTAAAATTATTGTTTATCCAAGATCCTCAGAGTTGAGAGAGGATAGTTGTAGAGAAGTATTTCTAAAAGGGAATTATCATCCACTACCAGCTAAGAGAAAATGGTTACTTGTTTAAAGACACCTTAAAGCAACATATATTCTAGTTTCAAGAGAAAGGCTGACAGTCAAGAAATAGGCTTTTAACAAACACACTAGTTTGCTGGATTCTAATTGCCTCCTTCAAACTATGTAATTGTATCTTTGTGGTCTCTGTGGATATCTTCGCACTTGTTTAATTTTACACTGGAATAAAAAAGTTATCACCGTTGATCTGATTATAGAAACTATTTTATATAGGACTACGTGAAAAGTAAATATTCTCTGAGTCCTTCTAATGAACACACACACACTTTTGAAGTTTGAAAAGAACATTATTACCTGTAACCTTTGATTTGTGAAAATCAAATATATACAAAAGCTAATTTTGTAATTTAGATGGACAGTGGGTATACAACTTATATGTAGTAATTTATATTACAGAGTTAACATTCAGCTTCCTCTAAATAATACTACCCTCATTTTCTTGGAGTCCCTCAAAGGACTCCTTCCGATGACCCAGAAGCTTTATAACCAGGTCTGTCCTTGAACAGCTCATGCATTAATAGGTGTCTAGATTAGCGGGGCATGGTGGCGCGTCCCTATAATCCCAGCTACTCAGGAGGCTGAGGCAGGAGAATTGCCTGAACCCAGGAGGCGAGGTTGCGGTGAGCCGAGATCGCACCATTGCACTCCAGCCTGGGTAACAAGAGCGAAACTCTGCCTCAAAATAAATAAATAAATACATACATACATACATAAATAAAGGTGAGTAGGGCTGAGGCTCAGCCTCCAATCACACTCCATCTATACGAGCTTTCCTGTTCAGAGATATGGAGTGGCTAAATCAAAGTGTCTGAGTAATTCATCAGGAGACAAATATATTAGTCAATGCTACTATGTTAAAACACCAATATTCTCTTCAAGTGTGGGAACTCTCTTAAACAGGAAAATAACAAGATATTCAGAAGAGCTACAGGCATAACAGGTTGACTCTGCAGCAGCATATCACCTACCACATGGTGAGCCACTCTATCTATTAACTGAGGTAGACAGGTAAATGCAGAAGTCTTTGGGGAATCCTGGGAGGGCTGCCTTTGCCTTTGTAAGACTGACATATTTGAAAAGTTAGACAAGGGAACTATAAAGGAATACAAAAGGAAGACTTTTTTCGTTTTTTGACACAAGGTCTTGCTCTGTCGCCCAAGCTGGAGTGCAGTGGGGCAAACATGGCTCACTGCAGCCTCGAACTCCTGTGCCCAAGTGATCCTCCCATCTCAGCCTCCAAAGTAGCTGGGACTACTGGCATGTGCCATTATGTCTGGCTAATTTTTTTATAGAGAAGGGGTCTTGGTATGTTGCCTAGGCTGGTCTTGAACTCCAGTCTTGACCAATCTTTCTGCCTTTACGTCCCAAAATGCTGATTATAGGCGTGGGCCTCCACGTCTAGAAGGCTCTTTCTTTTTCTTTTTTTTTTTGAGACGGAGTTTCGCTCGTTACCCAGGCTGGAGTGCAATGGCGCGATCTCGGCTCATTGCAACCTCTGCCTCCTAGGTTCAAGCAATTCTCCTGCCTCAGCCTCCTGACTAGCTGGGACTACAGGCATGTGCCACCGTGCCCAGCTAATTTTTATATTTTTAGTAGAGACGGGGTTTCACCATGTTGACCAGGATGGTCTCGATCTCTTGACTTAGTGATTCACCGTGGCCTCCCAACATGCTGGGATTATAGGCGTGAGCCACTGCGCCCGGCCTCTTTTTTTTTTTTTTTGAGACAAAGTCTCATTCTGTTGCCCAGGATGGAGTGCAATGGCACCATCTCAGCTTACTGCAACCTCTGCCTCCCGGGTTCAAGTGATTCTCTGCCTCAGCTTCCCAAGTAGCTGGGATTACAGGTACGTACCACCACACCCGGCTAATTTTTGTATTTTTAGTAGAGACAGGGTTTTACTATGTTGGCCAGGCTGGTCTTGAATTCCTGACCTCAAGTGATTCACCTGCCTCGGCCTCCCAAAGTGCTGGGATTACAGGCATGCACCACTGAGGCTGGAAGGCTCATTCTTACATTTCAGTCTTTAATAGTCTGAAAATTGCCATTTAGCCATCAGCTAAGGGCAAAGGAAGATGAGTAAGACAGGATATCATCTGCATATATCAACATCCACAGCTCATCCCAAGGGAGGAGCTGGAGGGAGACCATTAGCTCTTTGGAACTCTTGTTCCAGGAGCCAGGCATGGTGGCTCACGCCTGTAATCTCAGCACTTTGGAAGGCTGAGGCAGGTGAATCACCTGAGGTCAGGAGTTTGAGACCAGCCTGGTCAACATGGTGAAACCCCACCTCTATGAAAAATACAAGTTAGCTGGGCATGGTGGCATGTGCCTGTAATGCCAGCTACTCAGGAAGCTGAGGAAGGAGAATCGCTTGAACCGGAAGGCAGAGGTTGCAGTGAGCCAAGATGGCACCACTAGTCTGCCCTCCAGCCTGGGTGACAAGAGAGAAATTCCGTCTCAAACTCTTGTTCTTCTCCTCAAGGTGGCAGATTTTCACAGGTAGGGGGGTGGCTGATTGGCAAGAATGGGAGCAACAGGAAAGCAACCAAGAAATAAGTCAGAAACCCGGCTCTTCGACCCAGTGCCAGCTCCCTTCCTCATGCTGCCCACATTTCTGAACACTGTCACAAGAGGCACTCAACCTGCAGGGAAGCAAACTGTCACACAAACTTCAAAACACATTTTATTTGGCAAGTTTCTCATTTTGTTAAAATTGCAAGCAAGTTTCTTTCACAATTACACTTCTGAAGATCTAGTAGTTTCAGGCATGTCAGTGTTCAAAAGGGTATTTCAAAATGAACAACAAAACCAAACCCACACCAAAAGGAAATAGCTGTTAGATTGGTTTGAAATGTACAGCCATTGATTTCACGTGTTCTCATAAACAGGTTACCATTTCCTTGGAAAATTGGTGAGATGGAGTCAATGCCCATAGAAGGAAATGTCTTAAATAAGTTAGTTACTCGGACAAGATTGTTCACTCCTTAGAAAATACAGTAGGATAACAAGTCCCAGCTGGCAGGGTATGCGGTACGACACCAATTTCACAGGGGGCTTACGCAATCCTGGAGTCAGCAGTTGTTGGCACACAAAATAAGAGCAGTTACTGGAAGTGGGGAGAAAATGGTGAAGGGCAGGCAGCCTCCCGCAGTCCTACCAGCCTTCTAACTTGCTAACAGGACAGGCTGTGTTCTGTAGTATCTTTAGAACATCTGAGACAGTTCTACAATGAAAACATAAGCCCCAGTATTATTCCCTAGAAAGTCCTTGTTTGAAAAGAAAAAGGGACCTGGTCAGGGTTCCCACGGGGGACTGCGCCTCCCATCCACTTCTGTCTCTACGTGATACAAGACGTCAGCCAGGGTGTGCTCTACCACGGCGCCCCAGCCCATGTCACTCATCTGCAGGAGGAATGAGAAACGAACAGTAACTAGAGCAGCCACGGCGAGAGCCAAGGATGCTGAGGACGCAAGCAGGCATTTGTAAGTTACTCACAGGGCGGTAAGTGAGATCCTTCGGAGGATACTTGAAGCATGGTCCAAAGTTAATGGAAACCTGGAGACAATTCAATTCAAGCAGGCACAGAGAAAACGGACAAAAAATATTGGAAAAGTTAATTTGACACAGGAAATTTTCTTTTTTTTTTTGAGACGGAGTTTCGCTCTTGTTACCCAGGCTGGAGTGCAATGGCGCGATCTCGGCTCACCGCAACCTCCGCCTCCTGGGTTCAAGCAATTCTCCTGCCTCAGCCTCCTGAGTAGCTGGGATTACAGGCATGCGCCAACATGCCCAGCTAATTTTTTTGTATTTTTAGTAGAGACGGGGTTTCACCATGTTGACCAGGATGGTCTCGATCTCTCGACCTCGTGATCCACCCGCCTCGGCCTCCCAAAGTGCTGGGATTATAGGCTTGAGCCACCGCGCCCGGCCGACACAGGAAATTTTCTTTCTTTCTTTCTTTTTTTTTGAGACAGAGTTTCGCTCTTGTTACCCAGGCTGGAGTGCAATGGCGCAATCTCGGCTCACCGCAACCTCCGCCTCCTGGGTTCAAGAAATTCTCCTGCCTCAGCCTCCCGAGTAGCTAGGACTACAGGCATGCGCCACCATGCCCAGCTAATTTTTGTATTTTTTTTTTTTTAGTAGAGACGGGTTTTCACCATGTTGACCAGAATGGTCACAATCTCTTGACCTCGTGATCCACCTGCCTCGGCCTCCCAAAGTGCTGGGATTACAGGCATGAGCCCCCGCACCCAGCCTGACACAGGAAATTTTCACTTTAAACATGGCTGTAATACTTGGGGGATAAATGGAACAAATGAGATATATATATTAAATATTACTAAAAGTGGTCAACATCCTGATGTCCATTAAGAATTAGGTAAGTAAAACAGGTCTGTGTTGACTTCTGTTGTCAAAGAAAAATAAAAATTCAGGATCCCAATTTGCTCTATCAAAAGGAAAAAATTAAGCTGAAAGCTGAGTCATGCAAGAAACTGCTTTTCCTTTTGTTCCTAAATGGACACCTATGGATAAAGGTTAAATATCCCCGTAGGTAGCCACTTTATGTTCACCTTATCTTATGTAAAGTGCCGACTTACTGAGCACAAGATGAATACATGATTGACTGTTCCCCTATCTGCTCCTTTTCTCTTGCAACATGTGGATGATCATACCTTCCCACTTTCCTCTATAGCTCTCATTTCCCCTTCATTTTACTTATTATTATTATTTATTATTTATTATTTTCCAAGATGGAGTCTCGCTCTGTCACTCAGGCTGGACAGCAGTTACATGATCTTGGCTCACTGCAACCTCGGCTTCCAGGTTCAAGCAATTTTCCTGCCTCAGCCTCCTGAGTAGCTGGGATTACAGGTGTCAGCCACCAAGCCCAGCTAATTTTTTGTATTTTTAGTAGAGGTGGGTTTTCACCATGTTGGCCAGGCTGGTCTCAACTACTGACCTCGTGATCTGCCCACCTTGGCCTTCCAAAGTGCTGGGATTACAGGTGTGAGCCACCGTGTCGGGCCTACTTTGTATTTTTTTTTTGAGACAATGTCGGACTCTGTTGTCCAGGCTGGAGCGCAACAGTGTGATCACGGATCACTGTAGCCTTGACCTTCTGGGCTTAGGTGATCCTCCCACCATAGCCTCCCATGTAGCTGGGACTTCAGACATGTACCACCATGCCTGGCTAATTTTTTGTAGAGAGGGGGTTTTGCTATGTTTCCCAGGCTGGTCTCGAGCTCCTGGGCTCAACTGATTATCTTATATTGGCCTCCCAAATCTTTGGGATTATCGGTGTGAGCCACTCCCCGTAGCCTCTTTTCTCCTTTCAATATTTAAGTCCTCGAATTCATCCTTGGAGAAAGGCACAGACCTATGGAGGCTGAGGTGGGAGGATCAAATGCGCCCAGGAGGTCAAGGACCTCCTGGACTGTTACTGTGATTCTGTGCTTTTTTCTTATGGGCAGGTCCTTAACCTTGGCAAAATAAACTTCTAAACTGATTGATATCTGACTCAGTTTTTGGTTGACACTGTTTGCAAACTAAAGATTTCCTCCTTTTAACCTGCTTCAATGGTGCCTACTGACAGACTAAAAATACATGGAAATCTCCATGCATTAACTTTTCTTTCTTTCAATTCTTCTGCCTCAGCCTCCTAAGAAGCACTCGCTACCATGCCTGGCTAATTTTTGTATTTTTAGTAGAGACAGGGTTTCACCATGTTGGCCAGGCTGGTCTTGAACTCCAGACCTCATGAACCGCCCACCTCGGCCTCCCAAAGCACTGGGATTACAAGCATGAACCAATCTGCCCGGCCAACTTTTATTTATATATCCAAAACCAACAGGCCCTAATGATAATCCCCTTCTTCATGTTGGATATTACAAAAAAAAAATCAATATAAGCAACAATGATTAATAATGGTGGGTTATCATGACATCCCACCAGGAGGATTTGTGTATGTGTATTCTTATTCTTTCCACTGAACAATAACACCACACCACACACTCAAGGGAAAAGTACGGCACACATTAATTGCAGGACCTTTTTCTATCCAGCAAATACTCTTAAGCTGCCCAGGTGTTTTTGGACTAAACAGTAATGGTAGCAACACATGCGCATGCCAATCTGAGACTGCTTGGATTTCTTTCCAGCACCCAGTAACTTTGTCACCATGACCCATTCATCTGCTTCCCTCCAGTTTTGTTCATGGGATGGAAACATGTACGTACCGTGCAGCTCTTGTACAGTGAGATGGCTGGAAAGTAAACTCCCTCAAAAATATCTTTATAAGCCACACCTTGGTTGACACCATTTTTATAAAATATTATCTGAAAGAAAAACCATGATTTTACTTCACAATTGTAAAAAAGAACAAAAAGAGGAACTCTCTCGGAAAATACCTTAGAAGTGCTACTGCAAGACTAGTAATAGCACACCTAAGAACAGTACATAACTGTGTAACAACAACATCTTCAATTTATATAATACCTTAGATTTTTCAAAGGACGTTAATATGCACTATTCAGGCTTCTTTTTTTTCTTTTTTGAGACAGGGTCTCACTGTCGCCCAAGCTGGAGTGCAGTGGTGTGATCTTGGCTCACTGTGGCCTCAACCTCCTGGGATCAAGTGATCCTCCAGATCACCCTCCCAAGTAGCTGGGACTACAGGTGTACACCACTGCATCCAGCTAATTTTAAAAATTTTTTGTAGAGACAGGTTCTGTCTATATTGCCCAGGCTGGTCTCAAACTCCTGGGTGGTGTTTTCTGACTTTCTGTGCTACATATACCAAACAGTTCTATATTTCATTATTCACTGCATTGTATTTATAAAAGTAAGCTGAGAGGCTGAGGAGAGAGGATTACTTGAAGCAAGGAGTTCAAGACTGGCCTGGGCAACATAGTGAGATCCCCATCTCTACAATTATTTTTTTTAAGCAAGCTGTCCTTCCATGGACTCCCTGGGACCACACTTGTTTAAGAATGCTTTTTTTTTTTTTTTTTTTGAGACAGAGTGTCGCTCTTGTTACCCAGGCTGGAGTGCAATGGCACGATCTCGGCTCACCGCAACCTCCGCCTCCTGGGTTCAGGCAATTCTCCTACCTCAGCCTCCTGAGTAGCTGGGACTACAGGCACGCGCCACCATGCCCAGCTAATTTTTTGCATTTTTAGTAGAGACGGGGTTTCACCACGTTGACCAGGATGGTCTCGATCTCTCGACCTCGTGATCCACCCGCCTTGGCCTCCCAAAGTGCTGGGATTACAGGCTTGAGCCACCGCGCCCGGCAAGAATGCTTTTTTTTTTGAGATGGAGTTTTCCTCTTGTTACCCAGGCTGGAGTGCAATGGCGCAATCTCGGCTCACCGCAACCTCCGCCTCCTGGGTTCAGGCAATTCTCCTGCCTCAGCCTCCTGAGTAGCTGGGATTACAGGCACGCGCCACCATGCCCAGCTAATTTTTTGTATTTTTAGTAGAGACGGGGTTTCACCGTGTTGACCAGGATGGTCTCGATCTCCTGACCTCTGAGATCCACCCGCCTCAGCCTCCCAAAGTGCTGGGATTACAGGCTTGAGCCACCGCACCTGGCAAGAATGCTTATTTATGTATCAATCCCTTTCCTTGTGTCAGTTCTCACTTCTGCTTTTTAACCTCGGAGTTCTCTAAGACTCTTATGTCACATCTCTGATCCTCATGTTTGTCCTTTCTCTCCCAGAATTATACTGAATATTCTCTCTTGACCACTGTATGTGTTCTTCAGAAAAGGCTCCCTTCTCTTCTTAGCAAGAGGGGGCTTCAGTAGTCTCAGGTTATTGCATCTTTAGATCTAGTAACTGTTTCTCTTTAGTATTTCTTTCCCAAAAACAGCTGAAACTCTAGTTTCTTTATTTCACCTACATGTCCTTCTATTAGCGTCCTGGGTGGATTCACAGCATTAGCATTTTTATGAAAAAAGTGTTTCCAGCTCTTAACTTTCTTCCTTTCCACCCCACTTCCCTTTTTACTTTTGGTCTTGTGGCTGGCCCAGATGTGCCAGCCTTTCTCTGACTGTGCTCTGACCTTGGGTAGACATGTTCTCAGCAACCCTGGAAGAGGAGGCAGGGAGAGTTCTGAAGGACAGTGAGTGAGCCATTACACCCTAGTGCCCCAGGCCACACCACAGGGTCTACTCTCCCACTCCAGTTTCCCTGTCTTTGGACTTGATACCACCCCTCTGATAAAGAATAAAGATGCTGGACTTGCTTCCTCAGTCTCTTGTAGATTCCCCCTCAGGCCACTGTTTTATTTTGATTTTTTTTCCGAGACGGAGTCTTGCTTTGTCACCCAGGCTGGAGTGCAGTGGCGCAATCTTGGCTCACTGCAACCTCCACCTCCTGGGCTCAAGCAATTCTCCTGCTTTAGCCTCCCAAGTAGAGCTGGTACTAGAGGGGTGCACCACTATATTGGGCTAATTTTTTTTTTATTTTTTTTGAGACGGAGTTTCGCTCTTGTTACCCAGGCTGGAGTGCAATGGCGCGATCTCGGCTCACCACAACCTCTGCCTCCTGGGTTCAGGCAATTCTCCTGCCTCAGCCTCCTAAGTAGCTGGGATCATAGGCACGCGCCACCATGCCCAGCTAGTTTTTTGTATTTTTAGTAGAGACGGGGTTTCACCATGTTGACCAGGATGGTCTCGATCTCTCGACCTCGTGATCCACCCGCCTCGGCCTCCCAAAGTGCTGGGATTACAGGCTTGAGCCACTGCGCTCGGCTTCATTGGGCTAATTTTTGTATTTTTAGTAGAGATAGGGTTTGACCATGTTGGCCAGGCTGGTCTCAAACTCCTGACCTTGTGATCCGCCATGCCTGGCCGGGCCACTGTTTTCATGCATTTTACAGAGTGATCCGCAAAGAACAGGATCATGCCTCTAACAGCAGCAGCAAGGTACTATATAAAGAGCAAAACACAATAAGCAGAGGGTGAACTCGCTGCTGGCCAGTGGCGCTACCGGAGGCCCCTTTGTTCCCCGCTGGGCCTCATTCTCACTTTTATAATGAAGGAATGGGTCTTAACCCTCAAGGGCTTATGATTCTAATGTTCTTATGGCCATGACTTACCTCACTATGGGGAGTCTGTTTCAGGCTCTTCTCTGCTTTATCCACAAAGTCTTTTTCCTCAAAATACAAATAACTCTTGAATTTTATTAAAGCCTTGAAAACCAAGAAAGAAAAAAAGGCACAATGAAGTATCAGCTCCATTATCATGAAAAAACCCTATCCGCACACAAACAGCATTAACCCCTTGAGGTCTAAAACAGACATAAAAAAATCTCTGCAGTTTAATTTTGCTAGATTTTGAACTATTATTTATTTCCTAAAAAACACCAGATGGCACATGTTTGCTAAAACATTTTCAGAAGGCCTTTAGTAAGAAACATGAGAAAATACATCCATATAAATATATATACACTTAACAAAAATACACATAAAAGTGGCTAAATTCACATATCTTTTCCAATAATCTCACTGAAAGAAAGGACAAGTTTATTGAGTCTACAATCTCTTATTCTTTTTGGGTTTTTTTGAGACAGAATCTAATTCTGTCACTCAGGCTGGAGTGCAGCGGTGCAATCTTGGCTCACTGCAACCGCTGCCTCCCAGGTTCAAGCATTTCTCCTATCTCAGCCTCCCAAGTAGCTGGGATTACAGGCACATTCCACCATACCTGGCTAATGTTTGTATTTTTAGTAGAGATGAGGTTCTACCATGTTGTCCAGGCTGGTCTCAAACTCCTGACCTCAGGTGATCCACCTGCCTTGGCCTCCCAAAGTGCTGGGATTATAGGCGTGAGCCACTCTACCCTGTTGACAATCCCTTATTCTGTGAAAATAGTTTGAAGGTCACCTTCTTCCCTGTCCTAGTTTCCCATCTGTTCCCATAGGTGGTCTCTGGGTCACCTCTTTATTACTGGTTCTAAAGAGTGTATTGAACTATTCACTCCCAGAGAAACAGATGACATTATTTTAAAAATTTCAATTTCTTAACATATATATGTGTTAAGGATGGTTAGAAAAAAATAATTCCCAAGACATAAAAGCATGTAAAACGAAGTCTCTCTATGTCCCATATCCCGTTTCGCCTGCAAAAAGTAATCACTGTTCCAGTGTCCTGGTATCCTTCCAGAGAATCTAGGCATTTTCTGTCTTCGAAATTAAAAAACACATGTGTGGCCAAGGGCTGTGGCTCAAGCTTGTAATCCCAGCACTTGGGGAGGACAAAGAGGGCGGGTCACAAAATCAGGAGATTGAGACCGTCCTGGCCAACATGGTGAAACCCCATCTCTACTAAATATACAAAAATTAGCCAGGCGTGGCAATAAGCGCCTGAAATCTCAGCTACTCGGGAGGCTGAGGCAGGAGCACTGCTTGAACCCGGGGGATGGAGGTTGCAGTGAGCTGAGGCTGTACCACTGCACTCCTGCCTAAGTGACACAGTGAGACTCCATCAAAAAAAAAAAAAACCCCATATATATATTTATCTGACAATGAACTGTACTCCAGAATATATAAAGAACTCCTATCACCAATAACAAATACATAACCCACATTAAAAAACAGGCAAAATATTTGAAGAGAAACTTCACAAAAAAACAGATGAGTGACTGAAAAGCACATGAAAAATGCCCCGCATCAGTCATCAAATAAATGCTAATTTAACTCATGAGATACCACTACACACCCATTAAAATGGCTAAAATTAAGTTGATGACCATAAATGTCAGCAACTAAAACTCTCATACATGGTGGGAACACTTTGGCAATTTCTTACGAAATTAAATATGTAACTATCCTATGATCCAGAAAGACCTGTACAAGAATATTTATAGCATCTTGTTCATAACAGCCCCAACCTGAGACAGCCCAAGTGTCTGTCAGTAGGAAAATGGATAAACACACTGGGACACATTCAAGCAATGGGGTACTACCCTGCACTGAAAAGTACCCACAGATATACACAGCAACATGGATAAGTCTCAAAAGCCAGACATAAAAGACCACAAATTGCATGAACCCATTTAAATAAGTTCAAGAAGAGGCAAAAACTGAAGTTCGTGGGAAAGAAAGTTACAACAGTGGTTGCCTCTGTGGGCATGTGGACTCACTGGGAAAAGGCATGAGGAAACTGCCTGAGTGACGGTAAGAGTGTACATCTCTCTCTTTTTTTTTTTTTTGGAGTGCAATGGTGTGATCACAAATCACTGTAACCTTGAACTCCTGGGCTGAATGGTCCTCCCATCTCAGCTTTTCAAGTAGCTGAAACTATAGGCACCGATTGCCGTGTCCTACTAATCTTTTTAGTCTTTTGTAGAGATGAGGTCTTGTGATGTTACCCAGGCTGGTCTTGAACTCCTGGGCTCAAGCAATCCTCCCAGCTTGGCCTTCCAAAGTGTTTGGATTATAGGTGTGAATCATCATGCCTAGTGGAGCCTACATTTCAATAGGGGTTTAGGTCAGACTCAAAACTCAGTGAATGTACACTTAGAATTTGTATATCTCATTTTATTTTATTTTACTATTTATTTTTGAGACAGAGTTTCGCTCTGGTCGCTCAGACTGGAGTGCAATGGCATGATCTCGGCTCAATGCAACCTCTGCCTCCCAGGTTCAAGTGATCCTCCTGCCTCAGCAGGAATTATAGGTGCCCACCACCACACTCAGCTAATTTTTATATCTTTAGTAGAGACGGGGTTTCAACTTGGTAGCCAGGCTGGTCTTGAACTGCTGACCTCATGTGATCCACCAGCTTTAGCCTCCCAAAGTACTGGGATTACAGGCATGAGCCACTGTGGCTGGCCATACTTTGTTTTTTTCTTATTCATTTATTTATTTTTAAAGAGATGGGGGTCTCACTACGTTGCCCAGGCTGGAGTGCAGTGGCTATTCACAGGCACAAACCCACTACTGATCAGCACGGTAGTTTTGACCTGCTCCATTTTCGACCTGGGCTGGTTCACCCCTCCTCTGGCAACCTGGTGGTCCCTCGGTCCCGGGAGGTCACCATATTGATGCCAAACTTAATGTGGACACCTGATGAGCATAGTGCACTGTAAGTGCAGAACTCCTGGGCTCAAGCGATCCTCCCACCTCAGCCTCCGGAGTAGCTGGGACTACAGGCACACACCACCGCGCCCAGCCATACTTCATTTTATATAAATTTTGTTATCAAAAGAACGAATTAAACAGGTTGAACTCTAGCTTATGTATCCTGAAGTACTTAGTGGGGAAACGCCCTGATGTCTGCCATTTTCTCTGTAGTGCACTAAAAAAAAAACAAATGATAGATGGGTGGAAGAATGAATGTATGACTATTTGGGCACTGACTATTATTGTTATTCTCAAAATGTGTGAGCTAAGGGTCAGCTCGTGAGAGAACACATAAGCTGCAGCGATAGGCACTGGCTGCCACAGGTCTTCACAGCCAGAAATCTGCTGGGAGAGGACAAACTCACCTTATCTTTGTATGTATCTGGCAATGACTTGGCTGTCTCTGTGTCTTCAGGAAGATTAATATAAAATCCCAGGACATCTCCCTGTCCATAGCCAGAAGAGTAGTGTTTGCCAATGGACTGGTGGAACTTGGTTCCCTTTTTGCTCCGCCAAGAATAGCTAAATTTATCGTAACCTAAAGGAGCTTGAAGGTTACCTGTCCCAATAAAAAGATACACAATAATTCAGAAGATTGCAAGTCAAATCTAGTTTGCTGAAGGAAAAAGATTCTATTCCTTTTTGTTTCTTGGCCAATTTTGTAAAATTGCTTAAAAACTTTCTCACAAGCAAAGAATACAAAAATATCCCGGAAATTGCAAACCAGCTCAACCCTTAGGAAATGAATTCTACGCCCATAATCTGGTCAACCCAACGCCTTGAAGCCTTAGCCCTTAGCCAGATAGTCTGTCCTCTCTATCTGCTGTGATGTCCATATTAAGACCCCAGCTTACCTAGGGGCTGGGACCAACCCAGTCTGGCAGCAGTATCTGGTGGCATCTCATCCACGGTGATTTCAAAGTACCAGGCACCTTTTCGTACGCCATGAGAGGCCCTCACCATAGAGTAGCCCTTCTCACCAACCACAGTTAGCCGGTCATCCGAGATCTTTAACTGGGGAGCTACAGTGACAGAGATTAAAACAGAGGCCTGCAACTTATTTGAGGTTCTTGGGGCCAATTGCCACAAAAACATGAGTCCCTTACACTCCAATAAAACAATTCTTTTTTTCTCCTACGGAGTCTTGCTCTTGTTGCCCAAGCTGGAGTGCAATGGCATGATCTTGGCTCACTGTAACCTCCGTCTCCTGGGTTCATGTGATTCTCCTGCCTCAGCCTCCCAAGTAGTTGGGATTACAGGTGCCCACCACCACGCCCAGCTAATTTTTGTATTTTTAGTAGAGAAGGGGTTTTGTTATATTGGCTAGGCTGGTCTTGAACTCCTCCTCATCATGTGATCCGCCTGCCTAGCCCTCCCAAAGTGCTGGGATTACAGGCGTGAGCCACTGCACCCAGCCAAAACAAAATTTAAAAATCACAAATATCAGGTAAGCTGTTTGAAATATTAATTGAGGAGTTTAAAAATCTCAACATAAGATACTAGCAAATAATGAGAAAGGAACAAAAACGAGAAAGTTGTTAGGTTACCTAGTTTTTATTATATGTGATTTTTTTTTTTTTTTTTGAGACTCACCGTCACCCAAGCTAGAGTACACTGGTTTGATCTTGGCTCACTGGAACCCTGGCCTCCTGGGTTCAAGCAATCCTGTCTCAGCCTCCCGAGTAGCTGGGATTACAGGTGCCCGTCACTATGCCTGGCTAATTTTCGTATTTGTAGTAGAGACGGGGTTTCACCATGTTGGTCAGGCTGGTCTTGAACTCCTGACCTCAGGTGATCCACCTGCCTTAGCCTCTCAAAGTGCCAGATTACAGGAGTGAGCCACGGCACCCAGCCTATGTGTGATTATTTTTAAGATATCTGATTAATTATACTGCATATTCCCTAAAATATAATGAACCAATGGTGATGAGTTTGGAACTTAATTTAAATGAATTTTCCTTTAAAAGATTTAAGTTTTGTTCTCCTGATCATAGTTCAAAAAAAATTAAAAAAAAAAAAAAAAAAGATTTAAGTTTTGGTTCTTTTTTTTTTTTTTTTTTTGAGACAGAGATCTCGCTCTATTACCTGTGCTGGAGTGCAGCCTCCCAAGCAGCTGGGACTACAGGCAAGTGCCACCATGCCCAGCTACTTTCTGTATTTTATTTTTCTGGTAGAGATGGGGTTTTGCCATGTTGCCCAGGCTGGTCTTGAACTCCTGACCTCAGGTGATCCACCTGCCTTAGCCTCTCAAAGTGCCAGATTACAGGAGTGAGCCACGGCACCCAGCCTATGTGTGATTATTTTTAAGATATCTGATTAATTATACTGCATATTCCCTAAAATATAATGAACCAATGGTGATGAGTTTGGAACTTAATTTAAATGAATTTTCCTTTAAAAGATTTAAGTTTTGTTCTCCTGATCATAGTTCAAAAAAAATTAAAAAAAAAAAAAAAAAAGATTTAAGTTTTGGTTCTTTTTTTTTTTTTTTTTTTGAGACAGAGATCTCGCTCTATTACCTGTGCTGGAGTGCAGCCTCCCAAGCAGCTGGGACTACAGGCAAGTGCCACCATGCCCAGCTACTTTCTGTATTTTATTTTTCTGGTAGAGATGGGGTTTTGCCATGTTGCCCAGGCTGGTCTTGAACTCCTGACCTCAGGTGATCCACCTGCCTTAGCCTCTCAAAGTGCCAGATTACAGGAGTGAGCCACGGCACCCAGCCTATGTGTGATTATTTTTAAGATATCTGATTAATTATACTGCATATTCCCTAAAATATAATGAACCAATGGTGATGAGTTTGGAACTTAATTTAAATGAATTTTCCTTTAAAAGATTTAAGTTTTGTTCTCCTGATCATAGTTCAAAAAAAATTAAAAAAAAAAAAAAAAAAGATTTAAGTTTTGGTTCTTTTTTTTTTTTTTTTTTGAGACAGAGATCTCGCTCTATTACCTGTGCTGGAGTGCAGCCTCCCAAGCAGCTGGGACTACAGGCAAGTGCCACCATGCCCAGCTACTTTCTGTATTTTATTTTTCTGGTAGAGATGGGGTTTTGCCATGTTGCCCAGGCTGGTGTTGAACTCCTAGACTCAAGGGATCTGCCCGCCTTGGCCTCCCAAAGTGCTGGAATTATAGGTGTGAGCCACCACACCCGTCCTTCTATTTTTTTTTTTTTTTTTTTTTTTTTTAAGAGCTAGGTTCTTGCTCTCTTACTCAGTCTGGAGTGTAGTGGTACAACCATAGCTCACTACAGCCTTAAACTTCTGGCCTCAGGTGATCCTCTTGTGTTGGCCCCCCAAGTACCAGGATCACAGGAATGAGCCACTGTGCCTAGCCTCTTATCTAGTTTTTTTTTTCCCCCTTGAGATAAGGTCTCATGCTATTGCTTAGGCTGAAATGCAGTGGTGTGATCTTGACTCACTACAGCCTTGACTTCCTGGGCTTAAACAATCCTTCTGCCTCAGCCCCCAAGTAGCTGGGACTACAAGCACTACCACAACCAGCTATTTTTTTGTAGAGACAGGGTTTGGCCAAGTTGCTCAGGCTGGTCTCAAACTCCTGGACTCAAGCAATCCGTCCTCCTTGGCTTCCCAAAGTTCTGGGATTACAGGCATGAACCACTGCACCTGGCCTTAACTGTTTTAAAACAATTTCAGACTTCCAAAAAATGATGGAGTCCTAGTGTGTACCTCACTCAGTTTTCCCAAATGTTAACACCACATATAATCATAACATAATCATCACCAGAAAATTAATAATAAAATACTATTAAATAATCCATAGATCTTCTTAAAATCAAGCCAATTACCCAAGTTATATCCCCTTTTCTGGCCCAGGTTCTAATCCTAGAGTCTACATTTCATTTACTTGTCATGTCTCCTTAGTCTCTTGCAATTTCAAACAGTTCCCTAACCTTTCATAAGCTTGATACTTCGGAGAATACTGGTCACTTTAGTTTGTAGAATGTCCCTCAATTACATTTGTCTGGTGTTTCTTTTTTTTTCGGGGATGGAGTCTCACTCTATTGTCCAGGCTGGAGTGCAATGGTGTGATCTCGGCTCACTGCGACCTCTGCCTCCTGGGTTCAAGTGATTTTCCCGCCTCAGCCTCCTGAGTAGCTGGGATTACAAGCACATACCATCATGCCTGACTAATTTTTGTATTTTTGTAGGAATGGGATTTCACCATGTTGACCAGGCTGGTCTTGAACTCCTGACCTCCAGGTGATCCACGTGCCTCAACCTCCCAAAGTGCTGGGATTACAGGTGTAACTCTGGCCTGGTGTTTCCTCATTTTTTTTTTTTTTAAGATGGGGTTTCACCATGTTGGTCAGGCTGGTCTTGAACTCCCGACCTCAGGTGATCCGCCCGCCTTGGCCTCCAAAGTGCTTGGATTACAGGCGTGAGCCACCACGCCCGGCCTGGTGTTTCCTCATTTTACGGTCCAAGTCATTGCTATTTTTACTCAGGAACTCCAATGAGGTAATGTGCCCCTCAGTGCATCACACATGCTGTTAAAATAGTGATTTCACTCGCCTGCCAGGTTTCTCCATTGCAATGGAATGACTTAGGAAGTAATACTTTTATTCTGATCATCTGAGGGGTCCTTCCCTCTTTTCATGTTTGTATCTGATAAGAAATACAAATTTTCAGGCTTTAGGAGGGAGCTTTCAGCTGAGTTTCCCAGTTACTGGCTACTGCACAAGACTCATGTTTGAGAAACAACATCAACTGTTGCTCTTGCTCCTTGCTCCTGCTTCACCCATGGCTGATCCAAACTAAGTCAGTCCCTGTGAAACCCAACGTGTTCTTAAGGTGCTTGGTTCTCCAGGTTTTCTGCTAATTTAATTAGGTTTTCTAGTCCTTTGAATTGAGTCTTGAGTCTCTCATGTTCTTATCAAAAAGGAACATAAATGGAATTTTAGTGACTGAAAGCCCACAGTGATGGTACTTTGTGTGATTGTTGCAGAGTAATGACTGCATAAAAAGCTGAACAGACTTGTACTTCAAGGACGCATGGGCTGTGTACGGTGGCTCACGCCTATAATTCCAGCACTTTGGGAGGCTGAGGTGGGCAGATCGCCTGAACTCAGGAGTTCAAGGCTAGCCTGGACAACATAGTGAAACTTCAATTCTACTAAAAATGCAAAAATTAGCCAGGTGTGGTGGTACTCGCCTATAGTCTCAGCTACTTGGGAGGCTGAGGCAAGAGAATCGCTTGAACCCAGGAAGCAGATGTTGCAGTGAGCTGAGATCACACCACTTCATTCCATCCTGGGCAACAGGGCAAGAATCCATCTCAAAAAAATAACAGAAGGAAGCATGGGTTCTTAAGACAGTGGGCTCCATTTTGCAATTACAAATAATTTTCCTTTTGTAATTAATAAACATCTCAGGGAGATGAATAGGTATTTAAGACAATCAAGGAAATCTGACTATAAACTGAATCCAGATGATAGCAAGGAATTATTACGGTTATAAAAAAAAAAATCCACATATTTTTTCTAAGAAGAGATGCATAGTTTTTAGAGTATGTAGGATGATATGGATTTTTTTAATTCAGAAAAAGAGGGCAAGACAAAGAAATAAACAGATAAAGCAAACATGACAAAATCTTGATCTGTTAAAAGTTGGGTGAACGGTGTATAGGTATCACTATACTTTGGGTATTTGAGCCCAAGTGTGGGCTGAAATTTGATCCCAATGTTGGAGGTGGGGTGTAATGGGAGGTGTTTGGGTCATGAGGGTGGACCCCTCAAAAGCAGATTAATGTGGAGTGTGGGGGTTTGACTCAGTTTTCATTCTATTAGTTCCTGAGGGAGTTGCTTGTTAAAAAGAGCATGGCACCTCCCTCCCTGTCTTGCTTCCTCTCTTGCCATCTAATGCCTGCTCTACTTTGCCTTCTGCCATGAGTGGACATGCCTGGGATCCTCAACAGAAGCAGGTGCTAGTCCCATGCTTCTTATACAGGCTTCGAAACTGTGAGCCAAAGAGATAAGGGGCAATTTAAATAGTCGGGAGGACCCCATGACTTCCACACAAAGAAAAAATGGCAAAAGGTGAGAGTGAATTTGAGGCTTTGCAGACTGATTTTATCAGGGAAGATTGAGGCTGCAGTGAGCTGTGATTGCAACACCTGCACTCCAGCCTGGGTGGTAGAGTGAGATCCCATCTTGAAAACAGACAAACTAATGAACAAATAAACAATGAAGCCAGATGCAATGGCTCATGCCTGTAATCCCAGAACTTTGGGAGGCTAAGGAAGGAAGATAACCTGAGATCAGCAGTTTAAGAGCATCCTGGGCAACACAGTGAATGATACTTTGTCCCTACAAAAAATGACTAAAATTTAGCTGGGTGCAGTGATGTATGCTTGTAGTCCCAGCTACTTGGGAGGCTAAGATGGGAAGATTGCTTGAGCCAGGATGTCGACGCTGCAGTGAGCTGAGATTGCACCACTGCACTCCAGCCTGGGTGACAGAGCAAGACCCTTTCTCTAAATACATACATACATACATACATACATACATACATGGGTAGGTAAGTCAGACGTGGTGGCTCATGCTTGTAATCCTAGCACTTTGGGAGGTCGAGGTGGGTGAATCACGAGGTCAGGAGTTGAGACCAGCCTGGCCAACATGGTAAAACCCCATCTCTACTAAATATACAAAAATTAGCTGAGCGTGGCAGTGCATGCTTGTAATCCCTGCTACTTGGGAGGCTGAAGCAGGAGGAATTGCTTGAATCTGGGAGGCAGAGTTTGCAGTGAGCCGAGATCGTGTCACTGCACTCTAGCCTGGGCAATAGAGTGAGACTCCATCTAAAAAAAATAAAAAATAAAAATAAATAAATAAATAAAATAAAAATCAAATAATATAATAACTGCATGGGGCAAAGACTATAGCACACTGCTATTCATGTATAAAAAAAGGAGATAAGGCTGGATGTAGTGGCTCCTGCCTGTAATCCCAGCACTTTGGGAGGCTGAGATGGGCAGATCCTCTGAGGTCGAGTTCAAGACCAGCCTGGCCAACATGGCAAAACCCCGTCTCTACTAGAAATAGGAAAATTAGCTGGGGGTGGTGGCACACACCTGTAGTCCCAGCTATTCAGGAGGCTTCAGGATGAGAACTGCTTGAGCCAGGGAGGTGGAAGCTTCAGTGTGCCGAGGTCAGGCCACTGCCTTGCAGCTTCAAAAAAAAACAAATCAACCCCCCAAAAAACCCAAAAACAAACGAAGAAAAAAGAAGATACAATAAAATATACATGTACTTATCTGCTCATTTGTGAAGAAGAAATACAGGAAGGATAAACTAGAAACTAAGGTGTGGGCAGGAAGATGGTGGAAAAAAGAGAAGGAGAAGGGCATTGTAGGGGTGATGAGGGAGGAGTGACATTTTGTAAACCTTTTGGTACAACTCTGACTCCCAGAACCATAGTCATGTTTCACATCCTCATTCCAAACATATAGACACACAACCAATCAAGATGTGGGAGAATTCAAAATAGCATCAAACATTAGGAAATGAACCCAACTTAATTAGACATGATCACACTGAAGGAGGTGGGGAAGAAAAGAACTAATCTAAGTTACCTGTATCTTGGACTAGGTACTGTAAGGCTAAAGACAAAAAGAGCTATATATAAATGTTATAATCTACTTAGCAAATGTTTCTCCCAGGGGTTAGAAATTCTGAAACTACTTTATGTGCACATTACAAATATGAACAAGGCCAAGTATAGTGGCTTACTCCCAAGACTCTGGGAGGCTGAGGAAGGATGAATGCTTGAGCCCAGGAGTTTGAGACCAGCCTAGGTAACCTACAAGACCCCACCTCTAAAAAATTAAAAAACAAAAAAATCAGCTAGGTGTGGTGGCGTGTGCCTGTGTGCCTCAGGAAGCTGAGGCAGGAGGATCAGTTGAGCCCAGGAGACTGAGGCTGCAGTGACCATGACTGCATCAATGCATACCAGCTTGAGTGAGACCCTGATGTCTATAACAAAATAAATAAAATATAATGTGAAATAAAGTACATATATTGTAGATAATTATCTAATTATTCACATTTCCCACTGTTGGAGAAAGACGTTACAAATAAGGAAAGGAAGAAGGCTGTCATCCCAGGTACCAATATAAATTTAGTTATGTGTGTACATGCGGGTTTGTACAAACTCAAACATGCATTTCCTACCTCTGACCACTGAGAGAGTCTAGAAGCAGTGACGCCCAGTAACAGTACGCCTAACACCTAGATATTGATTACTACTTATTACTTAAAAAAAAATATGGAATGCTTCCTGAATTTGCGTGTCATTCTTGCACAGAGGCATGCTAATCTTCTCTGTGTCGTTCCAGTTTTGGTATATGTGCTACGGAAATGAGCGTCTAGATGTTAACTTCTAAACAACACGTTCCAATCAAAGGAACCAGGGTTCAGTGAAGAAGTAGGCCTGAGGTACAGAAAATATAAGATTAGCCAGGAACACCTTTTGATGCCTCAAAGTAAGTATTTAAAAAAACAAAAAAGATGCCGTTTATCAAAAGGACACAAGAACCAACTTTTTGAAGAAGCTCCTACTGGAGCTGGAATAATTTAAACAACAAAATAATCAAAGTATTGGATTATACTCCCTGGAATAAAATAAGTACCTGTGAGTCCATACTCATATAAATAATCAATTAAATAAATGGAAAAGAGAAAGAGGAAATAGAAAATTACTAACAACACAGTAATAATTGTGGCAGACAATATCCACTGATTGGTGCTAAAATCAGTAGACATTAAGTTTAAAAACAAACAAGATATTTGCATAGATAGACTTGATGTATTTTGCCTAAGACATTTATTAACTATAAAAGGAAAGACAGTAGCTTTTTACAGTGGAGAAAGCCAGCATAATTGCCTTAACCAAATGATCATCGTCAACATAACCAGTAAGACTGACATCATGAATCCTATGAGATGATACTGTAAGACATCATGTCTATGTTATTCTTCCCCAAACTGCATAACTTCAGTCTGATCATGACAAAACATCAGGCAAATCCTCACTGAGGAATATTCAACAAAATAACTGATTAAAACACTTAAAAAATATCACGGTCATGAAAGCTAAACAATGGCTTTGGAACTGATAAAGACTACAACAGACTAAGGAGAAATAAGTGTGAGTGGAAAATTGATAAAATTTGAAGAAGGTCTTTCTTTAGTTGTGTTGATAATATTTACCAACATTAATTTCCCAGTTTTGGTAACTGTATATGGTTTTCTAAGATATTATCATTAGGAAAAGCTTTATGAGAAAAAACCTTATTTTTGGCAACTTTACTTCAAGTTTAAAATTAGTTCAAAATAGAAAAATGAGGCCGGGCACGGTGGTTCAAGCCTGTAATCCCAGCACTTTGGGAGGCCGAGGCGGGTGGATCACGAGGTCGAGAGATCGAGACCATCCTGGTCAACATGGTGAAACCCTGTCTCTACTAAAAATACAAAAAACTAGCTGGGCGTGGTGGCGCGTGCCTGTAATCCCAGCTACTCAGGAGGCTGAGACAGGAGAATTGCCTGAACCCAGGAGGTGGAGGTTGCGGTGAGCCGAGATCGCGCCATTGCACTCCAGCCTGGGTAACAAGAGCGACACTCTGTCTCAAAAAAAAAAAAAAAAAAAAAGAAAAATGAAAAAACCATATATATGTATATAAAATGGCTGGAGCTTATAGGAAGGAACAGAAAAGGAGGTTATTTCTTGTACATTCTGGATGAATCTAGTTAGAGATGGAGTGAGGCAGTGGTAAAAGACTGAGATGTACCCCTAATTCTAGATTGACAAGGCTGATGATGGCAGTTCAAAGTAACCCTGCATCCATATGATCCCTAATACTTTACATACCTCGATCATGTAGGGCTAACAAAACGCGTTCATACAAGCAGGCTCTGTAGAGGTCTCCAGGAATAGGTTTTCCTGCCCAGCAGTCAAGTTCCAGCTTCTCGGGGTCAGGGGCGTGGGGATCAGGCTCAGCTAGAATATACCGATAGCCATCTTTGTTAAATGGGTGTTCCAAGGGGTAGCCATGAGGGGGAAGGCGCTGAGCAGAAAACAAAGGGTCACTGCAGAAAGGAAAAAATAAAATCAAGAAACTAAAACCCCCTCTAGCTCAACTGCATACAACTGTGCAAGAAAGGCCTTTGGTTTATTAGATTTCAGCTAGAACACATGCAACTTCACAGCAAATACTTCTCATTACTCAGATCACTCTGCCCTCTTCAGGCAAAACAGGGAAGTGAAAGGATTAGCTTTATTGGACAAGGTAGTTTTGGTTAAATTACTTATAGCCTGTGGGGATCTTCCTGGTGGTCTTTAAGCATGAATTGAGGTCTATGAAACTAAGCTGGTACATCCTAGCGGGGTGAAGGGAGAAGAGGAACGGGGGTGATTAGGGTGATCTTCTTCAGTATATTGATTATTATAAAGTAATGAACAGAAGCTCAGAGACCTAAGCACTTGCTATCTTGCTAATCTAAATAAGTAACTTGTGCAGTGAGTTGAGATCCTGCCACTGCACTCCAGCCTGGGTGACAGAGAACTCTATCTCACAAAAATAAATAAGTAAGTAAGTAACCTGGATTTCGTCAACTCAGCATTAGACTAAGGGAAAGGAAAAGGCATGAGAAGGGAGAAGCAGAAAGTGAAGGCGCTAACATTCAACACTGGTTTTACTCCCTCCCCACCTATCCTCCTTCAAGTTGCCTTAACAGAACTTCCTTCACTCCCTAGGTTCCCAGGCTTATCACCAGAAGATGCTGTCCTTGTTACTATTATAAATTTTGTACTAACAAATTTATAAAACATGATACTTAAACTTGGGTTTGTTTTATTTTTCTGAGATGGAGTTGCATTCTTGTTGCCCAGGCTAGAGTGCAATGGTGCGATCTCAGCTCACTGCAACGTGCTCCTCTTGCCTCAGCCTCCTGAGTAGCTGGGATTATAGGCATGTACCGCCAGGTTCAGCTAATTTTTTTGTTTTTTTCTTTTTAGTAGAGACAGGGTTTCGCCACGTTGGCCAGGCTGGTCTTGAACTCCTGACCTCAGGTGATGCACCTGTCTCAGCCTCCCAAAGTGCTGAGATTACAGCACCCGGCCTTGGGTTATTTTGTTTTGTTTTGTTTTTGAGACAGAGTTTCACTGTTGCCCGGGCTGGAATGCAGTGGTATGATCCTGTCGGACTGCAACCCACCTCCCAGGTTCAAGTGATTCTTCTGTTGCAGCCTCCCAAGCAGCAGAGATTACAGGTGCTCACCACTACACCTGCCTAATTTTGTATTTTTAGTGGAGATGGGGTTTCGCCATGGTCAGGTTGGTCTAAAACTCCTGGCCTCAAGTGATCATCCAACCACTTCAGCCTCCCAAAGTGCTGGGATTACAGGTGTGAGCCCCTGCACCCGACCTCCAACCTGGGGTTATTTTGTCCCTCAAAATGCTCAAGGTTTGGAAATAACGGACAGGCTTTTTAATCTCAGACCCTTGACCTCTTTTCCCTCTGCTGGGCTTTCCCAGCACCAAGTAATACTTAAATAATGAGGTGGGACGGGGTGGGCACTCTCCCCACCTCCGGGCCTTCTTGGTGGTCCCTGTGGTCCCTCCATCCTGCTGTTTGCGCTTGGCTCCTCGTCCTTTTCCGCTACTTCCTGCCGCAATTCCTCCTTTGAAGAGAAGGCAGATCACTTTCAATGAGCCATGAGAGAAGCACCATGTGGATACTGGAATTTCAAGAGGACCACACACCCAATGTGCATTTGCGTAACACCACAAGAGGATTTCCTTCCAAAATCATACTGGATTTCACCCTGGTTTTGAAAGAATCTACTAAGCCTCTCACAGCCCAGGAACACTGGGTTCTGGCAATAAGCTCAAATGAATCCAGCACTAGTGATGTCTGGGTTACAATTTTAACTTTTGTTCCTAATGATCTGCAACTATTAGTATACTTTCTGAGGGTGTGACACAATGCATTTTCACCCATTCAGATCCAAAACACCCACAGATAGAAGGAAAATAACTATGGGTACAGTTTTTTTGTCCCCCCCCCTCCCCGGCCAACACTCAAATTAATACAAACACCCATAAAGAGAGAATATCCTCACTGGAAGTCGATATTCACTTGCTTGAACTACACAATGTAAACATAAACATCATAAAGGCACAGTATCTGCTAAAGCATTGAAGTTGAATATCCAACAAGACAACATACATACAACATGGAAAACAGAAACAGAGGTACTAAAAAGGTGTTTCTCTCCAGTAGTGCTAGATCTCCACTGTGGTTGCACATGACACAACTAAGAAAGAAGGCTTTCAAATTGGTAGGCAATTTTTAGTTCCAGACCCATTTGTCAATACAACATTAAGACTGTGCCAATGCACAAAATTCAGGTTAGACTAACCTGGCTTGTGGAACTAAAAGCAATTAATATGAATAGACAATTTTTTTTATTTTATACGAAAAATTTAGCTACATACTGAAGCCACAAGGAATATTACCTTGTGTATTTCTGAAGTAGGTACTTTGAAATTTTTGTTCGGTTCTATCATTCCTCTCAATTAGTTCTTTTTCTCTCTTCCAGAAAACATCCCTGAACTGTAGGAAAACACCTTTACGTAAACAACTGCAGAGGACTAAATCTTAATTTGGGGCAAGCTTGGGAATTACTAGCAGTTCTGCTGCAATGAAAAGGATCAAGACATTGAATGAAGGTAGGTCATATTCTGCATATACAGGACCAGATTTACTCAGAATTTCCTTTGGTGAACACCTCAGATGTTCCTATTTTTCATAAAGGTTTAATGTTAAACTGCTGCAATGTCCACTCTAGTTTAAGTCACTGTAATGCAAAAACAATTACATTTTTGTTTTTTTGAGATGGAGTCTTGCTCTGTCACCCAGGCTGGAGTGCAGTGGCACAATCTTGGCTCACTGCAACCTCTGCCTTCTGGGTACAAGCAATTCTCCAGACTCAGCCTCCCGAGTAGCTGGGATTACAGGTGCCTGCCATCACACCTGGCTGATTTTTTTGTATTTCAGTAGAGATGGGGTTTTGCCATGTTGGCCAGGCCGGTCTCATACTCCTGGCCTCAGGTGATCTGCCCATCTCGGCCTCCCAAAGTGCTGGGATTATAGGCGTGAGCCACTGCTCCCAGTCACGATTACATTTTTTATTGTCATTTACGTTTTAATTATTTTAAGAAGTTTCAGATCCATCCAAAACAGGGCAAACAATACAAAAGGGGTGTGGCTGGCCATGTAAGGCAGAATATAACAACATACAAGCTTTTAAATACTAACATTAAACTCAACTACTGTTTCATATTAAGTGCTACTGCCATTTTCACAATGCTTTAAAATTATTTGGTTTTAGCTTCTACCACAGCTCAGCAAAAAGCATTTTCCAAACCACAAAATACTTAAGTCTGAGAGGCTGAAAGAAGACAGTGGAGGAATTCACCTCCAAAAGTGGCTCCACCTGTAAGAACAGAAGTGGTACCATATATTTGTCAAATTTTAACAATTAAAAGGGGGAAATATGTTGTAAAAAGATAAACAACACATCTAACTATTTCCAACCCATCGCAGAATATTAGTAACAGTAGAAATGATCAGATATTTAAGATGCTACCACTCCAAAAGACAGGTTAATGATGCCATGTATCAGAGGAATAGCTAAACATCTCTCAGCCACCCCAACTTTTATTAGATAACCATTAGTAACAAAGGGTTTTCCTGCTATTAGATGGGTGAACAGAGAAACAAGCTGCATGGGTGGTTAACACAGAAATGCTACCATATGAATTAGCGGAAGTTTCAGGCAAAAAAAATTAGAACATGGGCATAGGAAGTCTGTTAAAAGTAACGGCTGAATTACAGAAAAAGAGTGGAGAGCAGCTAAATCTTTCTAAATTAAATGTTAGTTATAAGGATACAGATATAAACACAGCAAATCTGACCTTGAAATGGTTCCCTGTTTCATGCTAAGCCTGTCTCACTCAACACCAAACTGTGTTGTAAAGTGACAAAAAGTTCTCCTCTATTACCGTCTGCCAAATCCTTGGCTAGCTCCTAAAACTTGAGTTTGGACTATAAAAGCATCTTAGTAAGTATCCAGGATAAGGGCCAATCCAAAGAATGGCCAATTCTAGGCACAACTGGATTCAACAGCTTCAAAATATTTCAGTGACGAGATATGTAAACACTTACCATTTAGATTCCCACTAGTAGACACAGCACTGCTCTGTTTTTGGTTGTCATAAGCAGGACCAATGTTACTAAGGTCCTGCAAAAATAAATACCCAATTAAAAAACAAGTCTACGTAAGTCAGTCAATCTGTATGCTCATAAAACAGGAGAAATTCTAATAGAATGGGAACTAAAATTGACAATTCTTTTTTTTTTTTGAGTCAGTCTTACTCTGTTGCCCAGGCTGCAGTGCAGTGGTATGATCTCAGTTTACTCAAACCTCCGCCTCCCAGGTGCAAGCAATTCTCTTGCCTCAGCCTCTAGAGTAGCTGGGATTACAGGTGCATGCCACCAAACCTGGCTATTTTTTTTTTTAAGACAGAGTTTTGCTCTTGTTGCCCAGGCTGGAATGCAATGGCACGATCTCGGCTCACTGCAACTTCTGCCTCCTGGGTTCAAGTGATTCTCCTGCCTCAGCCTCCAAAGTAGCTGGGATTACAGGCGTCCACTGCCACAACCAGCTAATTTTTTGTATTTTTTAGCAAAGATGAGTTTCACCATGTTGGCTAGGCTGGTCTCAAACTCCTGACCTTAGGTGATCCACCTGCCTTGGCCTCCCAAAGTACTGAGATTACAGGTGTGAACCATGGTGCCTGCCCTAATTTTTGTATTTTCAGTGGAGACATGGTTTTGCCCCATTAGCCAGGCTGGTCTCAAACTCCTGAACTCAAGTGATCCGCCCACCTCAGCCTCCCAAAGTGCTGGGATTACAGGCATGAGTCACTACGCCTGCCCTGAAATGGACAATTCTAAACAATGAAGCTTGCAGGGTCCCAAAGTTGGGTGCGTTATGGATCAGCAAGCACCCTTGCAAGTTCGTGTGAGGCAGGCCAACTGTAAGGATCAGAGTAGTTTCAGAATGGTGATAAATGGGAATTAATCAACTTGGGTAGAGGCAGGAGAGGGCACAGGAGTGTCTAAGCCCCATTTACTCAGCTCCTATGGGAATTCAGGCCCCATGTAGTCATATATCTTCATTTTACAAGACAGAAATCTAAATTTCTATGTGAAATCTTGCATTTTCTTTTTTGAGCGACGGGGTCTTGCTGTATTGTCCAGGCTGGTCTCAAACTCCTGGGCTCAAGCAATCCTCCTGCCTCAGTCTCCCAAAGTGCTGGGATTATAGGCATGAGCCACTGCACCGGGCCAAATCGTGCATCTTTAAAGCCAGCAAATCAAACATGTAAACATAGAGCTTTAAGATGTGATATTCTCACTTGCCAAATGTGACCCCTGCTATTCAACAAAAAGTGGAAATTTTCGTTTTCCTGTTATGTTAGATATGCAACACAAATTTTTTCGTTTAACAAATTCTTTTCACAACAAAGAATGTTTTTAAGAGCAAAATTTAAGATGGCAGGAAGATTATGAGTAATTTGAAATACTATTTTTACATGTTGCAAGTAAGGAAACTAAAGTTAAAAAAAAGTGATTTGAAGAAATTCGTAACATTCTGGGGAAGACACACAACTAAAACACTGGTCTCCTCCTAGCTGAAGGTGGATACTCTTCTATTGGTCACTGTTTTTTTGGAGTCCATCATGCTAAGAGCATGTAATGGCAGTGTGTTATGTGGGAAATATACAGATGTAAACAGAACCTGATTTGCTATCCCCAAGTAGCTTAAAATTGAAAAGAAAATATAAAACATATTAATGTACCTGATCCAAAAGTCCGAATTTGGGGTAATCTTCTTCTGGGTCTTTACTCCCTGGATCTGGGTGTTCCTTTACCAAGAATACATCTCTTTCTTTACTCTAAAACGAAGCAGTGTTTTACTATTAATAAACATTTTATACTTAAAAGTATGGAATGGATAATCAACCACCCACTCCAAAAGTCAATTCCTAGGTGTAGTCTTCAAAAAAGACAGTATTGTTTTTCTTTCTAAGAGACAATACACAGCCATCAAAAAATTCAAACAACAGAGAAACAGGAAGAGTGCCCAAGTCTTTCATAATCCTCACCTATCCTTCTGTCCTACAGAGATAAGCACTGTTAACAGCTTGCTGTTACTTCTCCCTGGGTGCTCTCTTTACGTTTAAGGACAATATGGCTTAGAACAATTTTTTTTAATAGAAGAAAAAAAAGTTGTCTCAATTCAATGTAAAATTGTTCTTGCAAAATATAGTGGACAAAAGTTTCAATACATAAAACCAGGCTTATGTGGGCAATGTTCACATAAGACACAATATGCATTTCACTAATGGTGTGAAAACTATTAAAATTCACAATTAGCTGTATCTCATATTCAAAGGTTTAACATTAAGTTCTCATTTTCTCATTTCACAATGAGACGAAATATTATTTCTTACAAAGAATTTTTTTTTAATGTCAAGTCTAATCAATTTTAGTCTACTTACCATTGTTTTAACAATGTTATTTGGCCAAGTCATTTTCCCAGGTCTCTGTCTGGTTGTCATGCACTCCCAGTATTTATCAATAAATGGTATAATATCCTAATTTTTAAAAGAAAATATATTAAGACTATTACTGCTACAGCCAAAGGTATGCTACAAAGAAAGAAAACAGCATTTTTCAAGGACCTTGTTAGAATCAAGAGAAAAACTATGTTAGCTTTTTCCCCCCATACTGTTATGCAAGATGTCCATGTTTTATCTTTTAATCATTGAATATTTCATTGCATGCACACGATATACAAATTATGGGGGTTTCCGCAAGTATAAACAAATCTTAGCCATGCAGGTCTTATACTCCAGTTGGAAGAAAAAGCTCTGTCACAGTCCCTTAGTTGTCAATTAGAAGATGACTCCCAAATTATTCTCCTGAGCTCCTATTTCTACCTGCTGAGACATCTCTACCTGGACATCCTAAAGGCACCTCAAAGTTCTTGTGACTGAAACGGAACTTGGTATCTTACCTCATAAATCTGCTTTTCAGATTTCTATTCTTGCTCCTGATACTTAGAACCAGTGATCACCCAGAATAAGCTAGACACAATAGAGTTGTCCTTGACTCTTGTCTGACAATTTTGACACCTAAATGGTCACCAAATAAATTTTAAAATTTCAGAAACGTCACTCCAATCGGGCCTCCCTTCTATCCCCACTGCTGTGACTGTGGCTCTCACCAACTCCTGCTTGCATGATGGAAACGACTTTTGACCTTCATCTTCTGGCTTCCTATTTAGATTATCTTCTAAAGTACCACCACCAGAGTTAGCTCCATGAAAACCAAATCTTTACTAAAAGGAACCAAGGGAAGTAAGCCTGGAATATTCTGTTATTCCAGAAAGTAAGGAAGAGTTCAAAAATGGATATCAAAGAGTTTCAGGAATCAGCCAGATAGGGAATCAGGTTTTGTTTACAATAGTTGAATCTGGGACAACAGTTTTGTCTACAATAGTTGAATCTGGGAGGGTCAGAAATAAAAAATTCAACAATGGCAGGGCACGGTGGCTCATGCTTGTAATCCCAGCACTTTGGGAATCCGAGGTGAGCAGATCACTTGAGACCAGCCTGGCCAACGTGATGAAACCCTGTCTCTACCAAAAAATACAAAAATTAGCTGGGCATGGTGGCATATGCCTGTAGTCCCAGCTACTCAGGAGGCTGAGGCAGAACTGCTTGAACCCAGAAGGAAGAAGTTGCAGTGAGAGGAAGAAGTTGCAGTGAGCCAAGACACCACACCACTCCACTCCAGCCTGGGTGACAGAGCCAGACTCTGTCTCAAAAACAAAAGCAAAAACAAAAAAAAAACACCAAAAAAACCCAACAATGGACTATAAAACATTGACTTTTTTTTTTTTTTTGAGACGGAGTTTCACTCTTGTTACCCAGGCTAGAGTGCAATGGCGCCATCTCGGCTCACCGCAACCTCTGCCTCCTGGGTTCAGGCAATTCTCCTGCCTCAGCTTCCTGAGTAGCTGGGATTACAGGCACATGCCACCATGCCCAGCTGATTTTTTGTATTTTTAGTAGAGACGGGGTTTCACCATGTTGACCAGGATGGTCTCGATCTCTTGACCTCGTGATCCACCCGCCTCGGCCTCCCAAAGTGCTGGGATTACAGGCGTGAGCCACCGTGCCCGGCCGAACATTGACTGTTTTAAAGAAAAACTCATTGATATTTAAATGGAAAGAAAAAGAATGAGGGAAAATTATTTACAGAAGATTTACAACCAATGAATATCTTCTGATTTACAACCAACTCTATTAACTGATTCAGGGTTGGATAATCAATGGTGGCTAAAAATCACTGGTTGAAAGGAGTAAGAGAATAAGGTACTCACATAATCTCCATGTATGGCTCAAGGATTACTTATCACAAAGATAAAAATGCTCCCTCCTTAACCAACTAGTTCAATTCAAGATCACTAATAGTAAAACAAACCAATACCTTATATATCTACTGACGTGATAGTCCAAAAAAGAAACAATACCTATGTAATAGTCTTGCCAAAAATGTGTAACACAGGGCCAGGCAAGGTAACTCACAACTGTAATCTCAGCACCTTGGGAGGCCAAGGCCAGTAGATCGCTTGAGCCCAGGAGTATAAGACCAGCCTGGGCAACATAGTGAGACCTGTCCCTATTAAAGGGAAAAAAAAAAAAAAAAAAAAAAAAAAAGTTTAATCTGAACCTAATCATGAGAAAACAATCAAATGCAAATTGAGGAATATCATGCCGAACAACTGCCTAAGCACTTAAAAGTATTTACTTTACTAAATACATGGATCACTTGAGCCTGAGAAGTTGAAACTAGCTGGGCAACATACTGAGACTGCATCTCTACAAAAAATTTTTTTAAATTAGCTGGGTGTGGCAGCATGAGCCTAGAATCCCAGCACTCAGGAGGCCAAGAAGGGAGAATAGCTTGAACCCAGGAGGTCGAGGCTTCAGTGAACCATCACCGTGCCACTGCATTCCAGGCTGAGCAATAGAGCAAGACCCTGTTCCCCCCAAAAAAAAAAAAATTGAATAAAGGAATAGGCCGGGTGCAGTGCCTCACGCTTGTAATCCCAGCACTTTGGGAGACCGAGGCGGGTGGATCACGAGGTCAAGAGATGGAGACCATCCCGGTCAACATGGTGAAACCCCGTCTCTACTAAAAAATACAAAAAATTAGCTGGGCATGGTAGCACGTGCCTGTAATCCCAGCTACTCAGGAGGCTGAGGCAGGAGAATTGCCTGAACCCAGGAGGCGGAGGTTGCGGTGAGCCAAGATCGTGCCATTGCACTCCAGCTTGGGTAACAAGAGCGAAACTCCGTCTCAGAAAAAAAAAAAAAAAAAAAAGAATAAAGGAATAGTTTTACTGGGCCGGGCATGGTGGCTCACACCTGTAATCCAAGCCCTTTGGAGGCCAAGGTGGGTGGATCACCTGAGGTTTGGAGTTTAAGACTAGCCTGACCAAAATGGTGAAACCCCATCTTTAAAAAAATAATAAAAAAAAAAGTAAAAGGAATAGTTTTATTAATAGAGACAAAACAGTCATTACAACTAATGGCAATGAGTGATCCTGACCAGATCCTGGATGGAGGAAAAAGCTATGAAGGAGAATATTCTGAACACAGTAATAATCCTGAGAAACTACAAATATGAACCATAAATCAGTAGTACTGCACCAATGTTAAATTTTTGTATTATGATAATTGCATTGTGGTTGTATAACAGAATATTGGGTAAAGTGTATCTACAATGTTGTCTCATACAGCTTAAGGGAAAAACAGAGATATGGGGAGATAAAACAAATGTAGGTTAAAAAATAAAAAAAAGGTTAACTGGCAAATCTAGGAAGAAATGGGCTGGGCACAGTAGCTCACACCTGTAATCCCAGCACCCTGGGAGGCCAAGGTGGGCAGATCACTTGAATACGGGAGTTTGAGACCAGCCTGGGCAACATGGTAAAACCCTGTCTCTACAAAAACCACCACAAAAATTAGCTGGGTGTGGTGGTGAGCATCTGTAGTCCCTGCTACTTTAGAGACTGAGGTGGGAGGATCAGCTGAGCCCAGGAGGTCAAGGCTTCAGTGAGCCATGATGGTGCCACTACATTCCACCTTGAAAATTTTCAAAGTAGGCCAGGCATGTTGGCTCACGTCTGTAATCCCAGCACTCTAGGAGGCCGAGGTGGGTGGATCACCTGAGGTCGGGAGTTCGAGACCAGCCTGACCAAAATGGAGAAACCCTATCTCTACTAAATATACAAAATTAACCGGGCGTGGTGGCACACACTTGTAATCCCAGCTACTTGGGAGGCTGAGTTAGAAGAAGTGCTTGAACCCGGGAGGCGGAGGTTGCAGTGAGCCGAGAGCACACCATTGCACTCCAGCCTGGGCAACAAGAGCAAAACTCCAATTCAAAAAAAAAAAAAAAAAAAAGAAAAAGAAAAATTTCAAAGTAATTTTGTAAAAAATAAACTAAAAAGGGGCCACGTGCAGTGGCTCATACCTGTAATCCCAATTCAGCCTGGGTGACAGAGACCCTCTCTCAAAAAAATAGAACAGGCCAGGCGCAGTGGCTCACGTCTTTAATCCCAGCACTTTGGAAGCCAAGGCAGGTGGATCATGAGGTCAGGAGTTCAAGACCAACCTGGCCAACATGGTAAAACCCTGTCTCTACTAAAAATACAAAAAATTAGCCAGGCGTGGCGATGTACACTTGTAATCCCAGCTACTCAGGAGGCTGAGGCAGGAGAATCGCTTGAACCCAGGAGGCAGAGGTTGCAGTGAGCTGAGATAGTGCCATTGCACTCCAGCCTGGGTGACAGAGCAAGACTCCATCTGAAAAAAAAAAAAAAGAAAAAGAAAAAGGTAATCACTGAATCCACTGTCGTATACTCATAAAAGCTGGGAAGAAAGTACTTGTTAGAGAATGTATTTAGAACTTCCTTCTGCTCTGGCGCACCGCGGCAAAGAGAGACCCCAGAACTTCCTTCTAACTCTTTAGTAAAACTGCAATTACATTAATTCCACCTCTACCTTATCTTTGGAGAACATTGTCTTTGGATGTTCATCCTGTGTTCGGGACTGCCATGTCAGGTTGGCCAAAGCACTAAGGCACATTTCCTTCAAGTCTATCAAAAATAAAAAGGAAAAAATAGTTATCTATAATACTACATCTCTATTTCCAAGGGAATACTCAATAAGTGGTACAGAAAATAACAATAAGAGCAACAAAACGGAGTCATCATATGACCTGAAATGGGCAATTACATTATTCAGAGCTAAACTCCAACTTAACTTATACCAGTTATTAGGCAAAGGTCTCCTGATTCTAAGCCCAGATCCCTTTTCTTTTCCAGTGGATAATCATCTTCAAATACTCGAGTTTGTTCTTACTTGCTTGCTTCCGGAGGAAATAGGTATTCCCACTGTGATGGCAGACATTGCAATGAAAACTGTAGTTGGTCATGAAAGGTAGACAGGATCTGCAGAAGAGCCAAATTATACAAATTAGTGAACTTGTGAACACACACACACACCTTTTTTTTTTTTTTTTTTTAAAGACAGGGTCTCACTCTGTTGCCCAGGCTGCAGTACAGTGGTCCAATCATAGCTCACTACAGACTTGACCTTCCCTGGCTCAGGTGATTCTCCCACATCAGCCCCCCAAGTAGCTTGGACCACAAACATAAGCCACCATGTCCAGCTAATTTTTGTATTTTTTTTAAATGGAGTCAGGTTTTTGCCATGTTGCCCAAGCTGTATATCATGAGAAGTAAGTTAACATGAATCCATTCCCATCAGTGACAGGTAAATTAAAATATTAAAAATGTTCATATGTTAACATATTCTTAAAATGTAAAAAGGCTGTCAAAACCAAAACAGGCTCATATTTTTTTTTTTTTTTGAGACAGAGTTTCGCTCTTATTGCCCAGGCTGGAGTGCAATGGCACAATCTCAGCTCATTACAACCTCCTGGATTCAAGTGATTCTTTGAGTAGCTGGGATTACAGGCGTGTGCCACCACGCCTGGCTAATTTTGTACTTTTAGTAGAGACGGAGTTTCTCCACATTGGCCAGGCTGGTCTCAAACTCCTGACCTGAGGTGATCTGCCTGCCTTGGCCTCCCAAAGTGCTGGGATTACAGGCGTGAGACACCACGCCGGCACATGGCTCATATTCTTATAAATACCCGGATTTTTCTGTCACAATAGTAAGACCTTAACCATTATACTGGACAATTCAGCATCTAGAAGGTTCTCACTGGTACCTTATTAGTTTATTTTTGAGTGCCTAAAAATAATATGCCAGGCCAGGTGTAGAAGAGGACAAATAGTCTAAGGTCTATCTCGATGGTATCAATAGTGTGGTTAGAAAGGGCAGGCAGAATGTATGAAAAAATAAACAGAAAAAGCAAATAATTAGGCCAGGCGAGGTGGCTCATGCTTGTCATTCCAGCACCTTGGGAGGCCAAGGTGGGTGGATCACTTGACGTCAAGAGAAGACTTGCCTGTTTTGAAGGCAAGAGAGGAAGAGGTCTGGAGGGGAATGGCAGAGACTGGATGCAACAGAGGAACCAATGCAATTGAGAAGAGAAACATGGTAGTGACTGCACAGGATGACAGGAAAAGGACAGGACAGCTTAGTCTTGCAAAAGGCAAAGTAACAGAAGAACAGAAGACCTTTAGTATAAACGGCTTCAGCTAAAAGAGAAAAATCAGAACAAAAGTTTATCTTGGATTCTGAAATAGCTTAGAGTATCCTCAGAGAAGACTACCAAGCATTTTACCAACTATTGCCAACCTAATGGAATTAAAAGCATTCTTACAAATGTTAACGCTGAGTTCCCTTACCTTCACTTCTCTGTAGAACCTCTTGTGTTAAACAGTCTATTGTGATAGGCTCATTTACAGAAGGCAAAGCCTCATACTAAAGATAGGTAGGTAGGCTGGGTGCGGTGGCTCACGCCTGTAATCCCAGCACTCTGGGAGGCCGAGGCCCGATCACAGGTCAGGAGATGGAGACCATCCTGGCCAGCATGGTGAAACCCCGTCTCTACTAAAAATACAAAAAATTAGTTGGACATGGTGGCACACACCTGTAGTCTCAGCTACTTGGGAGGCTGAGGCAGGGGAATTGCTTGAACCCGGGAGGCAGAGGTTGCAGTGAGCCAAGATCACGCCATTGCACTCCAGCCTGGCAAGAGTAAGACTCTGTCTCAAAAAGGAAAAAAAGAGAAAGAAAAAGGCTGCTCTTCACACCTGTTTGTATTTGAATTCAAATAACTATTATCTACTTTTTTTTTTTGAGACAGAGTCTAACTCTGTTGCCAAGGCTGGAGTGCAGTGATGAGATCTCCACTCACTGCAGCCTCCACCTCCTGGGTTCAAGTGATTCCCCTGCCTCAGCCTCCCAAGTAGCTGGGACTACAGGCGTGTACCACCACGTCTGGCTAATTTTTTTTATTTTTTAGTAGAGATGGGGTTTCACCATGCTGGCCAAGATGGTCTCGATCTCCTGACCTCATGATCCACCCACCTTGGCCTCCCAAAGTGTTGAGATTACAGGTGTGAGCCACCGCACCTGGCCAAGAGCAGCCTTTCTCATACCCCACCAGCTCACACTCTCTCAGTTGTAAAAGGTAATCCATCCCACCTAACTGGGCTTTATTATTTTTATTTATTTTTTTATTTTTTTGAGACAGGGTCTCACTCTGTCACCCAGGCTAGAGTGCAGCGGCACAATCATGGCTCACTGCAGCCTCAACCTCCAGGGCTTAAGCAATCCTCCTGCCTAAAGTTCCCAAGTAACTGGTACTTCAGGTGTGCACCACCAAGCCCAGCTAATTTTTTCTATTTTTCATAGAGATGAGGTCTCACTATGTTGCCTAGGCTGGTCTTGAACTCCTGGTTCAAGTGATCCTCCCCTCCTAAAATGCTGGGATTACAGATGTGAGCCACCAAGCCTGGCCTTTTTTTTTTTTTTTTAAACTTGATACCACGGATAGGACCTAACTGGGCTTTAGATACAACTTTTGAAATTCAGTTACAAACTGTTCTCTCCGCTATCAAAACTTTAACTGTGATTTGATTATTCCCTGAATTCCTCCTAGTTATCTCTCTAGTAAATTTCCTTTCCTAAATTCTGTCAATCCAAACAAATAATTCTGGCTGAAATAGCCCTATCTTAGGCCTCTCTAAGTGACCAGTCTTGCTTAGCTAGGATTTTCTGAGCAGATCTTGCTACCAAGATCAATTATTTCTTCTTGATCCTTCAGTATTTTTCTTTCTTTTTAAAACACTCTTTCCTAAATCATAAGTCACATGTTAATTGAGATATCGGCATTTCTAAAACCCACTTTAACTTTTTAACTAGAAAGCATACAACAGATTATAAAAGAAAACACGGTATGATGGCTCAAGCCAGTAATCCCAACACTTTGGAAGGGTGAGGCAGGAGGATCCCTTAAGCCCAGAAATTTGAGGCTGCAACAAGCTGTGACCCAGCCATTGCACTTCAGCGTGGGCAACAGAGCAAACCCTGGTCTCGAGAAAACAACAAGCAAACATATATATATATACGTCTTTCCAATCTTACCCAAGGTGGATTAATTTCACTATAATGCAACCTTATTTTTCGATAGTCTCATATAAATATATTAGTATAATATAGACCATAAAGAACATTACAGAGAGCGAGCAGTACAATAGACAGTGAGTCAGTATAAGGTAAAAATTTCATTCGCAATCACAGTATGATTTTAATATACTGGAAGAGGTACACGATTGGAAATAGGTTTGCTGACGAGATATTTCAAGGAATGAGTCAGCAGCAATGAAAAAGAAAAAAAAAAAAGGATGATTCAGGCATAAAGAGCATGGGTTGTCTCAAATTTTGGAGAACAGGCTTTGTCCACATATACACTAATCCTTTCTGAAAAATCCAAGACCCCCCACACACAAAGTTTATATTGTCCTAAATTTGTTTATATAACACTTTGTAATTGCATTTTTTGGTCTCCAAACCAGGTTGTAAACTCAAAAGGAGGGACAATACCCACCACTCTATCAGGGCTGTGCCCTCAGTAAGCAAATAACACACTAAGGGAATTAAACAATTCCTGATTCAACATCCTAGCTGCTGAGAAGGGGTTAGAAAACATAGGAAATACTTTGCATTTATTTTGCCCACAAACTAACTGTTGAGCGTGCTGAGATTTATTTTACCGAGCAATTCTTACATAAACTATGAAAAGTACTCACGACGTATCTATGCCAAATGTGTCAGCCGTGAACCATTTTGTACAAATCCCACATTGCAGCTCTACCTCTCCCAACTGTCGGCCATTCTCTTCATCCACGGAGCCCGCCTGAGTATCCATCACCTCTGATGTATCCCCAGCACCTTCCTGTGTTCACAGAGCAATTCAAGAATCAAATCAGTTGAGGTGAATGTATTTTACTTTTTTTTTTTAAGTGACAAAGAGTCTCTCTATGTTGCCAAGGCTGGTTTCAAGTGATCCTCAGGCCTCAGCTTTCAAGTGTTGGGATTACAGGCATGGGCCACCGTGCCTGACCTGAATGCATTTTTTTTTTTTTTTTCGAGACAGTGTCTCGCTTTGTCACCCAGGCTGGAGTGCAATGGTGAGGTCTCGGCTCACTGCAACCTCCGCCTCCTGGGTTCAAGTGATTCTCCTGCCTCAGCCTCCAGAATAGCTGCGACTACAGGCGCTCATCACCACCCTCGGCTAATTTTTGCATTTTTTAGTAGAGACGGGGTTTCACCATGTTAGCCTGACTGGTCTCGAACTCCTGATCTCATGATCCACCCGCCTCGGCCTCCCAAAATTCTGAGACTACAGGCTTCAGACACCGCGCTCTGCTGAATGTTTTGTTTTGTTTTGTTTTGTTTTGTTTTTTGAGACTTTGTTTTGCTCTTGTTGCCCAGGCTGGAGTGCAATGGCGCGCTCGCGGCACATTGAAACCTCCGCCTTCCAGGTTCAAGCGATTCAGGCATGCGCCACCACGCCCAGCTAATTTTGTATTTTTAGTAGAGACGGGTTTCACCATATTGGTCAGGGCTGGTCTCCAACTCCTGACCTCAGGTGATCCGCTTGCCTCGGCCTTCCAAAGTGCTGGGATTGCAGGCATGAGCCACTGTGCCTGGCCTGAACGTATTTTTTTTTTTTTTTTTTTTTTTGAGACAGAGTCTCGCTTTTGTTGCCCAGGCTGGAGTGCAATGGCGCGCTCTCGGCTCACTGCAACCTCCGTCTTCCGGGTTCAAGCGATTCAGGCACCCGCCACCACGCCCGACTAATTTTTTTTTAGTAGAGACGGATTTCTCCATGTTGGTCAGGCTGGTCTCCAATTCCTGACCTCAGGTGATCCGCCTGCCTCGGCCTCCCAAAGTGCTGGGATTACAGGCGTGAGCCACCGCGCCCGGCCCTACGTTTTTGATTAGCTCAAAAATTTAAAAGCGATGGTTTTGCCTTGCAAACAACTAAGAAATACTTACTATTGTATCTTTTCCGTTAGATGATTCTGTCTCCAAGCCACCACTTACATCGACCAAGTTTGCGTCCCTAGAAGATAATGAAAGCGCTCAAGTAAGAATTTTCAAGAGAAACAAACCTCAAAAAGCCCATTCCCAAAGATGATCAAATTACAACCGAACTTCACACTCCTGCAGCTTTTTCAGTTAAACCTGTTCTCAGACTGGATGCCCAAGGTACTGTTAGGGAGCAGAGGGAAGCCGAATCGACCTTTACAGACAAATCTACCTGGGTTAGAGTTGATCCTGGGAGAGGTTCAAAAAGAGACAGCCCTCCCACCCTGTTTTCAGAGTGACTGTTAATTCTTCCAGTCTGGCACTGCAAAGTGGTTTCTTTTCTGGGATATGTGAAGGGCTCCCGTTAGAAGAGTGGGCTACCAGCTTCCTGCCGGAATGCGAGAGGCAGAGATAACGACAGGATCCTCGGCCCCCACCGCCAGAAAAAGGTGCGGAAGGGGCGTTATCCGAGATATATTAGAGAGGGGACGGGCCAAGCAGCGCAGGGGCAGGGCGAGCCGTTGGTGGCGGGGCCTCGGATAGCAGGGGGCGGGCGGCAGGGCTCCAGGAGCCGCAGGATTCGCGAGGGGCGGGCCTCCCTCCCGCGTCCTCCTCGGCTCCAGGACCTCTTACCCGCTTTCAGCCTCCCCTGAACCGGGCTCAGCCGTCGGAGCAGCAGAGGTCCCCTCTCCACCAGGAGCGGCTGCTCCCGCTGCCATCGGCTTCGTCTCTCCCTCTTCTGAGGCTGCTGCATTTGCGGCCGCTCCAGGGCCAGGCCCGGCACCCGTTTCCGGGCCGGGTCCTGCTCCCGCCGCCGCCATCACGGCCACCCCCGGACTTATCGCGAGAAGTCCCTTCGTCTCGCGCGAGTTGCTGTGTGACGGTGTAATCTTCAAACAGGAAAGGCTCGCGGTGGGTCCACCGTCTGCCTGAGAAAGCCCAACTCCACGCCCGCCTTAAAGTCAGGCGCGCTGGCAGAGGTGGGCGGGGCCCCCGCGCCTGCCCTGCCGGGGGAAGGCGGAGGAAGCTGGATGGTCAGTGGGGCTCCTCGAAGACTACTCTTCGAGTCAGGGACGGACGCGACGTGTTTTCGAGGCTACGACTGGCTATCCCCGCGCAGAGGATCCTTGAGAGCGCTGGCTGTCCCGCAAACGCTCCTCACTACCAAACGTGGGAAACGTCTTCCTTCGAGACTAGCACTCCCCGCCCGCCCGGATGGAATTTGGTTTTCTACGCAGTGTCGCCCCTTCGAGCCCCTTTCCAAATGACCTACAGAGGGAAGGGAATTAGGGAGGCCGATTCCAGGGGCGAGGATGGAGGACCCAGGCGGGGCAGCTGAGGAGCGGCGTGGGCACCAGAAGCGGCTCGTGGCTTCCTAGTGTGAGGGGCGGAAAGCGAAGCCCAGGGCGGGGGCGGGGGGGCGCGGGGTACCGGGGCACTCCGAGTGTAGGCAAGTGTGCCCAACGAAAGGAAGAGGTGTGGACTGAAAGTAGGAACTTTGGAAGTCACCGACAGTAGCTGGTTGCTGGCATCATTGGAGTGAGTGGAGTCTTTAAAAGCCGTGGTCTCCAAACTCGAGAATGCAAATCTCAAAAGTGTTGCAGCCGAAAACATTTTCAGGATACCAGTGTTTATCCTATATCCTAAAAAGTTGCCTAACGGGCAGGGCGCGCGGCTTACGCCTGTAATCCTAGAACTTTGGGAGGCCGAGGTGGGCGGATCACCTGAGGTTAGGAGTTCTAAACCAACCTGACCAACATGGAGAAACCCAGCCTCTACTAAAAATAAAAAAATAGTCGGGTGTGGTGGTGCTTGTCTGTAATCCCAGCTACTCGGGAGGCTGAGACAGGAGAATCGCTTGAACCCGGGAGACGGAGGTTTGGGTGAGCCGAGATTGTGCCATTTCACTCCAGCCTGGGCAAGGAGAGCGAAACTCTGCCTCAAAAAAAAAAAAAAAAAAAAAAAGAATTGCCTAACAACACACTCTTTCCGATTTACACAAGAACGGCGCATCCCTCGCCAATCCTCAGTCTAGTCTTACTTGATGTATCCACGGATAGTGTAGGAACCTCTAGGCCACTGGACACCATGGAAAATATGTAGGTACTGATTTCTCAGTTGGTTCTAATGACTTGTTTTCAACAAAATTAAAGAAGGACCTAACTGAGTTGTCAGAGAAATGCATTTTACAATGACCTAGTATACACATGATTTCTAATTGAAGCAAAAGATTTATGAAACTTTGTATTATGTCTTTTTTTCATGCTAGTGAAATACTAAATTAGTGACATACTAAATGGATTTGATGACCCCAGCAATATGAAACACGTATGTCACATTGCTTTCAAATGCCAGTGAGTGGTCTGGGGATTGAACCCTGAGTGGTACCTACATTTTTTTTTTAAGTCACCTGGTTTCACTCTGTTACCCAGGCTGGACTTGTATTCCTGTGCTCAAAGGATCCTCCAACCTCAGCCTCCCAAGTGGCTGGTACTGCTAGTTCATATTACTGGGCTAGCTTGACACTTAATTTTTTTTTTTTTGAGATGGAGTCTCACTCTTGTTCCCCAGGCTGGAGTGCAATGGCATGGTCTTGGCTCACTGCAACCTCCATCTCCTGGGTTCAAGGGATTCTCCTGCCTCAGCCTCCGGAGTAGCTGGAATTATAGGCACCTGCCACCATGCCCAGCTAATTTTTTGTGTTTTCAGTAGAGATGGGGTTTCACCATTTTGGCCAGGCTAGGCTCGAACTCCTGACCTCAGGTGATCCGCCAGCCTTGGCCTCCCAAAGTGTTGGGATTACAGGTGTGAGCCACTGTGCCACCGGCCCTGACGTAGAATTTTGAAGGGGTTCAAAGAATTGAGTTCCATTGCTTCAGTAAATCATGGGTGGGGAAATGCTAATTTATGTAAACAAAAGCTCTTACATCTATAAAAATGAAGTATGCTGAATGTGGTGATGCATGCCTGTCCCAGCTATTTGGGACAGGATCTTGAGTCCAAGAGTTAGAGGCAAGCCTGGGCAACATTACTGCAAGCAACATGGTGAGAACAAGTCTTTTAAAGAAAATGAAAAATAGGAACAGTCGATGCTAAGTCTTTCATTCTAGCAATAACAGTATTCATTCGTGAACATATTAATTGAAAAAAATAAATGCTCAGTCCCATTAAAAATCATACCTTCAGCTGGGTGCAGTGGCTCATGCCCGTAATCCCAGCACTTTGGGAGGCTGAAGTGGGTGGATCACCTGAGGTCGGGAGTTCAAGACTGTCTTGACCAACATGGAGAAACCCCGTCTCTACTAAAAATACAAATTTAGCTGGGTGTGTGGCACATGCCTGTAATCCCAGCTTCTCGGGAGGCTGAGGCAGGAGAATTGCTTGAGCCCAGGAGGCGGAGGTTGTGGTGAGCTGAGATCATGCCGTTGCACTCCAGCCTGGGCAACAAGAGCAAAACTCCGTCTCAAAAAAAAAAAAAAAAAAAAAAAAAATTGCACCTTCAATAAAATTTTGATTTTTATGTTTATCAATATATATACTACATTTGATTAATTGTATACTAATAATTATATTGCCAGCCAGCCATAGTGGCTCATGACTGTAATCCCAGCACTTTGGGAGGCCGAGGCAGGAAGGCTGCTTGAGTCCAGGAGTTAGAGACCAGCCTGGGAAATACAGCAAGACCCTCATCTCTACAAAAAACAAAATATTAGCTGGGTGTGGTGGCACACACCTTTAGTCCCAGCTATTTGGGAGGATTACCTAAGCCCAAACGGGTCAAGCTCTAATTGCACTACTGTCCTCTAGCCTGAGCAACAGAGCAAGGCCCTACTTCAAAAAAGAAGAAAAGAAAAAAAAAACTTGTTCATATTATTTTGATTTTTTGAGACAGGGTTTGGTCTATTGCCCAGGCTGGAGTGCTGTGGCATGATCACAGCTCACTGCAGCCTCGACCTCCCCAGGGTCAGGTGCTCTGCCCACCTCAGCCTCCCAAGTAGCTGGGACTACAGATGTGCACTACCATGCCTGGCTAATTTTTCCATTTTTTGAAGAGATAGGGTTTCCCCATGTTGCCCAGGCTAGTCTCAAACTCCTAGATGGGGAGATATGCCCACCTTGGCTCCCAAAGTGCAGGGATTACAGGCATGAGCTGCTGTGCCTGACTTATGTATTTTTTGAATGAATGATGACAGGCATAGAAATCACTACATAGAAATACTTTTCAAAGTTTTATTTAATTATGCTAATGTTTACAATTCATATGAAATCCTTTGCAACTAAAAATGATAAACTCATGCAAACAAAATTTTGAAGACCATTAATTTGGAACAATGTGTTTAAAATGTTTTAGCCACAACTCACATAAGAAATACATTTTGCAGGCCGGGCACAGTGGCTCATGCCTGTAATCCCAGCACTTTGGGAGGCCAGGCGGGCAGATGACCTGAGGTCAAGAGTTCAAGCCAGTCTGACCAATACGATGAAACCCTGTCTCTACTAAAAATACAAAAATTAGGGCCAGGCGCGGTGCTCAAGCCTGTAATCCCAGCACTTTGGGAGGCCGAGGCGGGTGGATCACGAGGTCAAGAGATCGAGACCATCCTGGTCAACATGGTGAAACCCCGTCTCTACTAAAAATACAAAAAATTAGCTGGGCATGGTGGCGCATGCCTGTAATAGCTACTCAGGAGGCTGAGGCAGAATTGCCTGAACCCAGGAGGCGGAGGTTGCGTTGAGCCGAGACTGCGCCATTGCACTCCAGCCTGGGTAACAAGTGAAACTCCGTCTCAAAAACAAAACAAGACAAAACAAAAAACAAAAACAAAAACAAAAAAACAAAAATTAGCCAGTGTGGTGGCATGCACCTGTAATCCCAGCTAGTCGGGAGGGTGAGACAGGAGAATCACTTGAACCTGGGAGGTGGAGGTTGCAGTGAACCAAGATCCTGCCATTGCACTCCAGCCTGGGTGACAAGAGCAAAACTCTGTCTCAAAAAAAAAAAGAAAGAAATGTAAAGAAAAAAACAGAAAAATACACAAAACTGCTGAGAATCAAATTCAAATGTTCTCACCACAAACACTGATATGCAAACCTGGGCAACATGGCAAGACCCTGTCTCTACAAAATAGAATAAAAAACAGGCTTGGGCAGAGGTACATGCCTGTATCCCACCTACGAGGGAAGCTGAAGCAAGAGGGTTGTTTGACCCAACGAGGTGAGGCTACAAGGAACTCTGTTCACATCACTGCATTCCAGCCTGGGTGACAGAGTGAAACCCCATCTTCAAAAAGAAAAAAAAATAAGCATTTGAGGTGCTGGATAGGTTAAATAGCTTGATTTAATCAGTCTGCACTGTATACACATAGCATAACATCACTTTGTATCTCATAAATGTATATAATTATAATTTGTCAATTTATAATAAAAAATTTAAAATTGGCCAGGCACAGTGGCTCATGCCTGTAATCCCAGCACTTAGGGAGGCCAAGGTGGGTGGATCATGAGGTAAGAGCTCTAGACCATCCTGGCCAACATGGTGAAACCCTGTCTCTACTAAAAATACAAAAATTAGCTGGGTGTGGTGGCAGGCGCCTGTAATCCCAGTTACTTGGGAGGCTGAGGCAGGAGAATCATTTGAACCCAGGAGGCGGAGGTTGCAGTGAGCTGAAATCGTGCTGTTGCACTCTAGCCTGGCGAAAGAGCAAGAGTTTGTCTCAAACAACAACAAAAAGACAGTTAAAAATTACATTAAAATTTTTAAAGAGTACTTGGGTATCAATGTTCCTTTGTAGGTCATCAGAGCTTTCCCCTATACTGTAGATATCCCTCATTGGAATTAAGAGGCTGGGGAGCTGTGAATGGGTTTCTTGGTTGGTTCCTGAAAGGCTCAGAAGCTGAAACTAGGCCAGGCGTGGTAGTTCACACCTGTAATTCCAATACTTTAGGAGGCTGAAGGGGGCGGATCGCCTGAGGTCTGGAGTTCTAGGCCAGCCTGGCCAGCATGGTGAAGCCCCGTCTCCACTAAAAATGTGAAAATCAGTTGGGTGTGGTGGTAATCCCAGCTACTTGGGAGGCTAAGGCAGGAGAATCACTTTAAGGGGAGGCAGAGGTTGCAGTGATTGTGCCATTGCCCTTAATTTTTTGAGATAAGAGTGAAACTCTTGTCTCAAAAATTAAGTAAACAAAACGAAATCGAAGCTGAAACTGTCCCAAGAGTTGGACGAGTTACCTGAGTGATGGCTATGTATATCCATGATCCTACACAAATCTGAAACCTATCCTATAGAGGCTAGGGAAGAAGTTTTGAACAGCGCAGAGTCCTGACTTCTTTTGGAAGGTACTGCAGTCCCTAGGAAAAGGTTCAAATGCAACCTAATAGTGGAAGCTTGGGTTGAGAAATGCCATATGAGAGTAAACTGTGTTCCTGGCTGGAATTCCTTGGCAGATAGAGCCAGCTGGCTGCTGCCAGCCAGAGAGGTGGGTCGAGGATCAAAGGGCAGTATGGCCACATGCATGGCTGCTCTTGGTAGAAGGGAGGAAGCAGGGCCATAACTAGCTTGTCCCAAACAGGTCTGGGCAGTGCAGTGCATTCTGTTCTACCTCTGGTTCTGCCCCACAGCACAATCCTGGCTGCTCTCTGTGGAAAACTTTTCCCTTAGTATTCCTTTCAGAAAATGAAGATCCAGTTGCAGGATCTCAGTTGAAAAAATGTGCTTAGGTCCGTTTTGTTTTGTTTTGTTTTGTTTTGTTTGAGATGGAGTTTCTCTCTGTTGCCCAGTCTGGAGTACAGTGGCTTGATCTTGGCTCACTGCTCCTGAGTAGCTGGAACTATAGGTGCACACCACCACGCTTGGCTAATTTTTGTATTTTTAGTTGAGACAGGGTTTCACCATCTTGGCCAGGATGGTCTCGATCTCCTGACCTTGTGATCCGCCTGCTTTGGCCTCCCAAAGTGTTGGAGTTACAGGCATGAGCCACCGCGCCCAGCCTGGTCTTGAGTACATGTGGCATCCTCACTTTTCATCTAACGGAGTGCAATAACCATTTCCTAGACGTACCCTGCCTTCCTTGCTTTAATGAACTCTTCCAGCAGGCGGCAGCACAAAGGCGAGGATTGCAACATCGTTCCTCCTGAGAACCGAAGAGTAAGGAACAAGCAAGGACTGCTCTAAGGCTCCTCGTCAGGAAAAGGGCTTCCCACGCGGTTTTGCATAGGAAACGGCCTCTGATTTGCAGCTGGGGTTGGAGGGATTTACCTTCACTTTGCTGTGGCCCAAGAGCCCTTCCCTGCCCTCCCTGCCACATACTCTTTGGAGTGTGTTAAACTCAACAAAACCTAATCTTTAGGGGTTGCACTTTCCCCCATGGTTAACCTGCAGAAAGTGGGTTCCTTGCCTTTTCCTGCTGACAAGAAACGGGGCTTTGTTCAGTTATTTCCGTCTATGGTCTGTCACTGGGGTGCTGGCTCCTCCATACAGGACTAATTGTCTCACAGCAAGGAGCACATGTCCTCTGCTTGCAGGGAGGGAAGGTCGGACAGGCTCAGTTCTGCACCTTATTTCGAGGAGGCCAAGTTTGTGATGTCCGCAGTGAAAGCCGGGTGCACACACGGCTGTTGCATCATTGGAAGGTCTGCTCCTTGAAGGCAGGGCTTTATGTTCTCCACTCTACCCCAGTGCTCAAAACAGTGCCTGGCACACAGTAGGCACTCAACAAATAGCCCTTGAGTAAATTCGAAAAGGCTGTCAATCTTACATTCTTTTTTTTTTTTTTCTTTTTGAGACAAGAGTCTTGCTCTGTCATCAGGCTGGAGTGCAATAGTGCAATCTTGGCTCACTGCAGCCTCCACCTCCCAGGTTCAAGGGATTCTCCTGCCTTAGCATCCCGAGTAGCTAGGACTACAGGTGCATGCCACCACTCCTGGCTAATTTTTGTATTTTTAGTAGAATCAGGGTTTCACCATGTTAGCCTGGATGGTCTCGATCTCGTGACATCCTGATCCGCCCGCCTCAGCCTCCCAAGGGCTAGGATTACAGGCATGAGCCAGCCACCATGCCTGGCCATACTCCTTAACACTACTTCATTCCCCTAAACCCATGAATTCTAAGTAACCACCAAACACCTGAATGACTTCCTGGCTCCAGGTCTCACCTCCGCCTGCTTTACCTTGATATCCATCTGTCACTGGCCCTGTTCTGGCACCTCCAGTCAGTATCCCAGTTGCCGACAGCTCAGAGTCAGAACAGCCCAGACTTCAGTTCTATTCACAGTATGGCATTAAGAGCATAGGTTTTGGAGGGCTGGGTGTGGTGGTTAGGCTGGGCACAGTGGCTCACGCCTGTAACCCCAACACTTTGAGAGGCCGAGGTGGGCAGATCATCTGAAGTCAGGAGCTCAAGACCAGCTTGGCCAACATGGTGAAACCCTGTCTCTACTAAAAATACACAAATTATCTGCGTGTGGTGGCAGGTGCCTGTAATCCCAGCTACTTGGGAGGCTGAGGCAGGAGAATTGCTTGAACCCGGGAGGTGGAGGTTGCAGTGAGCTGAGATCTCGCCCTTGCACTCCAGCCTAGGCAACAGGAGCAAAACTGTCTCAAAAAAAAAAAAAAAAAAAAAAGGGTGAGGTGCAGTGGCTCACGCCTGTAATCCCAGCACTTTGGGAGGCTGAGGCGGGCGGATTATGATGTCAGGAGTTTGAGACCAGCCTGACCAACATGGTGAAACCCGTCTCTACCAAAAAATACAAAAAATTAGCCAAGCGTGGTGGCATGTGCTTGTAGTCCCAGCTACTCAGGAGGGTGCGGCAGGAGAATGGCTTGAACCTGGGAGGCAGAGGTTGCGGTGAGCCGAGATCGCACCATTGCACTCCAGCCCGAGTGACAGAGTGAGACTCCATCTCAAAAACAAACAACCAAACAAACATAGGTTTTGGAGGCTGGGAACAGTGGCTTATGCCTGTCTGTAATCATAACACTTAGGAGGCCGAGGCAGGACAATCACTTGAGGCCAGAAATCCAAGACCTCCCTGTCACTAAAACAAGACAAAAACCCATAGGTTTTGGGGCTGAAAAGACAGGAGTTGGATTTCTAATTCTGGCCTTCGCTAGCCATGGTCATGTGTAAAACAGGAATAAAAATACTAACCTCATAAATTATGAAGATCCTAAATAAGATAGTAGTGAAGCTCCAGACAGCCGGAAGACATTCCATTCATGCTTTTTTTTTTTTTGGTTCCAATAATTAAATCCCATGCTATCTAACCCTACCACATGCCACCCAACACACCAACACCCACCTGCCTAACAGTATCCTAACATCTTTTCATCTTTTTTTTTTTTTTTTTTTTTTTTTGAGACGGAGGTTCGCTCGTTACCCAGGCTGGAGTGCAATGGTGCGATCTCGGCTCACCGCAACCTCCGCCTCCTGGGTTCAGGCAATTCTCCTGCCTCAGCCTCCTGAGTAGCTGGGATTACAGGTACGTGCCACCATGCCCAGCTAATTTTTTGTATTTTTAGTAGAGACGGGGTTTCACCATGTTGACCGGGATGGTCTCGATCTCTCAACCTTGTGAGCCACCCGCCTTGGTCTCCCAAAGTGCTGGGATTACAGGCTTGAGCCACCATGCCCGGCCTATCCTAACATCTTACACATGCTGGATTCTTTCCAGACACTTTTGCTAATGCCATTCTTTTTTTTTTTTTTTGAGACAGTCTCACTCTGTTGCCCAGGCTGGAGTGCAGTGGTGTGATCTTGGCTCACTGCAACCTCTGCCTCCTGGGTTCAAGTGATTCTCTTGTATCAGCTTCCTGAGTAGCTGGGACTATAGGTGCCCACCACCATGCTCGGCTATTTTTATATAGGCTGGAGTGCAATAGCGTGATCTACTGCAACATCCGCCCCCGCCAGGTTCAAGCGATTCTCTTGCCTCCTGAGTAGCTGGGATTACAGGCATGTGTCAGCACGCCTGGCTAATTTTTTGTATTTTTAGTAGAGACAGGTTTTCTCCATGTTGGTCAGGCTGGTCTCGAACTCCCTACCTCACGTGATCCACCTGCCTCAGCCTCCCAAAATGGTGGGATTACAGGCGTGAGCCACCGCACCTGGCCTAAGTTTTGAATTTTTAGTAGAGATAGGGTTTCACCATTGGCCAGGCTGATCTTGAACTCCTGGCCTCAAGTGATCACCCTCACCTCAGCCTCTCAAAGTGCTGGGATTTCAGGCATGAACCACATGCCCAGCTTCAACTTCTTCTATAGCCTACATATCTTTCTCACTGTCACCGATTATCCCTGTCTTGCTTGCCTGTCACATTTATCACTCCATTTATTTGTACTTAATCATGCCCCTTTGGATCATTTCATATTTTGTCAGGTGTTTGTTTTAAAATTCTCTTGTATTGCCTCAAGGTCTAGCATTTACTAGACACTTAATAATGCTTGTTAAATCAGATTTCTGTTGGGGCCAGAGCAGTGGCTCATGCCTTTAATCCCAGCACTTTGGGAGGCTTAGGAGGGCGGTGACCACTTGAGGGTGGGAGTTCAAGACCAGCCACGCCAACATGGCGAAACCCTCTCTACTAAAAATACAAAAACTAGCTAGGCATGGTAGCACACGCCTGTAGTCCCAGCTACTCAGGAGGCTGAGACAGGAGAATTGCTTGGACCTGGGAGGCTGAGGTTGCAGAGAGCCAAGATCATGCCTTTGCATTCCAGCCTGGGTGACAGAGCGAGACTCTGTCTCAAAAATAAATAAATAAATAAAATTAAAAAAAAAAATCAGAGGTTGTATTTAGCTGGAAAACACCACTTGGAGTCTTTTACTGAATCCCAGACTTCTGGAAGTGTTGGTTTTTCAGGTGGCAAGACTATGAGCCTTCATTTTTTTGACACGGAGTTTCGCTCTTGTTGCCCAAGCTGGAGTGCAATGGCACAATCTCAGCTCATCGCGACCTCCGCCTCCTGGGCTCATGTGTTTCTCCTGCCTCAGTCTTCCGAGTAGCTGGGATTCCAGGTATGAGCTACTACGCCTGGCTAATTCTGTATTTTTAGTAGAGACGGGGTTTCTCTCCATGTTGGCCAGGCTGGTCTTGAACTCCTCACCTCAGGTCATCCGCCCGCCTCGGTCTCCCAAAGTGCTGGGATTACAAGCATGAGCCACTGTGCCCAGCTGATGATGAGCCTTCTTGATTGGTCACATGTCCTTAGGCTTTTCCTTGAGTCATCCTGATGAATGTCGCACTGAAGGGTGCCAGGACAAAGAGCCTGGTGATACCTGTCTGGCTAACTGGGAGTTGGAGCGACGCCCACAGCTGTGTCAACAGCAGTCTGGAGGTTGGAAAAGCACCAGTTCAGCTCACCACACTCCACTCATGCTCACTGGGAACATTACCCACAGTTCCATCTTTGGCCTCCTTGCTGTTAACTCTGCCTAATTCCTAAACCAGCAATTCCTTTCTGATCTCTTGCCTGGGTTTCCTGGACCAGATACCTTCAACACATCCCTCCTCCCTCTACCACACCCAAGGGTGTCAAGCTTCCTTCCCAATACACCCCATTCCCATCTCCACTGCCGGGCCAGCTTCTTCTTTCATGCATAGAAAGCCTAACAGCGTCCACATTTCTCCAGGTGAACTGTTCTTAGGGGCTCCTGTACCTTAGGCCATTCGTGACGCAGGAATCCTACCAGTCCTATCAAGCCACACCTCCTCCGTGAAGGCTTCTCAAACCTCAGATTCCTCCAGTTTGGGGCACGCACAGCCTTCCCTCCATTCACTGGGCAAGCAATTAAGTATTGCTTTACATTTCCTTGTTTTCTCTTTTTTTTTTTTTTTTAAGTTTTTTTCTTACACCTTGCTACAGAGACGTATCCAAATTGCTTTATATTTCCAATGATCATTTACTATTTGGAGGACTTCTCATTTCCTGATCAGGTTGGAAGTGCTTTGAGAAAACACACACAGCGCTAAAAACACTCATTTGTCTCTCCTGGGTCATGGAATGTGGCGTTTGTCCAATAGTTCTCGGAGGGGTTCCCCAATGGCAGAAACAGTGGTTTCGGTGATGTTGAAGGGTCGCAGCGCCAGACTGTGATGTTCCCCTAGAGTGAGCATCTCTATAGAAGCTTTGGAGCTCAGTGCACACGCATGTTCAGATGGACCACAACAGTCTCGCTTTCCCCAGGATTTTAATTTCCTTGAGGACAAGTACTGTGTTGTGGATTATGGCCATTCCATAGCACCCAGCTAGAATTGACACTCAGAACACACCTGGGGCCCTCGGGAGGATGCTTCTGCTCAGCGGGAAAGATGCACACTTCTTTTCTTTTTTTTTTGTCTCTATTTTTCAGAGATGGGGAGATCTTGCCATGTTGCCCAGGCTGGTCTTGAACTGCTGGCCTCAAGGGATGCCTTCCAAAATGCTGGATTACAGGCATGAGCCACCATGCCCAGCCTGAACAATTATCTTACTGCGGCCCTTGAACTATCAGATAAATCATTTTTTTAAACCCTGTCTCTTAGACCTTGAGACATAAGACCAAGAAGGGAAATGGAGCTATAGGCTGGCAAGACCTCTGGTGGAATGTCAGAGTGAGTTTTGTTTGTTTGTGAGACAGAGTCTCACTGTCACCCAGTCTGGAGTGCACTGGTGCAATCTTGGCTCACTGTAGCCTTCGCCTTGGTTTGGGCAATTCTCATGCCTCAGCCTCCCGAGTAGCTGGGATTACAGGTGTGCACTACCACGCCTGGCTAATTTTTGTATCTTTAGTAGAGAAGGGGTTTTGCCACATTGGCCAGGCTGGTTTCAAACTCCTGACCTCAGGTGATCTGCCCAAGTCAGCCTCCCAAAGTGCTGGGATTACAGGCATGAGCCACCTTACCTGGCCCTTTTTTTAAAGACAAGGTCTTGTTCTGTCACTCAGACTGTAGTGCAGTACTATGAGCATAACTCACTGCAGCCTCGATCTCCTGAGCTAAAAGTGATCCTCCCTCCTCAGCCTCCCAAGCAGCTGGGACTACGGGCGTGTGCCACCATGTCTGGCTAATTTAAAATTTTTTTTTGGTAGTAGAGATAGGGATCTCACTATGTTGCCCAGGCTGGTATCAAACTCCTGGCCTCAAGTGGTCCTCCCACCTTAACCTCCCAAAAGCATTGAGATTAGTCAGGAACCACTGCACCTGGCCTTGGAGCAAGATGCTTTTATCTGAAAGCTAAGGAATTGGGAAGTCTGAGCCAACCTCTCCTTTGAGCCTACTTGAAACTTTCATTGTTCTTTGCACTGGTAGTGTCCCATCCTTAGCGTCTCTTTTCCATCAATATGGATACTTTGCTGCGTGCTTGGAGGCAGCACGCCAAAGGCCAGGCCTGCCACGTATCACCATGTGCCTGGACTCAGCTGCTTTCAGTCCTTGTGAGGGAAGGGGGCTCCAACCCAACTATGGAGAAGGCCAGGCAAGCGACTTGGCCACTGATCATCTGCTGCTCTCCAAATGGCAGGTGGACAAGCGCCATGTACCTGGAGCTTAAGTAAATGCCAGCCACTGCCTCTTGTTCACAGGCCATCCGTCCACCCCCTAGCATATCCTGTAATGAGAAATACCTATTGTTCCTCAGCAAAGATCCCTGCCTAGCATTCAAGACCTTCAGACACCTCACCCTTCTTTGGCCATTTGTAAAAGTCATTCTCACCCACACAAACTGCCTGCTGTGACCAAAGCAGGCTACTTGATGTCCCATCCCTGAACACCCCAGCTCCCCAAGACCATCTGAGCTTGGAAACACAGGGGTCCTTGCCTCCCCCAACCCACTCATTCCCAGGCTGGAGCTGTAGCATCACCTCTATGAAGCCTCAACTCTGTCACTGGAGTACAGTGGCACAATCGTGGCTCACTGCAGCTTTGAACTCCTGGGTTCAAGTGTTCCTCCCACCTCAGCCTCCTGAGCAGCTATGACCACAGGTATGCACCACTATGTCTGGCTATTTAAAAAATTTTCTATAGAGATGGGTTCTTACTGCATTGCCCAGACTGTTCTCAAACTCCTGGTCTCAGTCAATCCTCCCATCTCAGCCTCCCAGAATGCTGGGATACAGGCTTGAGCCACTGTGCCCAGCCTATGCTACCTTTACTTTTGGGCAGACCTTTTTTTTTTTGAGATGGAGTCTCACTTTGTTAGCCAGAATGGAGTGCAGTGGCATGATCTCAGCTCGCTGCAACCTCTACCTCCCAGGTTAAAGCGATTCTTCTGTCTCAGTCTCCCGAGTAGCTTGGACTAGAGGCGAGTGCCACCAGGCCCAGGTAATTTTTGTATTTTTAGTAGAGACAGGGTTTCACCATATTGGCCAGGCTGGTCTCGAACTCCTGACCTTGTGATCTGCCCACCTTGGCCTCCCAAAGTGCTGGGATTACAGGCATGAGCCACTGCGCCTGGCCCACTTTTGGGCAAATCTTACATTTCAATGAAAATCTTTAAGGCAGAGAGCTTGTCTGTGTTTGTGCCACTCGTGACAGCTCACACAAAGCGATCACTTGGCAAAGGTCTAGTGCCTGTGGATCAGATGCCACACTGGCCAAGGCAGGGCTCTTCCCTTTGATTCTTGCATGGAATGGACCTTGAGGGGAAGGTGACAAACTTGACAGGCTTGGGTTTGAGAGAAGGGGGAGAAAGCCCAGAAGCAAGGCAACTGCCTTGCTGCTGAAAAACAAGACATCAAGAATAGCAGGGCATGGGCTGGGTGTGGTGGCTCACATGTGTCATCCCAACACTTTGGGAGGCTGAGGTGGGAGGATCACTTGAGCCCAGGAGTTCAAGACCAGCCTGGGCAACACAGCAAGACCTTATCTTTACACAGAACAAACTTAGCCAGGCATCGTGATGTGAACCTGTAGTCTCAGCTGCTCAGGAGGCTGAGGCAGGAGGATCGTTTGAACCCAGGAGTTTGAGGCTGCAGTGAGCTAGGACTGCACCATCACTGTACTCCTGCCGGGATGACAGAGCAAGATCTCATCTCAAAAAAAAAAAAAAAGAAAGAAAAAAAAAATGTAGCAGGACTCCAACCAGGTCCCACATGCCATTCAGCAGCTGTGCAATTTTATTTTACCTGTTCTTGTGCCAGTCTTCTCACCTGTAAAGTGAGGATAACAGTTTTTCTACTTACCCACAGGATCAGAGTCAGAATCAAATAAGGATAGCCCCATGCTTCAGAAGCACTGTACAAGGCCAGGCGTGGTGGCTCATGCCTGTAATCCCAGCACTTTAGGAGGCCAAGGCAGGTGGATCACCTGAGGTCAGGAGTTCAAGACCAGCCTGGTCAACATGGTGAAACTCTGTCTCTACGATAAATACAAAAAAACACTAGCTGGTTGTGGTGGCAGGTGCCTGTAATCCCAGCTACTTGGGAGGCTGGAGGCTGAGGCAGGAGAATCACTTGAACCAGGAGGCACAGGATGCAGTGAGCCAAGATCGTGCCATTGCACTCCAGCCTGGGCAACAAGAGTGAAACTCCGTCTCAAAAAAAAAAAAAAAGAAGCACTGTACAGATAGCAGCTGGTGTTAGTTACCATATAGAGTTGAAAAAAGCTCAGACAGGGCCTAACTCTCGGCCCTAGGGCGAAGGTGGCTTTTATTTCCTCTCTTGGGGAAGGAGGGGGAAGGGAGCTTTCCCAGGCACATCAACCTAAGGAAGGGGTGGTTGTGCCCCCGATCATTCGGACGGAAGGGCTCGTTCTTGTCCACTTCCTGGCCCTTGGCTGCAGGGTGTGCTGGCTGGCAGGGGTCACTCCCCTTGGGGCGGCAGCTCCCGCATCAGTGAGGCACAAGGAGGTATCTGCTGGTGTTCACAAAGAGGAGGGGGCAGGTGCCCTGAGTGAGGGAGAGAGGGCTGGGGTGGCCGACCCCACGCCGACACCTGCCCAGGATGACCACTTTTGTAAGGCCTGGCTGGTGGGACTCCTCCCGGGAAGGGCCTGAGGGGCCCCTTGGCAGCGCTCCGTGCGATGGCTGGTGCTTTAAATGTCCATCTCAAACTGTGACTCTTCACCTGGGGAGAGAGGGGACAGAGGGCCAGGTCAACAATAGGTGAATGCTTGGTATATGAGGCTGTTCTTTCATTGCTGTAAAGAAATCCTGAGGTTGGGTAATTTATAAAGAAAAGAAGTTTTTTGTTTTTTTTGAGATGGAGTCTCCATCTCCCAGGCTGGAGCGTAGTGGCCCAATCTCGACTCATTGTAATCTCTGCCTCCTCCTGGGTTCAAGAGATTCTCCTGCCTCAGCCTCCCAAGTAGCTGGGATTACAGGCACCCACCACCACACCCAGCTAATTTTTGTATTTTTAGTAGACACAGGGTTTCACCATGTTGGTCAGGCTGGTCTTGAACACCTGACCTCAGGTGATCTGCCCATTTCGGCCTCCCAAAGTGCTGGGACTACAGGCATGAGCCACTGCGCCCAGCCAAGAAAAGAGGTTTAACTGGCTCATGGTTCTGCAGGCTGTGCAAGCATGACACTGGCTTCTGCTTGGCTTCTGGGGAGCCTCGGGGAGCTTCTACTCAGGATGAAAAGCAAAGTGGGAGCAGGCATGTGACATGGAGGAAGCAGGAGCAAGAGAGGGTGGGGTGGCGCTGCCACACTTTGCAACAACCAGATCTCACGAGAATTCATTCACTATTATGAGGACAACACCAAGTTGTGAGGGATCTGTCCCTATGAACCAAACATGTCCCACCAGGCCTCACCTCCAATACTGGGGATTACAATGTAACATGAGATTTGGGCAGGGGCAAATATCCAAACTATATCACTTGGGCTGAATTTTTTGTTCTTTTTGCTTTTTTCTTTAGAGACAGGGTCTCACTCTGTTGGCCAGGCTGGAGTGCAGTTATACAATCATAGCTCACTGTAGCCTTGACCTTCTGGGTTCAAGTGATCCTCCTGCCTCAGCCTCCTGAGTAGCTGGGATTACAGCCGTGGACCACCACGCCTGGCTAATTTTAAAATTTTGTGTAGAGATGGGGTCTCACCTTGTTGCCCAGGCTGGTATTGAACTTCTGGCCTCAAGTATTCCTCCTGCCTCAGTCTTCCAGAGTGCTGAGGTTTTGGGCATGAGCCACTGTGTCTGGCCACCAGCTGATGTTTTAGGGCCAGGGAGAGCCCCTATTTTTTGAAAGTGGATAAGTTGTTTAGTTTCACAATCTCACAGCTGGAAGGGAATTAAGCTTGAGACGAATCATGCTGAGTCTCATCTGATTCAGATGAAACTCTGGACTTTGAGGTTTCGAGCTGGGCTGGAACACGTTAAGTCTTTGGGGATAGGTGGATCAACTAAATATATTTGTATATGAGAAGGACATGAATTTTGGGGGTACAGGGCTGGACTGCTATGGTTTGAGATTCATACAGAAACTTAATCCCCAATGTAACAGTATTAAGAGGTGGGGCTGTTAAGAGGTAATTGGGTCACAAGGGCTCCGTCTTTATGAATGGATTAACCCACTCCTGGATTAATGGGTTACCACAGGCGTGGGCTAGTTATCACAAGAATGTAACAAAGAGCCAGCTTGGTTCTCTGTCCTGTGCCCCGCTTGCCCTGTGATGCTTTCTGCCATGTTATGATGCAGCAGGAGGCCCTCAGCAGAAGCCAAGCAGTTGCAGCCACCATGCCCTTGGCCTTCCCAGCCTCTAGAACTGTAAGAAATAAACCACTTTTCTTCATAAATTACCCAGGTATTCAGGTATTCAGTTACAGCCAGAAAAAAAAAGACTAAGACACAGGCAACTCCTGTCTGTCTTGAACTGTGAGGTTCCCAAGATAATTATGAATCATGTCCTGCGGGCCCTGGGGAGATGAATTCAGCTGCTGTCAGCAGGGCAAGCCCAGCTGAGGTTCCTGCTGCTCCCTATCTGGGCCTGGTGTATAGCCTTCTGGGTGAAGGGTCAGCGGGTTCCAGACTGACTATAGTTGCCCAGAAGTGCTTACAAAAACTCTGACACTCTGCCAAGCCAATCAGGGTGCCACAAAGAGTACATTCACTGACACCACCACCAGAGTGGCTGCTCTGATTACTCGGGAGGTGGGGACACCAGGAAGAACCCAGCTACCAAAGGTCAAAGCGGCAGAGACAACTGGCTGCATTGTTTTTACCTGTCTTCATAAAGATCCACTAGGGACCAGCAGCCCAACAGGAGTCATCCCGGATGTATTTCTTATCTTGTAGACATTAGACATGTAATTTCCCAACGGACAAGTACACTGTGCCTTTGATAACTTGTCTCTTGCACCACAAACATCATGGGTGTGTTCCAAGTGGAAACGCTTCAGGAACAATTATATAGAGGGGGATGCTTATGAAAGTTGCTGTGTGCAGCCACTGCCATTTCAAACAAGCTCCGCACTAATTACATGACCAAATGGTGCCAGATCATCTTTCCTGAGGTGTGTGGGCCCCTTTCAGGGGGAAAGTTGCTACCAATGAAGAACTAAACCTCCCCGCCCCTACTGTCACCCTCTGGGCTCTGAGCTGCCCCTTAGAGGGTAGGGCAGAGGCCCTGTCATTCCTCCTCCCTGGAATTCCTCCCGGTGGATGGACTCCAGGAGCCTCATGCATTCCTTTTCCCAAGGGCCAAGCCCCACCACTCACCGCCTGCCCGCTTATCTTCTGGGCTATTTCGCAGGTGGCTCTGGCTGGCTTCCGTGGGGGGCTCATCACTGGCAGGGCTGGTGACCCCAGGAATGGCAGGCAGATCCCTTGGGGGTGTTTTGGTCACAGGTGAGTTCCGACACTCCATCAAGAATTTCCGGTCGTAGATGATCCTGGTACCTAGAAGGGCACAAGAAGGTTGCTGAAGCCACCTGCAACCTCCTGCCTGCTGGTTTTTCCACTTTTTTAAGGTGTGGCTCCAGCATAGGCAGCAGATTCTCCTGAAAAAGCCAGAGGAGGCCAGATGCGATGGCTCACGCCTGTAATCCCAGCACTTTGGGGACTGAGGCTGAGGCGGGCAGGATCACCTGAGGTCAGGAGTTTGAGACCAGTCTGGCCAACATGGTGAAGCCCTGTCTCTACTAAAATACAAAATTTAGCCAGGGTTGGTGGTAGCACCTGTAATCCCAGCTTCTCAGGAGGCTGAGGCAGGAGGATCACTTGAATCTGGGAGGCGGAAGTTGTAGTGAGCCCAGATCACACCACTGAACTCCAGCCTGGGCAACAAGAGCGAAACAAAAAAAACAAAAAAAAAAATCTTTTTAAATTCACTACTGTACTAACAAGGAAATGAGTCTTTTTCTCACAGTAGGGGACCCAAAATTTTTGCAGGCCTACCTGATCTATCAAATAGCAGTGAACAGTGAGGAGGTTATTATAATTTTTTGAGACCGAGTCTCACTCTGTCGCCCAGGCTGGAGTGCAGTAGCAGGATCTCAGCTTACTGCAACCTCTGACTCCCAGGTTCAAGCAATTCTCCTGCCTCAGCCTCCCAAGTAGCTTGGATTACAGGTGCCCATTGCCATGCCCTGCTAATTTTTGTATTTTTAGTAGAGATGGGTTTCACCATGCTGGTCAGGCTAATCTTGAATTCCTGATTCAGGTGATTCGACCACCTTGGCCTCCCAAAGTGCTGGGATTACAAGCATGAGCCACTGTGCCTGACCCTTATTTTTTAAACAGGGTCTCACTCTGTCACCCAGGCTGCAGTGCAGTGGCGTGATCTCAGTTCACTGCAAACTCCACCACCTGGGCTCAAGTGATCCTCCTGCCTCAGCCTCCCATGTAGCTGGGTCTAAAGACCAACACGCCTGGCTAATTTTTGTATTTTTAGTAGAGATGGCATTTTACCATGTTGGCCAGGGCTGGTCTCGAATTCCTGGGCTCAAGGGATCCACCTGGCTCAGCCTCCCAAACTGTTGGGATTATAGGCGTGAGCCACTGCGCCCAACAAGGAGGTTATTCTTCTTTGGCTCTGTCTCGAAAAAAGCTGTATGGTGCTGATCATCTCCAACACCTTGACTGCATTTGCTGACTGCTCCCTTTTCAGCAAAGAGCAGGCTTCAGGCTCAAAGCCTTCAGAGGGCAGTGGAATCTAGTAAGAATGTTAAAACTGTCTGCTGTCATGATTATTTCTTTTTATAGCTACCTTCTATTTATGGCAAGTGAATCTGGTTTTCCATATATAGTAGTGACAGCAATTCCTTTTAATATTGCTATTTAATATCAATATATGATAGAGTCTATGATAAAATAATGTAAATTAAATTCAAAATCTAAGGTGATATAAAGAAATATTAAATATCTATACAAATGGAATGCAAAGTATGGTAATAACTGTGCAGATGAAATATGAATAACCTAAGTTTTGGAACCATGATTTGAGGGCTTCAGGAATGCCCTTCCTTATCAATAACTTGAAATCTCTCCCTCACTTAGGGGTAATGATGAGTGGCATTCCACCAGATAAGATTCTTTTTTTTTTTTTTTTTGAGTCAGAGTCTTGCTCTGTTGCCCAGGCTGGAGTGCAGTGGCGCCATCTCAGCTCACTGCAACCTCCGCCTCCTGGGTTTAAGCAATTCTCCTGCCTCAGCCTCCTGAGTAGTTGGGATTACAGACCTGCATCACCACGCCTGGCTAAATTTTTTATTTTTAATAGAGACGAAGTTTCACCATATTGGCCAGGCTGGTCTCAAACTCCTGACCTCAGGTGATCTGCCTGCCGTGGCCTACCAAAGTGTTGGGATTACAGGTGTGCACCACTGCGCATGGCCAAGATTCATTTCTCATGCTTTATTTTACTTTTGTGATTTTTAATTTTTATGGAGCCATAATATTTGTACATTCTGAGATTCATTTCTTGATGCTCAGCACTGGACTCTCTGTAAACTCCTGGAAAGGCACCAGTTTCCATCTCAGAGACTGAGCATGAATTCATGAAATGTAGCTCCATGCTGAGGAAGACCTGAGATGCTGAAGGGCAGAGGAATGCAGAGAGATAACTAAAGAGAAAAGTTCACCTGCCAGCCATGTTCCTCTAGTCTGGCTGTGCCCAGGCAGTCACTGGTCTTACTTTCCTGTTCCCTTGCAGGAGAGGCAGTGAAGTTGACAGCCCTGCTCATTGCCTGGGGAACTCCAGCTGTTTCTTAGGAGGAAGGCGGTAAAAGGAAAGAGCCAGGCTGCACTTTGGTCTCCACTCCCAGCCAGCTGTGTGACCCTATGCATGTTACTCCTTGCAACCCCTGCTTTGGGCCGCTGTCTCCTCATCTGTAAAATAAAGACCCATGCACCTTCTAGGTCTGAGTGCCTGTGAGCCCAGTAGATTACAGATGGAGAGTGGTGGTGTACTCTTTTTGCATGGCAGGGGCAGGTGAGAAGGGAGGAAAGGGAAGACCAATTTCTAACTCTCTTTTTTAAAAAGTGACCCAGGCCGGGCACAGTGGCTCACGCTTGTAATCCCAGCACTTTGGGGGGCCAGGGCGAGTGGATCACAAGGTCAGGAGATTGAAACCATCCTGGCTAACATGATGAAAACCTGTCTCTGCTAAAAATATAAAAAATTATCTGGGTGTGGTGGTGGGCGCATGGAGACCCGGCTACTCTCGAGGCTGAGGCGGGACAATCGCTTGAGCCTGGAAGGTGGAGGTTGCAGTGAGCCGAGATCGCACCACTGCACTCCAGCCTGGGCAAGAGCAAGATTCTGTCTAAAAAAAAAAAAAAAAAAAAAAAAAAAAAAAAAAAATTATTAAAAAAGTGACCCAGATTTGTTTCGGTTCTAGAGGCCAGATGTGGCATTGCTCCACTCTGCAAGGCTTGGGGCTGTACAATCATCCCCTCCCCAGAGACCCCAGCGTTCAGGCAGCAGGGTGGGGACTCAGTGGACAAGTGGCTGGACATCTTGGCTCCAGATGGGACCACTTTTTTTCTGTTGTTTCTTAATCTGCGAGACTCGGCAGGAGTCTCCCTGCTTCTTATTTTTATTTTTATTTTTATTTATTTTTTTTTTTTTTGAGACGGAGTTTCGCTCTTGTTACCCAGGCTGGAGTGCAATGGCGCGATCTCGGCTCACCGCAACCTCCGCCTCCTGGGTTCAGGCAATTCTCCTGCCTCAGCCTCCTAAGTAGCTGGGATTATAGGCACGCGCCACCACGCCCAGCTAATTTTTTGTATTTTTAGTAGAGACGGGGTTTCACCATGTTGACCAGGATGGTCTCAATCTCTTGACCTCGTGATCCACCCGCCTCGGCCTCCCAAAGTGCTGGGATTACAGGCTTGAGCCACCGCGCCCGGCCCCTGCTTCTTATTTCCCCCCAACTTTGCTTTTTATTGTTTGCTTTGAGATGGAGTCTCACTCTGTCACCTAGGCTGGAATGCAGTGGCGCGATCTTGGCTTCCTACAACCTTGGCCTCCTGGGTTCTAGCAATCCTCCCATCTCAGCCTCCCCAGTAGCTGGGACAACAGGCATGTGCTATCATGCCCGAATAATTTTCATATTTTTTGGTAGAGACGGTTTCACCATGTTGGCCAGGCTGGTCTTGAACTCCTGACCTCAAGTGATCCACTGGCCTCAGCCTCCTGAAGTGCTGGGGTTACAGGCATGAGCCACCATGTTTTTTGTTTTTGTTTTTGTTTTTTTTTTAATTGGTTTGTTTACCATAGAGTGAAACCTAAAAGTTAAAGATTAAATAGAAGAGCCCAGGGGCCAGCAATCGTCTGGAGAGCCTCTTTAAAAGTCACCAGCCCCTAGTGATTTTTTAAAAATTGTGGTTAAGTACACGTAACATTGACTGTCTTAAACATTTTAAGGGTACAGTTCAGTAGTGTTAAATAAATTCTCAGTGCTGTGCTACCATCACTGCCATTCATCTCCAAAATGTTTTCATCATGCAAAACTGAAACTCTACACCCATCAAATAACAACTCCCAGCCCAGTGTGGTGGCTCATGCCTGCAATCCTAGCACTTTGGGAGGCTGAGGCAGGCGGATTACAAGGTCAAGAGACCAAGACCATCCTGGCCAACATGGTGAAACCCCGCTTACTAAAAATAAAAAAAAAAATAGCTGATCACGGTGGGGTATGCCTCTAGACCCAGCTACTTGGGAGGCTGAGGCAGGAGGATCCCTGGAACCCAGAAGGCGGAGGTTGCAGTGAGCGGAGATCGCCCCATTGCATTCCAGCTTGGTGACAGAGTGAGACTCCATTTCAAAAACAACAACAACAAAACCCAACTCCCATTCCTCTCTTCCTCTAGGCCCTGGCAACCAGGTTACCACTTTCTGTCTCTCTGAATTTGACCACTCTAGGTATCTTACATAAGTGGAATCATACAGGATTTGCCTTTTCATGGCTGGCTTATTTCACTTAGCATGATGTCCTCAAGGCCACTCCACACTGTAGCCTGTGGCAGGATTTCCTTCCAGCTGAAGGCTGAATAACACCCCATTGTGAGTGTGTGCTCATCACGCTTATTCTCTCCTCCGAGTGATAGACACGGGGCTGCTTCTCCTTCTCAGTTACTGTGAATAATGCTGCTATCAACATGGGAGGACAAATACCTCTTTAAGATCTTTTTTTTTTTTTTTTAAAGAAAAATCAATTTAGATTTAATGATGATGCATAAAGTCTTTCAGAAATCTAGTTTGAAAGTTATATCATTTAAATTGATTTCTTACTTTGGAGTCTAGGCAAAAAACTTAAAAGCTTTTCATGATAAGAAAAAAAATATTTCAAAGTCTGTGTTGGTAAAGTTAACATAGTTAAGGGCTGATAAGAAGAATTTCAAACTAGCTTGATCAGTGTAGATGAGAAAATGCACTCAAATAATGTATCCTGCCTAAACAACTAGGAAGAAGTTATCTCTATTAGTAATCCTCATTAACCAACTCAGTCCTCGAACTGGCTACTTCTGTTTGTGTTAGCATCTTGAGCCCTGTGGTTGTGGCAAAGATCTCACCTCTTTAAGATCTTGCTTTCGCCAGCCTGGCCGACATGGTGAAACCCCGTCTCTACCAAAAATACAAAAATTAGCTGATATGGTGGCACATACCTATAATCCCAGCTACTCTGGACTCAGGCAGGAGAATCACTTGAACCTGGGAGGTGGAGGCTGCAGTGAGCTGAGATCGCACCACCGCACTCCAGCCTGGGAAACAGAGCAAGACTCTGTCTCAAAAAGAAAATTAAAAAAAAAAAAATCACTAATTATACTTAAAAGAGAGAAAGAAAAAGTCTCCGTGCCCTTTGTCCTATGGCTACTGCACTTACTTAAAAATAAGAATTCCAGCCAGGCACGATGGCTCAAGCCTGTAATCCCAGCACTTTGGGAGGTCGAGGTAGGTGGATCACGAGATCAAGAGATCGAGACCATCCTGGGGAACATGGTGAAACTCCGTCTCTACTAAAAATACAAAAATTAGCTGGGCATGGTGGCGTGCACCTGTAGTCCCAGCTACTCGGGAGGCTGAGGCAGGAGAATTGCTTGAACCCAGGAGGCGGAGGTTGCAGTGAGCCGAGACTGTGCCATTGCACTCCAGTCTGGCGCCTGGCAACAAAGTGAGACTCTGTCTCAAATAAATAAATAAAAACAAGAATTCCAATTTTACCTAATAAAATCAGAGTATTTGCTGGGTGCAGTGGCTCACGCCTGTAATCCCAGCACTTTGGGAGGCTGAGGTCAGTGGATCACAAGGCCAGGAGTTCAAGTCCAGCCTGGCCAACATGGTGACACCTCCTCTCTACTAAAAATACAAAAACAATCAGCCGAGCATGGTGGCACATGCTTGTAATCCCAGCTACTCAGGAGGCTGAGGCAGAAGAATCACTTGAAGCCAGGTGGCAGATCTTGCAGCAAGCTAAGATCGTGCCGCTGCACTCCAGCCTGGACGACAGAGCAAGACTCCATCTCAAACAAACAAACAAACAAACAAACAAATAAATAAATAAAATCAGAGTATTTCAGTTGGAGAGGGGGCTGTGAGGAGTAAACAGCAATGTTCAGAAATGTGGCTTCCACATAAAACTTAAAACTCTTTAGCCAAAGGTGGGGGCTATGACTGGGCGCACTGACTCACATCTGTAAATCCTGACACTGGGAGGCCAAGGTTAAAGGACCACTTGAGGCTGGGAGTTCCAGACCAGCTTGGCCAACACAGCGAGACCTCATTTTTAAAAGCAAAATAGGCCAGGCACGGTGGCTGTAAATCTTAGCACTCTGGGAGGCTGAGGCAGGTGGATCACCTGAGGTCAGGAGTTCGAGACTAGCCTGGCCAACATGGTGAAATCCTGCCTTTACTAAAAATACAAAAATTAGCTGGGCATGGCAGCACACACCTAATCCCAGCTACTTGGCAGGCTGATGCGGGAGAATCACTTGAACCTGGGAGGTGGAGGTTGCAATGAGCCGAGATCATGCCATTGTACTCTGGCCTGGGAGACAGAGCGAGACTCCATCACACACACAAAATAAATAAATAAAAGCAAAACAAAACCTCTTTAGCTGAGGTCCTGTTTCCTCAGTGAGCCTGTCTTGGACCCCTCTCTACACTGGGGTAAATGACCCACCTCCACTAGGTCACTACAAAGAAGAGTATGAAGTGCTTTTGAGGATCAAGGTGACTGCAAGAGGTAGAGTCATGACATTTTTCTCCTACTTCTTATCTCAGAAGTCATGCCAAACACCAAGAATGAGAAGGACGAGCACGCTTTCCAACCTGGATGCAGGGAGAGCTCCAACTGTCACCCCAAATCACAACAGGTAAAGAGAGAGGCAAGTGCATGTAGGGACCACAATCTCACAGGGAGGCGGCGGGCGACACTGAAATGCAGGGAGGTGGAGGGGGAGCAAGTTCTCCATTTGCCCAGGAAGGTTCAGGAGTTAGGGACAGCATGGAATCTGGAGCGAGGGGCTGATAACAGGGAGACTGCTTTTATGGAAAATGAAAATCCCAGGTTCTTAGCAGTGTCTGGCAGCTGCCCCGAGGCTTACTCTCTTGAGCAACCTTACCAGAGGGGTGCCAGATGTCCCTTACCCCAAGGAGGGGGGTGACAGGGAACTTAAAGTTGACCTCCTGAATGGTGAGCCTTAAACCCTCTCCTCTCCCCTGCTTCAGAATCAAGAGTGAAGATAAAGACCTCCAGAAACTGATTTTGGCACAGGGGCCCACAGTGAAAAAAACTGGTGAGGGCCGGGCACGGTGGCTCATGCCTTTAATCCCAGCACTTTGGGAGGCTGAAGTGGGCAGATCATGAGGTTAGGAGTTCGAGACCAGCCTGGCCAATATGGTGAAACCCTGTCTCTACTCGAAACACAAAAATTAGCCGGGTGTGGTGTGGTGGTGTGTGCGCCTGTAGTCCCAGCTACTTGGGAGGCTGAGACAGAAGAATTGCTTGAACCGGGGAGGCAGACGTTGCAGTGAGCCAAGACTATGCCACTGCACCCCAGCCTGGGCAACAGAGCAAGATTCTGCCTTAAAAAACACACACACATTAAGCCGGGCGCGGTGGCTCAAGCCTGTAATCCCAGCACTTTGGGAGGCCAAGGCGGGTGGATCACGAGGTCGAGAGATCAAGACCATCCTGGTCAACATGGTGAAACCCCGTCTCTACTAAAAATACAAAAAATTAGCTGGGCATGGTGGCTCGTGCCTGTAATCCCAGCTACTCAGGAGGCTGAGGCAGGAGAATTGCCTGAACCCGGGAGGCGGAGGTTGCGGTGAGCCGAGATCGCGCCATTGCACTCCAGCCTGGGTAACAAGAGCGAAACTCCATCTCAAAAAAAAAAAAAAACAAAAAAACACACACACACACAAACAAGCAAACAAACTAACAACTCTCATCTAACAAAAAAGTGATTCAGGCTGGGCATGGTGGCTCATGCCTGTAATCCAGTGCTTTGGGAGGCTAAGGTGGGTGGATCACCTCAGGTCAGGAGTTCGAGACCAGCCTGGCCAACATGGCGAAACTCTGTCTTTACTAAAAATACAAAAATTAGTTGGGCGTGTTGGCGTGCACCCATTAATTCCAGCTAGCTGGGAGGCTGAGGCAGGAGAACTGCTTGAACCTGGGAGGCGGATGTTGCAGTGAGCCGAGATTGGCCACTGCACTCCACCCTGAGTGACACGGTGAGACTGTCTCAAAAACAAAAACAAAATCTACACTACACCTAAACTCCGTGAACCGTATTCAAGTATAGAGACGACTGCAGTCCAGGGACAAAAGTGTTAATCCTCACCCACAGATTAGCCAGTCTTTGCTCAATCTTTTTTCCTGAAAGTAGGTGTGCTGGTCTCATTTATTTACTCACTGAAACTTTACTTTGTTCCAGCGCCGTGCCAGGTGCTAGGGATATTAAAAAGTCAGATGTAGTAAAAGCACCTAAATCTAAACCTTATCTAATTTAGTTGAGAAAGACCTGTAAACAAGTGATGACAGCCAAGCATGTTAAGTCCACAGACAGCCCTAAGGGGAGACCACAGAGGGACACAAATCCCAAGCCCATCTTCCTGCTTCAGGCAGCCTGACCCTAAACCCTTGGCCCAGAGAAACATCCATCTCACCCAGTTCTACAGCGCCCAAGGGGTGAGGGAAGTGGGCTAAGGCTGACCTCTACTGCCAACCTGCAGGTGCAAGGCAGGGCGATCCAGAACCCTGCCTCCCAGCAGGGCAGGAGGAGAAGAGAGGAGCACTCCTGCCTTATGCCTCAAACCATCTGTGTAGCTGGGATCCAGCCCCTGTCGCGTGCTGAGGGTAGAGTTCAAGGTTTGGTCTTGAACTATCTGTGGGCAGTCACGGAGGCTCCTTCTATCAGAAAGCCTTTGGAAACCCAGCTCTGTCATACCATTTACCAGCTCTCGTGACTCTGGGCAAGTTATGACTTAAGCTCTTTGAGCCTCAGTTTCTGCTTCTGCAAGAATGGCGATGATGATGATAGTCCCAACTTCATAGGGTTACTGTACGGATTTGAACAGTGGCTGACACAATGTAAGCCCCATACAATTCTAGCTATTATCATGACCTGCATGGGTCCAGGTGACATATTTCACCATTTATTCAGTCTCATCCATACCAGGAACCAATTATCAGTCAAAAGGACAAATCATAGGACAGGTAAGCAACCCAGGACAAAGACTTGGAGGGGACAGGGTGAGGGCGTCCTCCATCCTTTTTAGGTCCACGGAAACCAAGAACCATCATGAACTTCAGCATGTTTCCTAGGCAGTATCCTTTGGAATTTTAAACTCCAGATGTGCACTAAATATAGGAATAATACATATTTTTTTCAAGGCATGCTTTGTGGTGACAGCAGTTTGCTTTCGACAGATAAAGAAACAGAGGGGTTCGAGACCAGCATGGATAACAAGGCGCGATCTCATCTCTACAAAAGAAGTTAAAAATTAGCCAGGCATAGGCCAGGTGTGGTGGTTCATGCCTGTAATCCCAGCCCTTTGGGAGACTGAGACAGGTGGATCACCTGAGGTCGGGAGTTTGAGACCAGCCTGATCAACGTGGTAAAACCCTATCTCTACTAAAAATACAAAAATTAGCTGGATGTGGTGGCTGGATCACACGCCTGTGATCCCAGGTACTTGGAAGGCTGAAGCAGGAGAATTGCTTGAACCTGGGAGGCTAATGTTGCAGTGAGCCGAGATCACACCACTGCACTCCAGCTTGGGTGACAGAACGGACTTTATCTTAAAAAAAAAAAAAAAAAAAAAAAAAAAAAAATTAGCCAGGTATAGTGGTGCATTCCTGCAGTCCCAGCTACTTAGGAGGCTGAGGCAGGAGGATGGCTTGAACCAGAATTCAAGGCTGCAGGGAGCTACAATTGTACCGTTGCACAGTAGCCTGGGAGATAGAACAAGATCTGTCTCTAAAAATAAGTAAATAAATATTTTAATTAATTATCATGATTATTATTTTTTGAGACAGCATTTTTCTCTGTTGCCCAGGCTGGAGTGTGATCTAGGTTCACTGCAACTTCTGCCTCCTGGGCTCAAGTGATCCTCTTGCCTCAGCCTCCCAAGTAGCTGGGCATACAGGCATGCGCCACCATGACCAGCTAATTTATTTTTTGTAGATGAGGTTTTGTCATGCTGCCTTGGTTGGTTTTGAACTTGTGGGCTCAAGCAATCCACCCACCTTGGCCTCCTGAAGTTCTGGGATTACACTAAATAAAGCCACAGAGACATTCCCTTAGGTTTTAGTTTCCTTTACTTGTAAAACAAGGGCACTATACTAGGCTCATTCAAACTATTTTGAAAGCACCAGGCATGTGCCATTTATTTTTAGGATCTCCTCGTTGGCAGGTACTAACTGTACAAATAGCACAGTGCTTGGAGGCAGGCATTCCGGGTTCAGACCTGGGCTTGCCACATACCAGTCCCTGAGTTGCAAGTTGTTCTTTCGTTCCTCAGCTTAAGAGGGAGGAAATCACAAAATCCAAACCTCAGAGGAGTATCATGAAGATTAAATAAAATAAAGAACATCAAAGTTCTTTGTATGAGAATACAGTGACACTCACATAATTGCTGTTAAAAAGAAGATCACTTGGGAGAACATATACAACCAGAGAAAGATGTCATAAGCCGGAACAGGGAGCATTTTTTTGGAGGCCAAGGAGCACTGAAGTGCTGCATGATGAAGGCTTAGCTTTTTCTTTTTTTGAGACAGAGTCTTACTCTGTTGCCCAGGCTGAGTGTAGTGGCTTGATCTTGGCTCACTGCAAACTCCAGCTCCCTAGTTCAAGTGATTCTCCTGCTTCAGCCTCCTGAGTAGCTGGGATTACAGGTGTTTGTATTTTTAGCAGAGACAGGTTTCACTCTGTTGGCCAGGATGGTCTCGATCTCTTGACCTTGTGATCTGCCCACTTTGGTCTCCCAAAGTGTTGGGATTATAGGCGTGGCACCCAGCCAAGGCTTGGATTTTCAGGTGAGGTGCATACAGCAATCCTGGTTGCCATCCATCATCCCCTCTGGTCTGTGCTCACAGTCTGATGTGCTAGGTCTTAGTCCCCCTTACAACTGCCCATGGAGGAGCCTCACCTTCCAGAAAAGGAAACTGAGACCCAGAAAGGCTGTCCCTTCACAGCCATCCAGAGTCCAGCCTAACCCGCCTTGACTCCAATCCTAAATGCCTTCTACTGTTTAAAATCAGCAAGACCGGCTAGGTGCAGTGGCTCATGCCTGCAATCACAGAGTTTTGGGAGGACAAGGCACATGGATTGCTTGAGGCCAGGAGTTTGAGACCAGCCTGGGCAATATAGTGAGACCCCCATTGCTATAAAAAATTTAAAAAGTAGCCTGTCAAGATGGTGTGTGCCTATGGTCCCAGCTACTCCAGAGGCCTAGGCAGGAGGATCACTTTAGCCCAGGTTTTCAAGGCTGCAGTGAGCTGGGATCATGGTACTATACTCCAGCCTGGGTTACAAAGTGAGACCCAGTCTCTACAAAATAAAATAAAATTAGTAAGGCAGACCAGGCTACTAGCCCTTAGCTAACACTCTTGGCTGGAAAAATTAAGAGGTCTTAGACTTCTGGGTGCTTGTCAGAACAGGATGTTCCCTGTCTTGAATGCTTCCCCACCGCCCTCCAGTGCCCATATTCCACAGCTAGACAGGGCTTCTGTAAACTGAGCCGCTCATGTCCCTCACTTTCCCCTGGGGTTCCTTTGGCAGAAGCGTTCTTCCCCTGGATGGGGGGATGTGGGGCTTAGTGAGAGTACGAGGATGGAATTCCTAGAACTGCTGTTCCCATTCCAGGGAGAGGGACAGCATTTCACAACAGGGCCGGGGTTGGGGAGGTCCTAATGCTTGTGCTCAGTTTCAAGCCAACAGCCAGTGAGCAGAACACCCTGGACAATCTGAACTCCAGGTCTGGGCAGCAGCCCCCTGTTAACCTGGAGGTAAATACACCCACATGCCAGAATTTCCGTCTTCCCTCCCTCCTCGCCAGTCTGGAGAGGAATCGCATGTGTCTGGGTGGCTTTTCTGGCTGGCTGGATTATTTAACAAGCAGGACAGAACTGGCAGAGGGGGACATCTTGGTGAAAGACACAGAGCACGCTCGGTCCAAGGCTTTTCTTTACCTCTGCCCCTCAACCACCCACCTCCGCAAAGAGAACCAAGACCCCAACATTTCTCAGGGACCAGGAGTTTATGAAGCTGCTGAATACCAGACGGGGACAATTAGCAGCCTCTCTCTCCCAGGCCCTGGCATGGAGAGAATAAGTCAGTTTCTTTGAAAATTGGCTTCGGGCCGGGCACAGTGGTTCATGCCTGTAATCTCAGCAGTTTGGGAGGCCAATGCAGGTGGATCGTCTGAGGTCAGGAGTTCAAGACCAGTTTGGCCAACATAGTGAAACCCCGTCCCTACTAAAAATACAAAATTAGCCGGGTGTGGTTGCGCACGCCTGTGGTCCCAGCTGCTTAGGAGGCTGAGGCAAGAGAATTGCTTGAACCCAGGAGGTGGAGGTTGCAGTGAGCTGAGATTGCACCACTGCACTCCAGCCCGGGCAACAGAGCAAGACTATGCCTCAAAAAAAAAAAAGAAAGAATGAAAAGAAAAAGAAGAAAAAAGAAGAAAATTGGCTTAGACAGAAACTTTCAGAACAAAATAGCTGAGCTAATTATTCTGATTGCTGTCCAACCTCCTCCCCTTCCTTTGTCCCCTCCCAAACACTTCAAATGCACTCAGTGGTGAAACTATCTCTGAAATTCTTTACCATTAGGGAATGGTCTTCTGAAATGTCTGCCATTACAAACAGCAGTGATTGCTGACCCAGTTGGGAAGGGGAATGGCCCTGTTATGAGCTGAATAGCTGAACAGCATCGCCCCCCAAAACTTTTTTTCTTGAGATGGGGTCTCGCTCTGTCATCCAGGCTGGAGTGCAGTGGCATGATCTCAGTTCACTGCAGCCCCTGCCTCCCAGGTTCTAGAGATTCTCCTGCTTTAGCCTCCTCCTGGTAGCTGCGATTACAGGCATGAGCCACCATGCTCGGCCTGCCCTCCAAACCCTTATGTTGAAACCCAAACCCCAGTACCTCAGAATATAACTATATTTGGAGGGATGATTAAATTAAAATGAGTTTGTGGCCGGGCGCGGTAGCTCAAGCCTGTAATCCCAGCACTTTGGGAGGCCGAGGCGGGTGGATCACGAGGTCAAGAGATCGAGACCATCCCGGTCAACATGGTGAAACCCCATCTCTACTAAAAATACAAAAAATTAGCTGGGCATGGTGGCACGTGCCTGTAATCCCAGCTACTCAGGAGGCTGAGGCAGGAGAATTGCCTGAACCCAGGAGGCGGAGGTTGCGGTGAGCCAAGATCGTGCCATTGCTCTCCAGCCTGGGTAACAAGAACGAAACTTCGTCTCAAAAAAAAAAAAAAAAAATGAGTTTGTTAGGGTAGGGCCCCAATCAAAACTGACTGAGGTCATTATGAGAAGAGACTTGGATGCAGACAGAGGAAGGCCCATGTGCAGACACAGGGAGAAGGTGGCCATCTGCAAGTCAAGGAGAAGGGCCTCAGAACCCAACCCTGCTGGCACTCTGATCCTGGACTTTCAGCCTCCAGAACTGGGAGATAATTTTTATTTTTATTTTTATTTTTTGAGACAGAGTCTTGTTCTGTCACTCAAGATGGAGTGCAACAGCATGGTCTTGGCTCACTACAACCTCTGCCTTCTGGGTTCAAGCTAGTCTCCTGACTCAGCCTCCCAGGTAGCTGGGACTACAGGTACACGCCACCACACCCAGCTAATTTTGACATTTTTTAGTAGAGGTTGGATTTCACTATATTGGCCAGGCTACTCAAACTCCTGACCTTGTGATCCGCCCGCCTCGGCCTCCCAAAGTGCTGGGATTACAGGCGCCCAGCCTCATTTTGTTTAAACCATCTAATCTTTGGTATTTTGTTATGGCAGCCACAGTAAACTAACACAGGCCCACTCTACCCTTGCGTTCAGAAGGGCAGAATAGAGAAATCTGTTTACACCACAGACTCACACACACACTCTTTAAGGCAAGAGACTTGCACACTGTTGATCCGACTACACCCTCTGCTCTTCTCGTTCCTGCCTGGTTTTGTACTGCTGGGCACAGATAAGTAAGTCCATCCTATCGCAAGTACTCCAGAAAATTAAGGATGTTCATATGGGAGTGCTGGATAGGGCAGGGCAGGTGTGGGCTCCTCTGAGGCATGTTCCTAAAGCCTGGCTGACAGGACACTTGGAGAGGGAAGAGGAGGTGGTCTGGGTGGTGGCTTGCAATGAAGGCATGACACAGAGAGGAATATTGCTTAGTGGTCCAGCATCATGGCCACCTGTGTGGTTTGCTTTTCTGTTTTTCTTACTGAGACAGGGTCTCACTCTGTCACACAGGCTAGAGTGCAGTGGCGTGATCATAGCTCACTGTAACCTCTGATTCCTGGGCTCCAGCGATCTTCCTGCCTCAGCTTTCCAAGTAGCTAGGACTACAGGTACATGCCACTACGCCTGGCTAGTTTGTGAACTTTTTTGCAAAGACAGGGTCTCACTATGTTGGCCAAGCCAGTCTCGAACCCCTGGCCTCAAGCAATCCACCCGCCTTGGCCTCACAGTGCTGGGATTACAGGCATGAGCTACTGTACCCGACCCTGCATGGTTTGCTCTGTGGAGCTGAATGTAAGGCCTTGAAGACAGAGTATGGGACCTATGAGTCAGTACCTTCAGGAAGGTGTCCTTTGTTCTTAAACTAACCCTGATTCACACGGTTGTGATTCCAGTCGGCTTCCACACCTGGTCCTCGCTGTGCTGGCCACACATCAGGAAGGGCAGCACGTTCCCTCCAAGGCCCATTCTTTGAGGTCTGGCCCTTGTGGAAGCTTATTCGAAAATGTGGCTCCTACAACTCCTCCATTCCTGTTTGTGCAGGTAACTTCTCTCATTAAAAGGCACGTATTTCCTGCCAAGCGTGGTGGCTCACACCTGTAATCCCAGTGCTTTCAGAGGCCAAAGCAGGCAGATCATCTGAGGTTAGAAGTTCAAGACCAGCCTAGCCAACATGGTGAGACCCCTGTCTCTACTAAAAATACAAAAATTAGCCGGGCATGGTGGCAGGCACTTGTAGTCCCAGCTCCTTGGGAGGCTGAAGCAAGAGAAGCAGTTGAACGTGGGAGGTGGAAGTTGTAGTTAGCTGAGATCATACCACTGCACTCTGGCCTGGGGGAGAGAGTGAGACTCTGTCTCAAACAAACAGACAAAAAAGGCCAGTCATGGTGGCTCACATCTGTAATCCCAGCACTTTGGGAGGCTAAGGCAGATGGATCACCTGAGCTCAGGAGTTCAAGACCAGCATGGGCAATGTAGTAAAACCCTGTCTCTACTAAAAATACACAAATTAGCCAGCTGGACCTGGTAGCTCACGCCTGTAATCCCAGCACTTTCAGGGGCTGCAGCGGACGAATCAGACCAATGTATCAATCCCTGATCCATCAGACCAGCCTGGCCAACAGGGTGAAACCCCGTCTCTACTAAAAATGCAAAAAAATTAGCCAGGCGTGGTGGTGGGCACCGGTAATCCCAGCTACTGGGAGGCTAAGGCAGGAGAATCGCTTGAACCCAGGAGGCGGAGGTTGCAGTAAGCCAAGATCGCGCCACTGCACTCCATCCTGGTGACAGAGTGAGACTCCTCTTAAAAAAAAAATTAGCTGGGCATGGTAGTGCAGGCTTGTAATCCCAGCTACTTGGGAGGCTGAGGCAAGAGAATCGCCTGAACCCGGAAAGTAGAGGTTTCCGTGAGCCGAGATCCGGCCGCAACACTCCAGACTGGGCAACAGAGGAAGACTCCATCTCAAAAAATAAAAGGCATTTACTTCCTGTTTTCCTGAATCTGGGCTGGCCCTGTGACTTGCTTTGACTGACAGAATACTTGATAAGTGATGTTATGGGACTTCTGATCCTAGGCCTTAAGTGGCCTTGGAAAATGCCGTGTAAATAGAACTGAAGCTCGACTACTAAGTGATCAGAATGTTGAGAGACCAAGAGGATAGAGTGAACTCCCAAGCTTCTGGCTGTCCCCAGCAGTGGCCCAGATATTTGGATAAGACCATCTTGGAGCTTTCACTCCGGGACAATCCAGCTGTCAACTGTATGCAGCCATATGAGTAAGCTCAGGCAAGGTCTGCCAAGAACCCTATCAGCCCAAAGGATGGAGAGAAATGACAAATTGCTCCTGCTTAATTACTGTTTGGGGATGGCTTGTTACACAGCAATAGCTAACTGATACAACCATTTTCATGAAGTGTCCCTGGGCAGCTAAGAAACCCTGATCCTCTGAGCCTAGTATCTGAGCTCTCTTCATGAGCTTTCATGGGTAGAACAGTTAGATTATAAGGAGCCCTTTGCTGCCCATGCCCTTGAGCGCCCAAATGCCAGTGGGCAGAAATTATCTACTCTTGTCTTGTCAGCAATACTGGATGGAAACAGATAAATAAAGATCATCAGTCCCAGTGTCTGAGACCCTAGCCCCAATACTGATTTGTTCAGTATAAGAAAAAGTCACCAGGTACATTGGCTCACATCTGTAATCCCAATGCTTTGTGAGGTTGAGGCTGGAGGACTGCTTGAGACCAGGAGTTCAAGACCAGCTTGGGCAACAAAGAGAGATCTCATCTCTACAAAAAAATAAAAATTAGCCAGGTGTGGTAGCGTGTGCCTGTGGTCCCAGCTACTTGGGAGGTTGAGGCAGGAAGACTGCTTGAGCCCAGGAGCTCAAAGTTATAGTGAGTGGTGATCGTGCCACTGCACGCCAGCCCATAGGCACTCCAGCCTGGGCCACAGAGGGGAGATCCTATCTGTAAAAAGTTAAAAAAGAAAAGAAAAGAATTAAAATAAAATAAAAAGTAGTATCCACTCCCTGTTCAGTAATATTGGGAAAAGTATTATCATCAATACTGTTATCTGTAATACAAATGTTCCTTGACTTACACTGAAGTATGTCCCAATAAATCCAGCATATGTAGAAAATATCAGGTCCAGGTGTGGTGGCTCATACCTATAACCCCAGCACTTTGAGAGGCTAAGGCGGGCAGATCACTCAAGGTCAGGAGTTCAAGATCAGCCTGGCCAACATGGTGAAAAACCACCTATGCTAAAAATACAAAATTAGCCGGGCGTGGTGGCGCATGCCTCTAATCTCAGCTACCCAGGAGGCTGAAGCAGGAGAATTGCTTGAACCTGGGAGGTGGAGGTTGCAGTGAGCAGAGATTGCACCATTGCTCTCCAGCTTGGGCGACAGAATGAGACTCTATCTCAAAAAAAAAAAAAAAAAAAAAAAAAGCATTTAGTATACCTAACCTACTGAACATCATAGCTTAGCCTTCCCTACGTTAAATGTGCTCAGAATACTTACATTAGCCTGCAGTTGGGCAAAATCATCTAGTAACACAGCACACTAGACTCTAGTCTTGCACCACACATAAAATACAATAACACTGGCCAGGCGAGGTGGCTCATGCCTATAATCCCAGCACTTTGGGAGGCTGAGGTGGCCAGATCACCTGAGGTCGGGAGTTCGAGACCAGCCTTACCAACATGGAGAAACCCTGTCTCTACAAAGTTAGCCGGGTGTGGAATATATATATATATACATATATGGGCCGGGCGCGGTGGCTCAAGCCTGTAATCCCAGCACTTTGGGAGGCCGAGGCGGGTGGATCACGAGTTCAAGAGATCAAGACCATCCTGGTCAACATGGTGAAACCCCGTCTCTACTAAAAATACAAAAAATTAGCTGGGCATGGTGGCGTGTGCCTGTAATCCCACCTACTCAGGAGGCTGAGGCAGGAGAATTGCCTGAACCCAGGAGGCAGAGGTTGCGGTGAGCCGAGATTGCGCCATTGCACTCCAGCCTGGGTAACAAGGGCGAAACTCCGTTTCAAAAAAAATAAATAAATAAAATAAAATAAAATAAAACACTAACACTAATAAAAAAAACCACTAACAATAGCTGATGAGGTTAAAAATTGAAAAAGAAATCTTGAAATGTTTTAAGGAAATTAATGGACTTGTATTGGGCCTCATTCAAAGCCATCCAGGGCCACACATGGCTCAAAGGCCTCGGGTTGGACAAGCTTGTAATTGGCTGTTTGTCCTCACATTTGCAGGGCTGAATGGGAGCTGCAGCAAACTGTCCCTGCTGAGCGTCTCGAGAGCATATACCTCATATTGCTGGCCCAGAAACAGATCAAAATTCAAAATTCAATGTACAATTTCTAGGCCAGGTGTGGTGGTGCACACCTGTAGCCCCAGCTACTTGGGAGGCTGAGATGGGAGGATGGCTTAAGCCTGAGAGGCAGAGGTTACAGTGAGCTGAGATCATGCCGCTGCACTCTAGCGTGGGTAACAGAATGAGAGTCTTGTCTCAAAAACAATTTTAAAAAGTACAATTCCTACTGAATGCATATCACTTTCACACCATTGTAAAGCCAAAATTTGTAGCCGCACCATCATAAGTGGGGACCATCTGTATGAGGGTAAGTAGGAAGGTTCAGAGAAAGTCATTCTCTGGCTGGTCCAGTGGCTCATGCCTGTAATCCCAGTGCTTTGGGAGGCTGAGGTGGTAGATCGCTTGAGTCCAAGAATTCCAGACGAGCCTGGGCAACATGGCAAAACTCTGTCTCTACTAAAAATTTAAAGATTAGCCAGGCGTGGTGGCAGCATGTGCTTATAGTCCCAGCTACTGGGGAGGCTCAGGCAAGAGAATCACCTGAGCGCAGGGGGTCGAGGCTGCAGTGAGCCATGATCATGCCACTGTCCTCCAACTTGCAACAAAAAAACAAACAAAAAACCAGACCTTGTCTCAAAAAACAAACAAAAAAACAGACAACAACAACAACATCAAAACAGAGAAAGTTAATTTCTGCCCCTGGGGCATTCTGAGATAAACACTCATACCCTGCAACTTAAAGGACAGAAAAGGAAATTTAAACAACATCATTGAGCCAGTGGAGACCCAGGCCTGATGGTAAGAAAACTAGGCTATTGGCCCGGCGCGGTGGCTCACGCCTGTAATCCCAGCGCTTTGGGAGGCCGAGGCAGGTGGATCACAAGGTCAGAAGTTCGAGACCAGCCTGGCCAAAATGTTGAAAGCCTGTCTCTACTAAAAATACAAAAATTAGCTGGGCATGGTGGCACGCACCTGTAATCCCAGCTACTCAGGAGGCTGAGGCAGGAGAATCGCTTGAGCCTGGGAGGTGGAGGTTGCAGTGAGCCGAGATCATGCCATTGCACTCCAGCCTGGGTGACAGAGTGAGACTCTGTCTCAAAAAAAAAAGAAAAAGAAAAAAGAAAACTAGGCTATCCTGAGAGGAACGCTTTCGTTCTAGCCTTCTTTCCAACTCTTCACTTTCCAAATACTAGACCTGGCATTAGGTCCTGTGGATACAAAGATGAGTAAGACTGCCTGAAAAAATTTCCTGGCTAACCTAGGGAACAAACACTTAAACAAATACGTGTGATTCATTCGCTGTGAATCATAATGAAGAGAGACCCCAGGCAGGGTCTAAGTCAGACCAGAAAGAAACAGGTTTTTCATGAATTTGTTGGCACAGGCAAGAATTTGTGTGCATATAAGTGAACGTTTTTATTTAAAAACTCACCCAAGAAAGCAATGTTCCTTTTTTTCAGTATTGCTGTGCCGTTTCAGGCCAGGCGCGGTGGCGCCTGCCGATAATCCCAGAATTTTGGGAGGCCAAGGCAGGTGGATTAGCTCACGAGTTTGAGACCGGCGTGGGCAACATGGCGAAACCCCATCTCTACCAAAAAATACAAAAATCAGCCGGGCATGGTAGTGCATGCCTGTAGTCCCAGCTACTTGGGAGGCTGAGGTGGGAGGATCACGTAAGCCCAGGAGGTTGAGGCTGCTACGGCACTCCAGCCTGACTTGTCAGTTGACCCTGTCTCAAAATCCAAAGCAAGATCCTGTCTCAAAAACCAAACAAAACCAAAACAAAAAAAAAAACCCCAGAAACTGTTGCTGTGCCTTCCTAACTCATCTTCCAGAACATTAAAATAAAGGTCCATATGAGAAAATGCCTCACTACTTTATGCCAATGGATAAATATGGCACTGCTCTGCTGACTTTTTCCCAAAATTTGCTAATTGAAGGGCTTTTTTTGCTCTTTTAGGAAGAAAAATAAAAATCAAACTGCCCCCCCCCACCCTTTTTTTTGAGACAAAATTTCACTCTTGTCACCCAGGCTGGAATACGATGGCATCATCTTGACTCACTGCAAACTCCGCCTGCCATGTTCAAGTGATTCTTGTGCCTCAGCCTCCAGAGTAGGTGGGATTACAGGCTCCCACCACCAGGCCTGGCAATTTTTTTTTTTTTTTAATTTTTTGTATTGTTATTAGAGACAGGGTTTCACCATGTTGGCTAAGGTGGTCTCAAACTCCTGACCTCAGGTGATCTGTCTGCTTCAGCCTCCCAAAGTGCTGGTATTACAGGTGTAAGACACTGCACCTGGCCTCTCCTTTCAAAAAATAAAGAACTAGGGGGTCAAGGCATGGTGGCTCATGGCTATAGTCCTAGCACTTTGGGAGGCTGAATTGCTTTGAACCCAGGAGGCAGAGGTTGCAGTGGGCCAGGATCATGCCATTACAGGCTGGGCGTGGTGGCTCACACCTATAATCCCAACACTTTGGGAGGCTGAGGTCGGCGGATCATTAGGTCAGGAGATTGAGACCATTCTGGCCAACATGGTGAAACCCCATCTTTGCTAAAATACAAAAAATTAGCAGGGGCGTGGTGGCACAGGCCTGTAGTCCCAGCTACTTGGGAGGCGGAGGCAGGGGAATTTAGCTTGAACCTGGAAAGTGGAGGTTACAGTGAGCCAAGATCGTGCCACTGTACTCCAGCCTGGCAACAGAGCAAGACTCCATCTCAAAAAAAAAAAAAAAAAAAAACAAAGCAAAACAAGATCACACCATTGTACTCCAGCCTGGGTGACAGAACAAGATTCTGTCTCAAAAAATAAAAATAAAAATAAAATCAAGGAGCCTGGCCAGAGGTGGTGGCTTATACTTGTAATCCGAGCACTTTGGGAGGTTGAGGCGGGTGGATCGCTTAAGACCAGGAGTTTGAGATGAAGCTTGCCAACATGGTGAAACCCCATCTCTACCAAAAATACAAAAATTTAGCCGGGTGTGTGGTCCTAGCTACTTGGGAGGCCGAGGCAGGAGAATTGCTTGAACCTAGGAGGCAGATGCTGCAGTGTGTCGAGATAGTGCTACTGCACTCCAACCTGGGTGACAGAACAAGACTGCCTCAAAAATAAAATAAAATAGGCTGGATGGGGTGGCTCATACCTGTAATCCCAGCACTTTGGGAGGCTGAGGTGGGTGGATCACAAGGTCAGGAGTTTGAGACCAGCCTGACCAACATGGAGAAAGCCCGTCTCTACTAAAAATGCAAAACATTAGCTGGTCATGGTTGTGTGCACCTGTAGTCCCAGCTACTCGGGAGGCTGAGGCAGGAGAATTGCTTGAACCCAGGAGGCAGAGGTTGCAGTGAGGTGAAATTGTACCATTGCACTCTAGCCTGGGCAACAGAGCAAGACTCTGTCTCGAGGAAAAAAAAAATTATCTGGGCATGGTGGTATGTGCCTGTCATCCCAGCTACCCAGGAGGCTGAGGCAGGAGAATTGACCTGAACCTGGGAGATGGAGGCTGCAGTGAGCTGAGATCAGGGCACTGCACTCTAGCCTGGGCAAGAGAGTGAGACTCTGCCTCAAAAATAAAATAAAATAAAATAAAATAAAATAAAATAAAATAAAATAAAATAAAATAAAATAGTAAGGTCAGAGACGGTGACTCACGCCTGTAATCCCAAAACTTTGGGAGGCCGAGGCGGGTGGATCATCTGAGGTCAGGAGTTGGAGACCAGCCTGACTAACATGGTAAAACCCTGTCTCTAATAAAAATACAAAAAGTAGCTGGGCGTGGTGTATATGCCTGTAATCCCAGCTAGCCAGGAGGCTGAGGCAGGAGACTCATTTGAACCCAGGAGGCATAGGTTGCAGTGACCAAGACTGCGGCACTGTACTCCAGCCTGGGCAACAAGAGTAAAACTCCATCTAAAAATAAACAAACAACAACAACAACAAAAAAAAAACAAGGAGTCTGAGCATTGGAGGGAGTTTGGGATGCTCTACACCAGGAACCCCCCACCAAATGTTTAATTAGGGACACAGTGTGGAACGCTTCCAACACTTAAAAATTTTTTTATTTATTTAATTTATACGGACAGAGTCTCTCACTATGTTACTCAGGTCTCAAACTCCTGGCCTCAAGTAACGTTCCTGCTTCAGCCTTCCTAGTAGCTGGGATTACAGGAGCGAGCCACTGCACCCAGCTCCTTCAAACACTTTAAAAGGAAGCTCGGGTCAATGTGAGAAGAGGGCCCATTTTTTCTTCCTCACTGCATTAATGTCCAAACTCTTTTAACCGGTCCTTAATAATAACTTCTTCCCTCTATGTGACTTAAGGCCTCAGGACATGGGCTGTGCTGTGGCTTCGGTGCCCAGTCTACGTCCCTCTCTTCCCAGCACTGTTTCATGTGCAAAGACCTGGGAGCTGTTCCAAGGTAAGCTTCCTGGGCACAGACCTTGTTTGCTTAACCAAACAGGGTGTCATTAACACCTGCAGCCCTACCTGCTCACCTCTGATTCACCCTATCCAGGCACAGGTCTTAGGCAGGACTGCCATCCAAGCCTGTTTGTAGGCTTCGGAGGCAAAGAGGCAACATGGAGCTGGGAATGTGGAAATTGATGGGGGAAGGTTTCTTTCTGACCCACTCAAATGTTCTGTTGGCTAATGGGCAGTTTACGGTATTGCTGGATATTTCCAAGACTCCACAGACTCAAATATTCATAAATGACACTCCCTTTGGCAAAATTCTCTTAAGTACTCCAGACAGCTAACCTCAGAGCAGGGCCTCAGTGTACAAATGGTTAATGACCATGGAAAGCAAACTAGAGGCCAGGTGAGGTGCCTGTAATTCCAGCAGTTTGGGAGGCTGAGGTGGGAGGATTGCTTGAGCCCAGGAGTTTGAGACCAGCCTGAGCAACACAGAGAGATCCCGCCTCTACAAAAAAATTTAAAAATTAGCAGGGCATGATGGCACGTGCCAATAGTCCCAGCTACTTGCAAGGCTGAGGCAGGAGGATCACTTGAGCCCAGGAGTTTGAGACTGCAATGAGCTATGATCATGCCACTGTACTCATGCCACTGTACTCTAGCCTGGGTGACAGGGTAAGACCTTATCTCAGGTTTAAAAAACAAACAAACAAAAACGGAAAGCAAACTGGAGTTATAGGAATGGGGACAGTTCCATCCAACTCCTGCTTCTTTCCCTCCAGGGACAATCACTTGAGGGCTATTCCCAGCAGGAGTGACTGGAGGGCATTTACTCCATTGGTTATTCCTGAGAAGCTGACAGTCCCTCTAAGTAAGCAGGTGCAGACACGCTATCAAAAGCCTGGCTTTCCACACCATGATTTAGAGACGGATGCTGAAGCCAACTTCAAAATTTATCTCAAATGGAACCATCTTTTTTTTTTTTCCAGACTCCAGAGATCTGAAAGGTAAGGGAAGTTATGTTCCACTAATTCCTGAGTACTCAGAGTGTGGTATGTGCACCAATCACTGAGAGCTTAGAAATGCTGACTTAGTTAGAAATGCTGACTCTAGGCTGGGCATGGTGACTCACACCTGTAATCCCAGCATTTGGGAGGCCGAGGCGGGCAGATCACTTGAGGTCAGGAGTTGGAGACCAGCCTGCCCAACATGGTGAAACACCCGTCTCTACCAAAAAATACAAAAATTAGCCGGCTGTGGGTGGCATGTGCCTGTTGTCCCAGGTATCAGGGAGGCTGAGGTGGGAGGATTGCTTAATCCCAGGAGATGGAGGTTGCTGTGAGCTAAGATCACACCACTGCATTCCAGCCTGGGCGACAGAGTAGACCCTGTCTCAAAAAAAAAAAAAAAAAAAAAAAAAAAAAGAAAGAAAAGAAAAGAAAAAAGAAAAAGAAAAGAAGGAAAGAAAGAAAAGAAATGATGAATCTGGTCCCCACCCCCACCTACAGAATCAGAATATGCCTTAAATGAAGACCCCAGTTATCCTCATGCACATGGAAGAGTGAGTGGCAGTATTCTGCTCTGGAGCCAAAGGGTCCCAGGATGTGACCATTTCAGCTTCTCTGCCCTGGCAAAAGTGGGCTACGATGGGCTTTGGAGGAAGAGTCCACACCTTGGCTAATCGAGGCTGACCAGGCTTGCTTGACTTTAGTAGAAGTAAGCCGGATTTCCCTGGCTTAGGGACTGTGAGTTGTACTTGCTCCACAGGACGCCCCAGAGAGTGAGCTGGCTTTAGGTTCCTGGCACTGCTAGCTTCTTCCAGTAATCTCAGAAACATATGCTATGCCCCGATGCAGAAGCCCCTTCTCCCCTCCCGCTACTGCTAAAGACCTTCAAAGGGAGTGGGATTTGCTATGGTCTGTCAGCCCCCTGACTACTCCTCACTTCCCAATCCAAAGTGAAAAGTGGATTCAAAGTTCCTATATTTTACATTTATTATTTATTTTAGAGATAAGGTCTGCAGTGATCAATCATAGCTCACTACAGCCTCCAACTCCTGGCCTCAAGTGATCCTCTGGCCTCAGCCTCTGGAGTAGCTAGGACAACATTCTTTTTGTTGTTGTTTGTTTTTTTTTTGTTTTGTTTTTTTTTTTTTTTTGTAGATATGGAGTCTCACTATGTTGCCCAGGCTGGTCTTGAACTCCTGGCCTCAAGCAATTCTCCTGTCTTGGTTCCTCAAAATGCTGGGATTACAGGCATGAATCTTGGTACCTCAGCCAGAAGTGCCTATAAACAGTATTCCTGGCTTCCAATTTGACCCAAGAATCCAGCAACGAAGGGTGCAAAGGGGCTCCCTGCACCTTCAGGCCAGCCTCAGGGCCCACCCTGAACAAATCCAGCAGACACTTACCCCCTCAGTTGAAAGAACTCCAAAAGTGTCAGGAATTGGCCTGGTAGACCATTGTGACAGAGACAAAGGAGAACAGCATGGACTACAAAAGACCCAGCAAGGGAAAGAGGATGAGCCGGGAGTGGCAACAAGAGCCCCTGCGAGCTTCTCCTCAGATCATTTCTAACAGAAGAGGAAGCATTCCTCCGTTGTCTGCCTGGTTGCTATTTCTTGCCAAATCTGGGAAAACGGTGTGACAATGGGCAACAGACACGTGTTCCAGCTCTGAGGCCTCAGTGCCGGGCTCTGTAGAACAAGGCGGCAGAGCTGGACAAGATCCCTAACCGTTCTAACAGTGTATGTTTTGGATCAAACGGCAGAGGACCTCGGATCCGGCCGTGCTTGCTGCCGGTGGGGCAGAATCTGCCTGAGAAAATAAGCATGTGACCCCCACCGCCACCGAGCCAAGCGCCGGGATCTGTCGCGTTTTCCAGTAGTTTGGAAAGCAGCGTGGAGGAGGATGGAGGGAGAGGAGCAAAAGGAGTGGGGACAGTGCGAGGATGGGACCAGAGTGGTGAGCCACGAGGATTTATTTCATCATGCAAACAGGAGCGTAGGTTTCATCAGCGCCTGTGCGCTGGGGCTCCGGGGCTGGGAGGGAATGCCAGGTTCCTGAGGGCAGCCCAAGGCTGTCCACCCCACCCGTGCCAAGCCAGCTCAGCTTCCTCTTCCTCATCCTCTCCCAGGGAGGTCACACGGGGCCTCCTCCTCCCCCCGGACAGAAGAACGTGCTTTTCTGCACAGCCCGGCCCGTGGCGCCAGGCCCCTCCGCGGAGATCCCACTCGCATAAGTGGGGAACGTGCCACAGGTGCCCGGGAGGCGCTGCTGGAGCAGGGGAGCACCCCCAGACCAAAACCTCCGTCAGAGCGCGAGTGTCCAACGCAAAACTAGGGGTGCCTCGGGAAAAAAACGGCCCTGTAGGAATCATTTATCCCAACTCATCCCATAAAAACACCAGGCTGGGCCTCTCCTGGATCGTGGGCCACACTGACCCCGCCCTATCCCGCCTGGGGAGCGCCCCCAACATCCACAAGGGGCAGCACAGCTCGGCATGTGGCCGTCCTGGAGGCGTGCTTGTTAGTTAGGTGTCAGCTGTCTGACACCTAACAGAAAGAGGAAACGAACGGGGCAGTTTGCAGCTCGGGTCTGGACGACGCACTCGGAGGGCAGCCGGGCGGCCACTTCCATGACCCTCGCGGTCTCCCCGACGCCCCTTCTCCGTTCTTTCCAGCCACGGCGCCCTTGAGCCTGGACACCCGGTCCGATCCGCGATTCCCAATCCTCCCGCCCGCCCGGGAGCCGGCACGCGGCGTCCCAGAGCCCGCGCCTACCTCCCGGGGTGGTGCTGAAGAGCGTGCCGCCGGGGGTCGTGCTGTAGTCCCCGGGCGGGAGCTGCACGCCGTCGCCCAGCACTACCCGGCGAGTGGCGGGGATGGCCCGGCTTGGGGTCTGGCTGCAGCTGCTGCCCCCGGACATGGTCTCCTGTGTGCTGCACCCGCGAACCTCTCCCGGCCCTCCAGCGCCTGCAGCCTCGCTCCGCCTCGCCCCGGCCCGCCCCGCCCCAGGACGCCCCTTCCGCCTCTCCAGACCCACGCCCCTGGGATTTGTAGTCCGCGCGGCAGCCCTACCCAGCTCCAGGCCGCTGCTTGCACGTGGGTTCTCCCGCCGCCCCTCGATCCACTCTCGCCTGCTCACGGGCTCCTCTGCACCGCCCCCCAGCGACTGCTCCTCCGATCTCGGGTCCCTCGGTGCCATTCTGGCAGGGACCCGGGTGGGGTGGCGGGCGGGATAGCTCACCTACCTTAATCCTTCGCTGGGTTGAGGGCGGCGTCTCGGGACCGGGCGGAGATCCGAGCTGACCCGGCCCACTGCAGGAAGGCCCGGTTTCGGCATTAAGACTTCAGGCCCGGTGTACCCTTCGGCACCCCCTGTTCGTTGCCTCGGTTCCTCAGATGAGAAAGTGGGATTGACTGGTCATGCTCACCCCACCTCAATTTCTTGACCTTGATGGAGGTGGGTGTGGAGGGGCTAACAATTCCGTTCCTGGCCTTTAGAGAGGAAGAGAAGGGGTGGGAGGAGGAGTGAACCAACCAGCAGCGTCCTGGGAGCTAAATTTAGAGTTGGGGGCGGCGGGGAGGGAGGACGCGTAGGGGAGGAGTAATAGTTTGTCAAAGAGGTTTCCCGATAGCCCCTGAATTGGGTCCAATGCCCACCCCACTGCCTGAGGTTTAGTAGGTACTTGGATGGATGGATGGATGTTTAGTAGGTACTCCTTGAAGGATGGATGGATGCATGCATGCATGCATGCGTGTATTTATGCATGGATGATGTTCAAGGGGAGAGAGAAAAATGCAAGAAGGACCGAGGGTGGAAAAACTTGGGTTTGAGAAGTTCCTATCATTGTATGCACATGTGGGGAAGAGGGTGAAGAAGAGAGGACGGTTCAAAAGGGAAATTGGGTGGTGCACCTGTCATCCCAGCTGCTTAGGAAGCTGAGGCTGGAGGATTGCCTGAGCCCAGAAGTTGGAGACTCCAGTGAGCTGTGATCACACCACTACACTCCACCTCGGACAGAGACCTTATCTCTAAAAAATATGTAATAATTTTTCAAAAAGGAAATTGGGGTCAGGTCGCTGAGTTTTTCAAATCATGCCAAACTGCTTGGACGTTGTCTTAGAGAGGCAGGAGATATCAGAGCTCTTTTAAGTGGGGGGATGACATGATTAGTATTGTTTTTAGGAAAGATAACTAGTAGCCAGTGGAGTTTTGGGATGGGTCAAGGAGGACAAGGTCCGAGATGGGGAGACCTGTTGAGTTTGGTCTCACTTTTTTTTTTTTTTTCTTTTGAGATGGAGTCTTGCTCTGTTGCCCAGGCTGGAGTGCAGTGGTACAATCTCGGCTCACTGCAACCTCTGCCTCCTGGGTTCAAGCGATTCTTCTGCCTCAGCCTCCCAAGTTGCTGAGACTACAGGCACCTGCCAGCACCCCCGGCTAATTTTTGTATTTTTAGTAGAGATGGGGTTTCACCATATTGGCCAGGGTGTTCTTCAACTCCTGGCCTTGTGATCCCCCCACCTTGGCCTCCCAAAAGGCTAGGATTACAGGCATGAGCCACTGTACCTGGCTGTTAGAAACTATTTAATGTCCCTCAGGCAGCAGAGGGTGGCAAAAGGAAGGAGAGGCAGACAGAAGCACATGAAGAAAACAGAATTCAGTTAACTGAGAAGAAAAAAAGCCTTTTTTTCCCCAAAAAACGAGATCCTGGGAGAGAAAAACACCTTTTAAATATATATATCTTTTAAATATATATATCTAGGCCGGGCGCAGTGACTCATGCCTGTAATCCCAGCTCTTTCGGAGGCTGAGGCAAGAGGATTGCTTGGGCCCAGGACTTTGACGCCAGCCTGGGCAACATGGGGAAACCCATCTCCTGACTTCATGATCTGCCCACCTTGGCCTCCCAAAATGCTGGGATTACAGGTGTGAGCCACCACGCCTGGCCTGAATTCTCTTAAAAATCTTTTAGAACCCTCCTAAAATCATCCACATTTCCCCACTTCCCTTTCTCCTAATAAAAAGGCTGTATAACTGTTGGGTTCACTCAGGGTGGTTGGCAAAATATTAAGGGAAATCTTAGGGAAGTTCTAAGATTATAGTCTTGGCTGGGTGTGGTGGCTCACGCCCATAATCCCAACACTTTGGGAGGCCTAGACAAGTGGATCACGAGGTCAAGAGATCAAGACCATCCCAGCCAACATGGTGAAACCCAATCTCTACTAAAAATACAAACATTAGCTAGGCATGGTGGCACACACCTGTAATCCTAGCTACTCAGGAGGCTGAGGCAGGAGAATTATTTGAATCCAGGAGGCAAAGGTTGCAGTGAGCTGAGATCACATCATTACACTCAAGCCTGGCAACAGAGACTCTGTCTAAAAAAAAAAAAAAAAAAATTATAATCTCAAACGTTTTGGAAGGCAGAAAGGTTTTCAGTGACTTGTAATAATGGGGCAGACTGAAGGCAGCTGGTCCTTACCTTAGAGCATTAGGTCATAGGGTGAAGATTAGGGATAATAGAAGCTTCCCCAGTTAAGTCTGTTTACCCCACATTCCTTTGTCTCTACTCTAAATAGTTGATTACTCATGTAAACTTTGTCCCACATGGTCCTCTAGGGGGCAGGCGGGGAAGGGGGATTACTCATTAATGGTGTTTGTTCTGGGCCTAGGAACCAAAGCTTTTATCATTCATAAAACCACTCTTTTAACCATGTTAATTACCACAAGCGTGTTGACTTAGACCAGGCATCCCCAAACTTTTTACACAGGGGGCCAGTTCACTGTCCCTCAGACCGTGGGAGGGCCGCCACATGCTGTGCTCCTCTCACTGACCACCAATGAAAGAGGTGCCCCTTCCTGAAGTGCGGTGGGAAGCTGGATAAATGGCCTTGGGGGGCCGCATGCGGCCCGCGGGCCGTAGTTTGGGGACGCCTGACTTAGAACCTCTGTTATAAAATCTATACTGAATAAATGCGAGGAGGAGCAGCTACTGAGGGGCTGGGTAGTTGTAATCCGCCCTCTGAGTGGACAAGCTCCCTAGCCTACTTGTTCGCTGTACTTTGTGTGTGAGTGTATTTTACTCATCCGTTGTGGAGTCAGGGCTTCCATGACAGACCCCACAGGTGGTGGCGATGTCTCATATAACCATCTGTACCCCATTGACTTACTGGGTAATTCTCCTACAATTTTCTGGTGCTATGCGTGCTTAAATGAACTGTATGCCTTTTCTCCACCTAATCTTGCACAGTGCTATAAAGAAATACCTGAAGGTCTGGAGCGGTGGCTCATGCCTGTAATCCCAGCACTTGGGGAGGCTGAGGCAGGTGGATCACTTGAGCTCAGGCATTGGAGACCAGCCTGGCCAATATGGCAAAACCCTGTCTCAACTAAAACACAAAAATTAGCTGGGTGTGGTGGCGTGTGCCTGTAATCAAAGCAACTCTAGGGAGACTGAGGCAGGAGAATCACTTGAACCCAGGAGGCAGAGGTTGCAGTGAGCCGAGATTGCACCACTGCACTCCAGCCTGGGCAACAGGGCGAGACTCCATCTCAAAACAAAACAAAACAAAACAAAAAAACCTGAGTCTGGGTAATTTGTAAAGGAGATAGGTTTCATGGACTCATGGTTCTGCAGGGTATACAGGAAGCATAATGGCTTCTGCAGAAGCCTCAGGAAACTTACAATCATGGTGGAAGCAAAGAGTGAGCCTGTACTTTGCATGGCCAGTGCAGGAGGAACAGAGAGAGGGGGAGGTGCCACACACTTTTAGACAACCAGATCTCATGAGAACTTACTATTGCAATGACAGCACCAAGAGAGTATGGTGTTAAACAATGAGAAACTACTCCATGATCCAATCACCTCCCACAAGGCCCTCCTCCAGTATTGGGGATTACAATTCTTTTTTTTTTTTTTTTTTTGAGATGGAGTCTCACACTGTTGCCCAGGCTGTAGTGCAGTGGCATTATCTCAGCTCATTGCAATCTCCACCTTCTGGGTTCAAGCAATTATCTTGCCTCAACCTCCCGAGTAGCTGGGACTACAGGCATGTGCCACCATGCCCAGCTAATTTTTTTGTATTTTTAGTAGAGACACTTTCACCATGTTGGCCAGGATGAACTCAATCTCCCGACCTTGTGATCTGCCCACCTGCCAAGGTGCTGGGATTACAGACGTGAGCCATGGCATCCGGCCTTTTTTTTTTTTTTTTTTTTTTGAGACGGAGTTTCGCTCTTGTTACCCAGGCTGGAGTGCAATGGCACGATCTCAGCTCACCGCAACCTCCGCCTCCTGGATTCAGGCAATTCTCCTGCCTCAGCCTCCTAAGTAGCTCGGGTTACAGACATGTGCCACCATGCCCAGCTACTTTTTTTTGTATTTTTAGTAGAGACGGGGTTTCACCATATTGACCAGGATGGTCTCGATCTCTTGACCTCGTGATCCACCCGCCTCGGCCTCCCAAAGTGCTGGGATTACAGGCTTGAGCCACCGCGCCCGGCACCTTTTTTTTTTTTTTTAAAGACAGAGTCTTGCTCTGTCACTCAGGCTGGAGTGGGGTGATCTTTGCTCACTGCAGCCTCCACCTTTTTTGCCTGATAAGTGAACACCAACCACAAACCTTGTTCCTTAGCCTCCCAGGTAGCTGAGATTACAGGTTGGTGCCACCATTTTGGCATTTTTAGTAGAGATACCTCAGAAGAGGGAATTCAGAGGGTAGAGGGAGGGAGACAATCAAGAAGAATAGCTAATGGATGCCAGACTTAATACCTACGTGATGGGATGATCTGTGTAGCAAACCACCATGGCACATGCTTACCTATGTAACAAACCTTCACATCCTGCACATATATTCCTGAACTTAAAAGCTGAAAAAAAAAGGGGGATATAAAGTCCTAAAAATAGAAAGAATTTGACTGAGGGGCATAAGGCAGAAAAAGAGACCAAGGCAAGTTTCAGAGCAGGAGTGGAAGTTTATTTAAAATGGCTTTAGAACAGGAGAGAGAGAGCCTGGGTGAGACTCTCTCTTGAAGAACAGGCATGGTGTTTAACCTTGATCCTAGGACTTCATGGGTCTTTTCCCATGATTCTTCCCTTAGGGTGGGCTGCTTGCAAGCACGGTGCCCTCCTTCCCCTTGGGAAGTGAGCATGCGCAGTGTATTTAGGAAGGTGTACACATGTCCGTCTGAGGCTTTCTTCCTTTTTCTGGTGGAGTGCCCCTGGAAGGTCATACTCCACCTTTTTGTTTTTTTTTTTTTCCCGAAGGGAGTCTCACTGTTGTCAGCCTGGGCTGGAGTGTATGGCTCAATCTCAACTCACCGCAACCTCTGCTTCCCAGGTTCCAGCAATTCTCCTGCCTCGGCCTCCTGAGTAGCTGGGATTACAGGCACGCGCCACCACACCTGGCTAACTTTTGTGTTTTTAGTAGAGATGGGGTTTCACTCTGTTGGCCAGGCTGGTCTTGAACTCCTGACCTCAGGTGACCCACCTGCCTCAGCCTCCCAAAGTGCTGGGATTACAAGCATAAGCCACCACGCCTGGCCCCACCATTTTTTCTCTTAGTGTGCATGCTGCGGAAGTTGCTTTTCCCTGACGTCTGCATTCCATTAACACTTTAGTGCCACAGGTGCGAGCCATCAGGAAATGGCCTCTCCCTGGTGCTGGCTGCCAATTTATCACTCTAGAGAGGCAATGTGATAATTGCCAAACCATCACCCTATATTCCTACCCACTGGTAGGGAGAGAGAGAGCCCTGTCCTGCCCCACTCATGCCTGTCTAGCTACCTGTAGCAGCTCCATGGGCTCAAGGCTTTACATAAAATCCTAGTGGCTCAGAGTAGGGTCTGCAATTTTTACCACATCCTAGGCTTAATATATCTATCTATCTATCTATCTATCTATCTATATCTATATATATATATATATATTTTTTTTTTTTTGACAGAGTTTCACTCTTGTTGCCCAGGCTGGAGTGCAATGGCAAGATCTTGGCTCACCACAACCTCCCCCTCCCAGGTTCAAGCGATTCTCCTGCCTCAGCCTCCCAAGTAGCTGGGACTACAGGTGTCTACCACCATGCCTGGCTAATTTTTTGTATTTTTAGTATAGATGGAGTTTCACCGTGTTGGCCAGGCTGGTCTCAAACTTCTGACCTCAGGTGATCTACCACCTCGGCCTCCCAAAGTGCTGGGATTACAGGCGTGAGCCACTGTGCTCAGCCTTTGATATTCTTTTGAATCATCTCCTTCCCACTGCAATAGTTTGGACGACTACCAACTGCTCTAGGATTTTTTTTCATCTCCTCCAATAGAAGACCCATTCTATGTGAGCAGGGACTTCAAAGGGAAGAACAGCTCTCGGCACATAGTACCTGAGAAATAAATGAAACTTTTAGTTGGGTGTGGTGGCTCACGCCTGTAATCCCAGCACTTTGGGAGGCTGAGCCGGGCAGATCGCTTGAGCCCAGGAGTTTAAGACCTGCCTACACAATGTAGTAAGATCCTGTCTCTATAAAAACTACCAAAAAAATTAGATGGGTCTGGTGGTGCATGCCTATAGTCCCAGCTGCTAGGGAAGCTGAGCCAGGAGCATCAACAGAGCCCAAGCAGGTCGAGGCTGTAAGTGTGCCACTGCACTCCAGCCTGAGTGACAGAGTGAGAGACCCTGTCTCAAAGAAAAAAAAAAAATAAGAAATAAGAAATAAAAAGGCCGGGCATGGTGGCTCAAGCCTGTAATCCCAGCACTTTGGGAGGCCGAGGCAGGTGGATCACGAGGTCAAGAGATCGAGACCAACCTGGTCAACATGGTGAAACCCTGTCTCTACTAAAAATACAAAAAATTAGCTGGGCATGGTGGCACGTGCCTATAATCCCAGCTACTCAGGAGGCTGAGGCAGAATTGCCTGAACCCAGGAGGTGGAGATTGCGGCGAGCCAAGATCGCGCCATTGCACTCCAGCCTGGGTAACAAGAGCGAAACTCCATCTCAAAAAAAAAAAAAAAAAAAAAGAACTTTTTTTTATCAAGCCCAGAGAGGCATTGAAATCCAACAGCAGCCACATCTCCCTACACCCCATGAGCTGAGTAACTACCTCTCTGAGCCACTCATTATGTTAGCTGATACCAAGCAAACATAAAATTAACCTGAAAGTGCCATATGCCAGACACGGTAACTCATACCCTATAGCTCTGCAACATATAGCAATCACTAACCAATGTTATTTGTGTAAACAAATAAAAATTCCTGTTGAAGAACTCTACATCAGCCTCACTCCTTCCCTTTTGCCTTTAAAAATCTACTTGTGGCTGGGTGCGGTGGCTCACACCTGTAATCCCAGCACTCTGGGAGGCCGAGGTGAGCGGATCACGAGGTCAGGAGTTTGAGACCAGCCTGGCCAACATTGTGAAACCCTGTCACTACTAAAAATACAAAAACTAGCTGGGCACGGTGGTACACACCTGTAATCCCAGCTACTCAGGAGGCTGAGGCAGGAGAATTGCTTGAACCTGGGAGGTGGAGGTTGGGGTGAGCTGAGATGGCACCACTGCACTCCAGCCTGGGCGACAGAGTGAGACTCCATTTAAAAAAAAAAAAATCTGGCCGGGCGCGGTGGCTCAAGCCTGTAATCCCAGCACTTTGGGAGAGGCGGGTGGATCACGAGGTCAAGAGATCGAGACCATCCTGGTCAACATGGTGAAACCCTGTCTCTACCAAAAACACAAAAAAGTAGCTGGGCATGGTGGCACATGCCTGTAATCCGAACTACTCGGGAGGCTGAGGCAGGAGAATTGCCTGAACCCAGGAGGTGGAGGTTGCGGTGAGCCGAGATCGCGCCATTGCACTCCAGCCTGGGTAACAAGAGCGAAACTCCATCTCAAAAAAAAAAAAAAAAGAAAAAAAAAAATCTTCTTGTGTTTGGACACAATGGTTCACGTCTATAATCCTAACACTTTGGGAGATTTAGTCAGGAGAATTGCTTGAGCCCAGGAGTTTCAGAAAATCCTGTGCAACATAGCAAGATCCCATCTCTAAAAAAAAAAAAAAAAGTAGCCAGGCACATGCCATGGCAGCACATGCATGTAATCCCAGCTACTTGGGAGGCTGAAGCCCAAGAGGATCACTTGAGTCCAGGAGACCACACTGAGCTATGATTTCACCATTGCAATCCAGCCTGAGTGACAGAGTGAGACCCTGTGTCTAATAAAAACAAAACAAAACAAAAACAACAACTTACTTGTAACAAAAACCAAGCAGAGCACTTTCCCAAAGCAACTTCGAAGTGTTTCCTGGGCAGCTGTTCTGACTTTGGCTCAAGAAAACTCTTTTTTTGGAGACAGAGCAAGACTTTGTCACTCAGGCTGGCGTGCAGTGGCTCCATCTTGGCTCACTGCAAACTCCATCCCCCGAGTTCAACTGATTCTCCTGCCTCAGCCTCCTGAGTAGCTGGGATTACAGGCACGTGCCAACACACCCGCTAATTTTTATATTTTTAGTAGAGACAGGGTTTCCCCATGTTGGCCAGGCTAGTCTCGAACTCCTGACCTCAAGTGACCTGCCCACCTCAGCCTCCCAAAGTGCTGGGATTACAGGCGTGAGCCACCATGCTCAGCCAAGGAAACTTTTAAAAATCATGTCTGTGCCTCATCTTCTTCCTTTAGATCAGCATACCTGCTCAATCAACACCTGTTGCAGGAGTTAACTGTAACGTCGGAATGCATACAAATATTAAATAACTTTACTGTGCTGTGTGTGCAGCGCATTTGCACATAAACAGTTTTCTTTGCTTCATGGTCATTAGTGCAGTGGCGTAAGAAGTTCACATGCAATATCAGCACAGGATGAGCTCTCAAGTTTGGAGCTGTAGAAACAAGAGAAGCCAGACGTGCCCTTGGGCCTGCCCAGCCACACGTTAATATACAGATCCAGGCCAGGTGCGGTGGCTCACGCCTGTAATCCCAGCACTTTGGAAGGCTGAGGTGGGTGGATCACCTGAGGTTAGGAGTTCGAGACCAGCCTGGCCAACATGGTGAAACCCCGTCTTTACTAAAAATGCAAATATTAATCATCTGTGGTGGTGCATGCCTATAATCCCAGCTGCTTGGGAGGCTGAGGAACGAAAATGGCTTGCACTTGAGTAGCTGGGATTATAGGCGCCCACCACCACATCCAGGTAATTTTTGTATTTTTAGTAAAGATAGGATTTCCTTCTGTTGGTCAGGTTAGTCTGGAATTCCTGACCTCAAGTGATCTGCCCAACTCGGCCTCCCAAATTTCTGGGACTACAGGTGTGAGTCACTGAACACCCTGGCCTGGAGTAGCCATTCTTTCTTTCTTTCTTTCTTTCTTTTTGAGATGGAGTCTTTCTCTGTCACCCAGGCTGGAGTGCAGTGGTGCGATCTTGGCTCACTGCAACCTCTCCTGGGTTCAAGCAGTTCTCCTGCCTCAGCCTCCCAAGTAGCTGGGATTACAGGTGCCTGCCACTATGCCTGGCTAATTTTGTTGTTGTTGTATTTTTAGTAGAGATGGGGTTTCATTGTGTTGGCCAGGCTGGTCTCAAACTCCTGACCTCATGATCAGCCTGCCTTGGCCTCCCAAAGTGCTATGATTACAAGTGTGAGCCATTGCGACTGGCCTATTCCTTTACTTTCTTAATAAACTTGTTAGTTCTATGGACTCACCCAGAATTCTTTCTACTGTGAGATCTAAGAATCCTCTCTTGGGGTCTGGATCAGGACCTCTTTCTCGTAACAGTCCTAGTTACGGTCTGCTTCAGGACAAATTATAAGGCCTGCTGGGGTTTCAGGTGGCCCCCACTCCTCTGGTCCAGTTTGCTGGAGCCTCTCTGATGGCTTATTTCTCCTTCACGATGCCCTGGTTTCATCTGAACATGGTTTTACCCACACCGTGGTTTTGGAGAGTGGAGGAAGCGGCCACAGGGTAGTCTGCCTGGGGTTTTTCTCCTGCAGTGGCCTTGGGTGTGTCTCCTGGGGTTGGTTCAGGCTTAGAGCTATTGTGTGTTGTTGGTCAGGAGAGGCAACATAGCAGGGAGAGCCCTTGGCGGCAACTGAAGAACAGCGACACTGTCATCTTTAGTGACAGCAGGGGACCAGGAGGGGGCTGGCCATGTGGACCTAGTGGTCCTCAGGAATGTATCAGTCAGGGTCACCCAAACTAGGTCATCTGAGGAGAGTTTAATTAAGGCATGATTTACAATGGGGTGGGCTGGAGATGGGGAAACAGAAAGGAAACTGCAAGGAAGTGATGACTGGAATCCAAAGAGCGAGTGAGCCACACAGAGGCTTCCACCTTCAGGCCTGGGCATAGGGAGGGAGCTGGGACACAGGCACCAACACCTCACTGCCTCCTGCCCTCAGATGTCCTGTCAGTTCCCTAATCCAGCTGGGAGACAAAGGACAAGGCAGCCCATTGATATGGCCCTTAGGTCAACATCCTGGGGCTCAGAGCAGGGTGGGAAGGAGTGGAGAGTAAACCTGAAAGGGCAACAGAAGATTCCAGCACAGTGAAGCAGATGACAAACAGGGACGGGGTGTGCAGAGCACTCCAGAAAGCAAATCCTGGCCAGGCGCGTTGGCTCACACCTGTAATCTCAGCACTTTGAGAGGCCAAGACAGGTGGATCACATGAGGTCAGGAGTTTGAGACCAGCCTGGCCAACATCGTGAAACCCGGTCTCTACTAAAAATACAAAAAATTAGCTGGGTGTGGTGGCGGGTGCCTGTAGGCAGGCTGGTCTGGAACTCCTGACTTTGTGATCTGCCTGCCTCGGTCTCCCAAAGTGCTGGGATTACAGGCAGAGAAACTGTGCTCTGCTCTTTTCACTAAGTTTCTGCAAAACTGTAAACATGTCCTTGGCATCCGAGTTTGTAGAAGGAAGAAAGGAAACAAACGTTCTGGAGCTCTTACCCAGTGTCCGCGCCACACAAGGTTTCACATGGATGGAATTACTGAAACGTCCTCACAACCTTATAGGAAAAGTACTAGGATCTTCATTTCATACACAAGGGAAAGGAGGTTTGGGGCTGGGGGTAGAGGGTTAGCCTGGCTATACCCAAAGCCTTTTTTTTTTTTTTTTTTTTGAGGCAAAGTCTTGCTCTGTGGCTCAGGCTGGGGTGCAGTGGTGCAATGATGGCTCCCTGCGGTCTCCACCTCCTGGGCTCAAGTGATCCTCCTACCTCGGCCTTGGGAGTAGCCAGGACAAAAGGTGTGCACCACCATGGCCACCTAATTTTTCTTTTCTTTCCTTTTCTTCTTCTTCTTCTTCTTTTTTTTTTTTACTACTTGTAGAGACTGGGTCTCACTATGTTGCCCAGGCTCCAAATTTAAGTATTTGCATAACGTATTTAATTCAAAGCCCATACACTTAACCACTCCACCAATGATTCCCCACTTAGGAGTGTATTGCATCAGCTGAGGAGCTTGTGAAATAAGTGGAATCTTTAGCTGAGAGCGGGTTCTACTGGAGAAGGGGAAAATCATCTTGAAGAAGAAAGAGGTGAGGACAGCATGTTTGTCTGCTTGGGCAGCTGTAATAAAATAGCATAAACTCAGCGGCTAAGGCAGCAGACACGTATTCTTCACATTTCTGGAGTCTAGAAGTCCAAGATCAAGGTGCTGGATCAGGATATTCTTAGGCACTGTGGATGTAGCAGTGAACAAAATTTAGATCTCTGGGTGTTCTTTCTTTCCACTCACTCTATATACTTGGTTAATGAATCTCATTTGAACCCCCAGTCTGTGATTTGCTGCTTTTTATTGTCATAAGTAAATTTTTTTAATTAATTTTTTCTTTTTATAGAAATGAGGTTGAGGCCAGGCACAGTGGCTCACGCCTGTATTTCCAGCACTTTGGGAGGCCAACATGGGTGTCAACGAGGTCAGGAGTTCAAGACCAGCCTGACCGAGATGGTGAAACCCCGTCTCTACTGAAAATACAAAAATTAGGTGTGGTGGCAGTTGCCTATAATCTAAGCTACTTGGGAGGCTGAGGCAGAGAATTGCTTGAATCTGGGAGACTGAGGTTTTGTGCCATTGCACTCCAGCCTGGGCAACAGAGCAAGACTCTGTCTCAAAAAAAAAAAAAAAAAATGAGGTCTTATTATGTTGCCCAGGCTGGTCTTGAACTCCTGAGTTCAAGTAATCATCCCGCCTCAGTCTCCAAAAGTTCTGAGATTACAGGCACGAGCCATCATGCCAGGCCAAAAGTGAATTTTTAAATTATCATGCACAGAGCCCAAATAAAATGAAAACAGAGTATCTTGTCACATTGGTGCAAATTTAAGGATTGAGGCATTTGGCTCAATTTTATTTTATTTTTGAGATGGAGTTTCGCTCTTATTACCCAGGCTGGAGTGCAATGGCGTGATCTTGGCTCACTGTGACCTCCACCTCCTGGGTTCAGGCAATTCTCCTGCCTCAACCTCCTGAGTAGCTGGGATTACAGGCACGCACCACCATGCCCAGCTAATTTTTTGTGTTTTTAGTAGAGACGGGGTTTCACCATGTTGACCAGGATGGTCTCGATCTCTCGACCTCGTGATCCACCCGCCTCGGCCTCCCAAAGTGCTGGGATTACAGGCATGAGCCACCGCGCCCGGCTCAATTTTATTTTATATATTTGTTTTTTAGAGACAGGGTGTTGTTCCATCACCCTGACTGGACTTCAATCATAGCTCATTGCAGCCTTGAACTCCTGGGCTCAAGCAATCCTCCCACCTCAGCCTCCTGAGTAGCTAGGACCACAGGTGCACGCCACCAGGCCTAACGAATTTTTAAAATTATTTTCGTTTTTTTTGTAGAGACAAGGGTCTCACTATGTTGCCCAGGCTGGTCTTGAACTTCCGGATTCAAGTGATTCTCTTGCTTCAGCCCCGTAAAGTGTTGGGATTACAGATAAGAGCCACTGCTCTTGACCTTGGTTCAATTTTAAGCAAATTATTGTATCTTAGTGACTTTTTTCTTTACTATAGATTTTTATTCTTTTCTTTTCTTCTTTTTTTTTTTTTTGAGATCGAGTCTTGCTTTGTCGCTCAGGCTGGAATGCAACGGTGCGATCTTGGCTCACTGCAACCTCCACCTCCCGGTTCAAATGATTTTCCCGCCTCAGCCTCCAAAGTAGCTGGGATTACAGGCACCTGCCATCATGCCTGACTAATTTTTGTATTTTTAGTTGAGATGGGTTTTCACCATGTCAGCCAGGCTGGTCTTGAACTCCTGACCTCAGGTGATCCACCTGCCTTGGCCTCCCAAAGTGCTGGGATTACAGGCGTCAGCCACCAAGCCCGGCCTTTATTCTGATTTTCGTATGTTTTTTTGTTTGTTGATGAGTGCAATGACCACTTCTGTGAATTCTTCTAGTACTGCATTTTCCAATCCAGTAACCACCAGTCAATTTACAGGTTTTTATATTTAAACTTATTGTAATTAAATTAGGCCAGGTGCAGGCTCACGCATCTAATCCTGCACTTTGGGAGGCTGAGGAAGGCGAATCACTTGAGCTCAGGAGTTTGAGACCAATCTGGGCAACACGACAAAACACTGTCTCTACAAAAAATACAAAAATTAGCTAGGCATGATGGCACACACCTGTGGTCCCAGCCACTCTGGAGGCTGAGGTGGGAGGATCACTTGAGCCCAGAAGGTGGAGGTGGCAGTGAGCTGAGGTCACATCACTGAACTCCAACCTGAGCAACAGAGCCAGACCTTGTCTCAAAACAAACAAAACCTAATTATAATTAAATCAAATGTAAAATTCAGTTCCTTAGTCACACTATCTATATTTTCAGTGTTCGATACCCATATGACTAGTGGCTCTCTCTTTGGACAGTGTAGATACAGACATGGTGTTCCCATCTCAGAAGGTTCTGTCAGCCTACACTGTAAGCAAAGCTTGTCCAACCTGCAGTCTGTGGGCTGCATGTGGCCCAGGACAGCTTTTCATGTGGCCCAGCACAAATTTGTAAACCTTCTTAAAACATTATGAACTTTTTTGCGATTTTTTTAGCTCATCAACTATCATTAGTTTTAGTGTATTTTTATTTTTTTTTTTTGTTTGTTTTTGTTTTTTTTGTTTTTTTTGTTTTTAGACGGAGTTTCGCTCTTGTTGCCCAGGCTGGAGTGCAATGGCGCGATCTCGGCTCACCGCAACCTCCGCCTCCTGGGCTCAGGCAATTCTCCTGCCTCAGCCTCCTGAGTAGCTGGAATTACAGGCACGCGCCACCACGCCCAGCTAGTTTTTTGTATTTTTAGTAGAGACGGGGTTTCACCATGTTGACCAGGATGGTCTCGATCTCTCGACCTCGTGATCCACCCGCCTCGGCCTCCCAAAGTGCTGGGATTACAGGCTTGAGCCACCGTGCCCGGCCCAGTTTTAGTGTATTTTTAAACATTTTTATTGATTTTTGTTTTTTACTTTTTTTGAGATGGAGTCTTGCTCTGTTGCCCAGACTGGAGTACAGTGGCACGATCTTGGCTTTCTGCAAACTCCACCTCCCGGGTTCAAGCAATTCTCTTGCCTCAGCCTCCTAGGTAGCTGGGATTACAGGCATCTGCCATCATGCCCAGCTAATTTTTGTATTTTTAGTAGAGATGGGGTTTTGCTTTGTTGGCCAAGCTGGTCTTGAACTCTTGACCTCAAGTGACCCACCTGCCTTGGCCTCCCAAACTGCTGGGATTACAGGCTTGAGCCACCATGCTCAGCCAGTGTTAGAATATTTTATGTGTAGCCCAAGACAATTCTTCTAGTGTGGCCCAGGGAAGCCAAAAGATCAGACCCCACTGTGTAAGCAATGGTGAAGACCCGCCTGTGGGAATGTCCTGTTACGTTGGTGTATTCTTCACCTTCTTATCTGCAGTTTGGAAAGTGGCCTCTGGATGGTGCCATGAGGAACACAGGGAGGGTGTATGCGTTGGAAGACCTAACTTCCTACTCTTCACTAATCTTGTTGTGACAAGTGCCTGCTTTCTCGGGTCCCCTTTAGCCCAGTTTCTCATCCAAATGCCCATCAGACCAGCAGAGGGAGCTGGTCCCCAAACTGACCCACCCAGCGATTTTCTTGGGAGATTTCGGTTGTCGAAGCTTTTCCCCTGCGGCCCTGGGTGGCCAGCTCTTCTCTTGCCCTCTGCCTTATGCCTGTAATCCTAGCACTTTAGGAGGCCAAGGTAGATGGATCACTTTAACCCCAGAATTTGAGACCAGCCTGGGCAACATGGCGAAACTCCATCTCTACAAAAAATAGAAAAATTAGCCAGGCATGGTAGTGCGTGCCTATAGTCCCAGCTACTCCGGAGGCTGAGGTGGGAGGATCACCTGAGCCTGGAGAGGTCAAAGCTGCAATGAGCTCTAATCATGCCACTGCACTCCAGCCTGACAGAGAGAGACTCTGTCTCAAAAAAAAGAAAAGGAATTATTAATATAAATATAAAAATAATTATGTACTGTGACCAAGTAGGATTTATTCCCGCTATATGGGATGGTTCAACAATCAATAGTATGCCATATCAAGAAAGGAAGGTTAAAAAAACAAGTCTTCCATATCAAGAGATCAGTAGAGTTTAGATAGGCCCGGCGTGGTGGTCCATGCCTGTAATCCAAGCACTTTGGAGGCCAAGGCAGGTGGATCATCTGAGATTGGGAGTTCAAGACCAGCCTGACCAACATGGTGAAACCCCATCTTAAAAAAAAAAAAAATTTTGAAAAAAAAAATACACCATATAAACAAAAAAAATCATGTAAGTTGGTGCAGAAAAAGCACTAGACAGAATGTAACACCCATTTATTATAAAAACTCTCGGCCGGGCGCGGTGGCTCAAGCCTGTAATCCCAGCACTTTGGGAGGCCGAGGCGGGTAGATCACAAGGTCAAGAGATCGAGACCATCCTGGTCAACATGGTGAAACCCCGTCTCTACTAAAAATACAAAAAATTAGCTGGGCATGGTGGCGCGTGCCTGTAATCCCAGCTACTCAGGAGGCTGAGGCAGGAGAATTGCTTGAACCCGGGAGGCGGCGGTTGCGGTGAGCCGAGATCGCGCCATTGCACTCCAGCCTGGGTAACAAGAGCAAAACTCCGTCTCAAAAAAAAAACAAAAACAAAAACAAAAACTCTCAGCAAGTTAGGAATAGAGGGTAACTACCTCAACTAGATAAAGAGCATGTACAAAAAACCTGACAGCTAACTTCATTGTGAACGGTGAAAGACTGAATGCTTTCTCCCTAAGACTGGGAACAAGATAAGAATGGCTGCTCCCCCCTCCCTTTTTTGCCCTAGTTCTGAAAGTTCTAGCCACTGTAATAAGGTAGTGGATTCAGATCCATCTTGGGACCCTCCAAGCTTTTACCAGCTTTTGTTTCTTTTTCTTTTATTTTTTGTGGAGCTTCACTCTGTTGCCCAGACTGGAGTGCAACAGAGTGCAATGGCACAATCACAGCTCACTGCAACCTCCACCTCCTAGGTTCAAGTGATTCTCCTGTCTCAGCCTCCGGAGTAGCTGGGATTACAGGCCCCTACCACCACGCCTGGCTAATTTTTTGTACTTTTAGTAGAGATGGGGTTTCACCATGTTGGCCAGGCTGGTCTCCAACTCTTGACCTCAGGTGGTCCACGTGCCTTGGCCTCCCAAAGTGCTGGAATTACAGGCGTGAGTCACCGTGCCGACCTTATTTATTTTTATAGAGACTGGGTCTTACTCTGCTGCCCAGGCTGGTCTTAATCTCCTGGGCTGAAACATTCCTCCTGCCTCGATTTCCTGAAGTGCTGGAATTACAGGCATGAGTCAGCGTGCCCAGCCCTCCAAGCCTTTGAAGGCTGTTTGGCTGCAAACTTTACCTATGCCACCACCATTGTGGTGTGAAAGCAGCCGTAAGTAATAGTCCAGCTGTGTTCCAATACAACTGTATGTATGAATACTTAAATTTGAGTTTCACATGGTTTTCATGTGTCAAAAAATCCTATTTTGGCACTGTATAGTGGCTCACACCTGAAATCCTGGCACGCTGGGAGGCCAAGGTGGGAGGATCGCTTGAGTCTAGGGGTTCAAGACCAGCCTGGCCAATATGGCAAAACCCTATCTCTCCTAAAAATACAAAACTAGCAAGGTGTGGTGGTGAGTGCTTGTAGTCCCAGCTACTCCAAAGGCTGAGGCGGGAGGATCACTTGAGCCTGGGGAAGTTGAGGCTTTAGTGGGCCATAATTGTGCCACTGCACTCCAGCCTGGTGGGCAGAGATCCTTTTTTTCTCAAAGAAAAGAAAAAAGCTTGAGCTTTCCATGATAAGCCCATGTCGTATGTTTATATGCAAGGTGAATGTAAATCAAAATAAACAGAGGCTGGCTTTAGAAGTGAAAACGGGGCCAGACACGGTGGCTCATACCTGGAATCCCAGCACTTTGGGAGGCTGAAGTGGGCAGATCACCAGGTCAGGAGTTTGAGACCAGCCTGACTAACATGGTGAAACCCTGTCTCTACTAAAAATACAAAAATTAGCTGGGTGTGGTAGGGCACGCCTGTAATCCCAGCTACTCGGGAGGCTGAGGCAGAAGAATCTCTTAAACCTGGGAGGCAGAGGTTGCAGTGAGCCGAGATCGGCCACTGCACTCCAGCCTGGGTGACAGAGCAAGACTCTGTCTCAAAAAAAAAAAAAAAGTGAAAAGGGGTCAAACACATGCTGCAGCCCTGTGGAAGGAGAGGAGCTGTGTGCGTGTCAGCAGCAAACTGCCACTGTGAAGCCTGTGTTTACACCTGTGGTGAAGGGACCGGCTTCTATGTCTCCAGGGATCCTGCTTTCTGTCTGCCCATCCTGAAGGAACTGGCTGCACTTCTGCACTGCCCTCATCTGGATATTCCCACATAAAGCTGTCCGGCTGTGAATAAAAACCTCTTGTCCTTTTAACTCAGTTGCAATAACATCATGACTGGAGGTTGTGACTTTACTTTTTATTATGGAACATTTCAAAAATAAACGAAAGTAGACAGAATATATTTCACCTCCCATGGACTCATCACCCCACTTCTATGATGATCAATATACAGTCAATCTTGTTTCATACATACATCCGTTGGATCATTTTATTTATTTTGAGACTGAGTCTTGCTTTGTCGCCCAGGCTGGAGTACAGTGTTTTGATTTAGCTCACCGCAACCTCTGCCGGGTTCAAGCAATTTTCCTGCCTTAGCCTTCCGAGTGGCTGGGATTACAAGTACCTGCCACCATCCTCAGATAATTTTTGTGTTTTTAGTAGAGATGGGGTTTCATCATGTTGGCCAGGCTGGTCTCGAACTCCTGACCTCAGGTGATCCACCCGCCTTGGCCTTCCAAAGTGCTGGGATTATACACATGAGCCACTGTGCCCGGCCACCACTGGTTCATTTTAAACAGAATCCCAGTGAGCCCATTATTTCTTCTTTAATTATATAATCTAGATTGTTAACAGATAAAGGCTTTTATTATTTTTTTTCCAGGCATGAGTTTGCTCTGTCGCCCAGACTCGAGTGTGGTGGTGTAATCTCAGCTGACTGCAACCTCCACCTCCGTGGCTCAAGCGATCCTCCCATCTCAGCCTCCAAGTAGCTGAGACTACAGGTGCATGCTACCACAGCTGGCTGTTTTTTTCTGTAAAAAAAAAATTCTTACTATATTGTCCAGACGGGTTTTGAACTCCTGGGCTCAAGTTCAAGACCAGCCATAGCCTCCCAAAGTGCTGGGATTACAGGTGTGAGCCACCACACCTGGCCCTGTTTATTATTATTTTTTAATTTTTATTTTTTGAATTGGGTCTTACTGTGTCACTCAGGCTGGTCTCAAACTCCTGAGTTCAAGCAATCCTCCCTCCTTGGCCTTCCAAAGAGCTGGAATTACAGGTGTTAAGTCACTGTGCCTGGCCAAGGGCTGTTTATTTAAATACATAACCACAATAACAACTTAAGTACACTTGCTTATAGTATGCTTTCTCTTTTTTTCTTTTTGAGATGGAGTTTCACTCTTGTCGCCCAAGCTGGAGTGCAATGGCACGATGTTGGCTTACTTACAACCTCAGTCCCCTTGGTTTAAGCAATTCACCTGCCTCAGCTTCCCGAGTAGCTGGGATTACAGGCGCATGCCACCATGCCCAGCTAATTTTTTGTACTTTTAGTAGAAACAGGGTTTCACCATGTTAGCCAGGCTGGTCTCAAACTCCTGACTTCAGGTGATCCACCTGCTTCAGCCTCCAAAGGGCTGGGATTACAGGCGTGAGCCACTGCGCCTGGCCTCTCCTTTTTTCTTAATCAAAGTGCAATGCACTTTTATTGCATTACATTAGGAGCATGTAAAGTCTGGCCATCTCTCTTTTGGTGATTTTAAAATTGATTATTGGGGTTCGGGTGTTGTCAGCTGGATGCTTTCATTATTATTATTATTATTTGCATTCATTGAACAACTCCCCTGCAGCCTTTACCTAGATGGTTTTGGTAGCTACTGATGATCATTGTCTACACCCATTATTTCACAGGGGGATGCTAGAGGTTTAAAGAGGAACATATTCTTTCTTCCTTTCTTTCCCCTTCCCTCCTTTTCCTTCCCCTCCCCCCCTTTCCCTCCCCTCCCCTCCCTTTCCCTTCTCTTCTTGAATCACCTGATCTGGGGAGGTTGAGGCTGTAGAGAGCCAGAATTGCACCACTGGACTCCAGTCTGGGTAACCAGAGTGAGACTCTGTCTCAAAAAAAAAAAAAAAACCAGCAAAAAAACCCCGAATTGTCCCTTTACACTTCAATCAGCAAAAACAGGGTATTGAACAACATGATCTATTGTGATGGTTAATTTTACGTCCATTTGTCTGGGCTAAGGGATGCCTGGATTGCTGCTAAAACGTTATTTCTGGGTGTGTGTGAGGGCGTTTCTGGAGGAGATTAGCATTTGAGTCAGTAGACTGAGTAAAGATGCATGCTCAGCCACGTGGGAGGGCATCATCCAATCCACCGAGGCCTGGATACAACAGAAAGGCAGAGGAAGGGCGAGTTCTGTCTCTGCTTGAGCTGGACATGACTCTTCTCCTGCCTCAGACCTTGCAGCTTCTGGTTATGAGGACTTGGGACTCCAGGACTTACGTGAATGGCTCCTCTGGTTCTCAGGCCTTCAGACTCAGGCTGAACTGTACCACCAGTTTGCAGACAGCAGACGGTGGAACTTCCTAACTTCCGTAATTGCATGAGCCAATTCCCGCAATAAAGGGAAATATCTATATCTCATTCTCAAATGGGAAATATTTATTTCACAATAAATAATCTCTCTCTCTTTCTACATACACACACACACACACACACACACACACACACGAGTCATGTGTCACTTAACTACTAGGGTACATTCAGAGAAATGCATAACATTTAGGCAATTTAACATTGTGAGAACATCATGGTCTGTACTTATACCAACCTAGATGGTATCACCTACTCCACACCTAAGCTACATGGTATAGTCTATTGCTCCTAGGCTACAAACCTGTACAGATGCTACTGTACTAAATACTGTAGGCAATTGTAACACAGTGGTCAGTATTTGTATATTTAAACATATCTAGGCTGGGCACGGGATGCTCATGCCTATAAGATTAGCACCTTGGGAGACTGAGGCAAGAGGATCACTTGAGCCCAGGAATTCGAGACCAGCCTGGAAAATATGGAGAGACCTGATCTCTACAAAATTAAAAAATTAGTCAGATGTAGTGGCATGTACCTGTGGTCCCAGCTACTCTGGAGGCTGAGATGGGAGAATCACTTGAGCCCAAGATGGTGAGGCTGTAGTGAACCAGAGTGTGCCACTGCACTCCAGCCTGGGCAACAGAGTGAGACTCTGTCTCAAAAAAATAAACAAATAAATTTTATTTTTAAATTAAATTTAAAAAAAATTTTTTTGGCCGGGCGCGGTGGCTCAAGCCTGTAATCACAGCACTTTGGGAGGCTGAGGCGGGTAGATCACGAGGTCAAGAGATCGAGACCATCCTGGTCAACATGGTGAAACCCCGTCTCTACTAAAAATACAAAAAATTAGCTGGGCATGGTGGTGCGTGCCCGTAATCCCAGCTACTCAGGAGGCTGAGGCAGGAGAATTGCTTGAACCCAGGAGGCGGAGGTTGCGGTGAGCCGAGATCGTGCATTGCACTGCAGCCTGGGTAACAAGAGTGAAACTCCGTCTCAAAAAAAAATATATATATATATATGTATATATACACACACACAAACACACACACACACACATATACACATAAATATATGTACATACATATGTATGCAAACATATATACATATGTATACACATAAATAGAAGGAGTATGCTCTAAAATAACAGTAATAGGAAAGGTAAAATACATAAACCAGTAACATATTGGTTATTATCATTATCAAGCATTAAGTGCTGTAGATAATTGTAGGTGCTTTACTTTTATAGGACTGACAGTGTAGTAGGTTTGTTCACACCATCATCACCACAAACACATGAGTCACCCATTGCACACAACTTCACTAGGCAATAGCAATTTTTCAGCTCCATTATAATCTTCACTGGCTGGACTGTCACACACACACGTGTGTGTGTGTGTGTTGTGTGTGTGTGTGTTTTGAGACAGAGTCTCACTCTGTCATTGAGGCTAGAGTACAGTGGTGCAATCACAGCTCATGGTAGCCTCAAACTCTTGAGCTCAAGCGATCTTCCTGACTCAGTCTCCTGCATAGCTGGGACCACAGGCACCACTAGCATGCCCAGTTAATTTTTGTTATTTTTTGTAGAGATGGGGTCTCAACATCTTGCGCAGGCTGGTCTCAAACTCCTGGGCTCAAGCAATGCACCTGACTCGGCTTCCCAAAGTGCTGGGATTACAGGTGTGAGCCACCATGCCTGACCTGGAGCCTCTGCACTTTAGCGTATGCCAGTCCTACCATCTGGATGCTATTTTCCCTTTCCCGTGCCTTTCCATTTGTTGTTTTGTTTTTGAGACAGAGTCTTGCTCTGTCACTCAGGTTGGAGTGCAGTGGTGTGAACTCAGCTTACTGCATCCTCTGCATCCCAGGTTCAAGCGATTCTCCTGTCTCGGCCTCCCAAGTAGCTGGGATTACAGGCATCCGCCACCATGCCTGGTAATGTCTGTATTTTTAGTAGAATGAGGTTTCATCATGTTGGCCAGGCTGGTCTTGTACTCCTGACCTCAAGTGATCTGCCCACCTCAGCTTCCCGAAGTGCTAGGATTACAGGCATGAGCCACCATGCCTAGTCCCTAATCATTTGTTAACATTCAACTCCTATTCCTCCTCTTCATGAAGTCTTTTCTGACCACGCCCTCTGGGAGTGGTTTCTCCTTCCCTGGCATCCCAACCTCACTGGCACTCACTTCCCTCCTCTGCCCTAGTTATTTCTTGTGTTTAAGCCTCTCTCTCTAGAGTGGAATCTGTCTGAAGGCGGCAATCGTGTCTGACACCTCTTGGTATGTCCCAGCACCTGGCCCTAGCCTGGCTGCCTAGCACGTAGCTGTGTCCCATACTTGCTGACCGATGGATGGGTAATTGACTCATCAGGGCAGGCATTCTTCCTCAGTCCTTTTAAAGCAGAGCTGGCTATCCAGTGACTTTTTTCCTCTGAGCAAGCAGGGGTTGCGCTGCTGGGTTTAATTTAGGCTGCTCTGCCTTCCATGCTTTCAGAGGACTTTCCCACAACAGACTGGGGACCTGAAGGTTTGTGCCACTAGCACCAGGGCTTAGAGATGAGTGATGAGAGATGCAACCAAGTGTGCCGGCCCCGACCCGGTTCCGCTTCTGCACCAGGGCTGGAGTTTTCAGCAGCCATGTGGTCTGGCGCTTCATTCCCAGCTCAGCAGACCAGCATGCCCGTGTGGAATTCAGCCTCTGGGATTTCACGTGGAGGCGTAGGCTTGCATCTGAGTGGGGGCACTTTCCCACTGGATGTACATGACTATGTATGGATGTGATGACCCTTGGTGAGGCGCAGGGGTGTATGTACCTCTGAGTATCTGAGGCTCTGTGGAGTGTTGTGCACATCTCTGTGTTTGTGTGACTCTGATGCTGTATGCTCTTATAGGCAGGCGTGTAAGGCTCACACCTGTTACACTTGTGCTCATATGTGTGTTGGGGGGCCTTGAGGTGAGAGCGCTCTTGTCTGAGTTTCTGTCTTGCTGGGTGTGTACATCAGGGTGCCCCTGCTGCACGTGTGTATGGCCATCCAGCGTGAACAGAAGCAGCTCCCCACACGAAACAGATTCCATTTGGTTCACTGGCTCTTGCTTCTCCTTTCTGAGAGGGGAATGGAAGAATGGAGGAGGGGCATGCTGGTCCTATCTGGGACTCTCTTGCATATTACCATTTCTTTTGGTTTGTTTGTTTTACTATAATAGCGATAGTGTCTCACTGTGTTGCCAGGCTGGTCTTGAACTCCTAGGCTCGAGTAATCCTCCTGCCTTGGCCTCCCAAAGTGCTGGGATTCCAGGCACGAGGCACTGTCCCAGGCCACTGCCATTTCTGCTTGTTGCTCTGTGGTCCTGATAGGGCCCGTGGGAGCCGTGGGAGCTCTGGGCCTTCAGTGTCCCTCACACCCTTTGAAGTATTTTAATGGTGTCCAGATGGCAACAAGGGAGGACCCTTTTTAGAAAGCCAGGGCTGCCTCCCACTGCCCCCACCTCCCAGGAGAGAGTTGATCTTCCCAGCACTGTTTACATGGCTTCCTCCTTGCCTCCCGGGTCCCCAGCTCTTCCAGGACCTCTGCTCTCTGGGTTTGCAGATAAATTGTGCCCCTATAAACAAAGCCTGGGGCAGCCCAATCTGCCCTAACTTGCCATGGCTTAGAATCCCACCCTTCCTTCACCCATTGTTCTTAGTTTTTTTTCTGTTTGTTTGTTCTTTGTTTTTTGAGACAGAGTCTTGCTCTGTTGCCCAGGCCGGAGTGCAGTGGTGCAATCTTGGCTCACTGCAACCTCTGCCTCCCAGGTTCAAGGCTTCCAAGTGCCTCAGCCTCCTGAGTAGCTGGGACTACAGGTGCGTGCCATTACGCTTGGCTAATTTTTGTATTTTTAGGAGACATGGGGTTTGTCATCTTGGCCAGGCTGGCCTCAAACTCCTGGCCTCAAATTATCTGACCTCCCCAGCTTCCCAAAGTGCTGGGATTACAGGTGTGAGCCACTGCATCTGGCCTTCCCACTCCTCCTCCTCCTCCTCCTCTTCTTTACTTTTTTTTTTTTTTTTTTTTTTTTTTTTTTTTTTTTTGAGATGGAGTCTCACTCTGTCACCCAGGCTGGAGTACAGCATTGCGATTGTGGCTCACTGCAACCTCCGCCTCCTGGGTTCAAGTGATTTTCCTGTCTCAGCCTTCCAAGTAGCTGGGATTACAGGTGTCCACCACAATATCTGGCTAATTGTTAAAATATTTAGTAGAGATGGGGTTTCACCATGTTGCACAGGCTGATCTCAAACTCCTGACCTCAAATGATCTACCCACCTCAGCCTCCCGGAGTGCTGGATTACAGGCATGAGCCACTGCACCTGGCCTTTCTTTTCTTTCTTTCTTTCTTTCTTTCTTTCTTTCTTTCTTTCTTTCTTTCTTTCTTTCTTTCTTTCTTTCTTTCTCTTTCTTTCTTTCTTTCTTTCTTTCTTTCTTTCTTTCTTTCTTTCTTTCTTTCTTTCTTTCTTTCTTTCTTTCTTTCTTTCTTTCTTTCTTTCTTTCTTTCTTTCTTTCTTTCTTTCTTTCTTTCTTTTTTGAAACAGAGTCTCTCTCTGTCACCGAGGCTGGAGTGCAGTGGTGCAATCTTGGTTCACTGCAACCTCCACCTCCTGGGTTCAAGTGATTCTCCTGCCTCAGCCTCCAGAATAGCTGGGATTACGGGCGCTGGCCACCACATCTGGCTGATTTTTGTGTGTTTAGTAGAGACAAGGTTTTGCCATGTTGGCCTGACCTCAGGTGATCCACCCACCTTGGCTTCCCAAAGTGCTGGGATTACAGGCGTGAGCCACCACACCCAGCCTCTTTTCTTTCTTTCTTTCTTTCTTTTTTTTTAATGAGAAAGAAAAATGGTTTTCTCTCTATATATATACTTTTTGTAGAAATGGGGTCTCACTATGTTGCCCAGGCTGGTCTTGAACTCCTACCCTCAAGTCATCCTCCTGCCTAAGCCTCCCAAAGTCTGAGCCACCACACTTGGCTTTCTTATTTTTTTTTTTAACTGAAAAATCTTTAAGTTGGGGTCTTACTCTGTCACTCTGGCTGGAGCGCAGTGGCACGGTCATAGCTTATCGCTGCCTCAAACTCCTTGACTGAAGTAATCCTCCTCCCTCTGCCTCCTGAGTAGCTGGGACTACAGGCATGCATCACCATGCCCAGCTTACTGATTCTTATGATCCCTTCCAACTCCTTCAGGAGACCAGGGGGCAATTCAAATTCCAGGAAGTGGAGGTCAGTGTTAATGACTTACTTTCTGTCTCCAGCCCTCTCTGCACCTCTACCTCCCTCCCCTCTCCTCCCCCAAACCCCAGTCCAGCAGAGAAGGCAGAATAAGCTGCCAGCCAAGGCCAGAGGAAAAAGACTCCAGGCTGGAGGTCCAGGAGAAATAGCTTTTCTTCCTGGCCTCATCACCCCATTTCATTTGTGACCCCGAACAGTGTCCTCACCACATCCTAATAGCATTATTTGTAAAAAAAGAAAGGATAACCTTTGCCAATTCCCACTGCCAGTATCTTGCAGAGTGTCCTTGAGGCAACATTTTCACAGGGATTGCTCAGGCGTGGGACACAGGGTTACTGCTGTCTCCTTTTGGCGCTGAGGAGTATGGTTGGAAGGAGAGAGATTCAGTTGCCACTGTCTTACTAGAAGTGGGAAAGGGTCTGCCAGCTAGGGGTGGGGGTAGGGGCGTGGAGCTGGGTGAAAGGTACAGCAGGCTCTCCTCCAAGATGTCAGCTTGGGGCGAGGGTTGGTGGCTCAGGCCTGTAATCCTAGCACTTTGGGAGGCTGAGGTAGGTGGATCACTTGAGGTCAGGAGTTCAAGACCAGCCTGGCCAACAAGGTGAAACTCTGGCTCTACTAAAAATACAAATTTAGCCAGGTATGTTGGTGGGCACCTGTGGTCTAGCTACTGTGGAGGCTGAGGCAGGAAAATTGATTGAACCTGAGAAGTGGAGGCTGCTGTGAGCTGAGACTGTACCACTGCACTCCAGTCTGGGCAACAGAGTGAAACTTCAAGACAACAACAACAACAACAATAACAAAGACATCAGCTTGGTCTCCCCAGGAGCTGCCTTTACTTGCTTTCCTTCCCCTCTCTGTGAGGGGTTTATCCTACCCAATATCTCTGCCCAAAGCTGCCTCTCCCACAGGACTGGCAGGACTCCTTCCGGGGAACAAAGTAAAAACTCACCTTTCTCTGTGGGGCTGGGAGCTCCCTACCCCAGGCAGGGACTGGGTCCTAGTCATCTTTCCATCAGCACACCTAATGTGGGGACTGGCTAAGGACAGGTGGGGGCTTGGAAAAAGTGTGAGGAGGGAAGGAAAGGCTGGACACCCCTGGGGTGCTGCAGCCCTACCAGCTGGGTCATCCTGTGATGACTCAGGCTGAGTGACTTCTCCTCCTCCTGTCTTATTTATTGATTTATTTTAGAGACAGGGTCTCGCTCTTTTGCCCAGGCTGGAGTGCAGTAGTGCCATCATAGCTCACTGTAACCTGCAACTTTTGTGCCCAAGCAGTCCTCCCATTTCAGCTTCCCAGGTAGCTAGGATTACAGGTGCATGCCACCATGCCTGGCTATTTATTTTATTTTATTTTCAGAGGTGGGGTCTTGCTATGTTGTCCAGGCTGGTCTCAAAATTTTGGTCTCAAGTGATCTTCCCTCCTTGGCTTCCCAAAGTGCTGAGATTGCAGGTGTGAGCCACCATGGTTGGCCCATTTTCTTTTTTTCTTGAGACAGAGTCCCGCACTGACGTGGTCTGGGCTAGAGTGCAATGGAACAATCTTGGCTCACTGCAACCTCTGCTTCCTGGGTTCAAGCAATTCTCCTGCTTCAGCCTCCTGAGTAGCTGGGATTAAAGGTGTGTGTCACCATGCACAACTGATTTTTTTTTGTACTTCTAGTAGAGATGGGGTTTCACTATGTTGGCCAGGCTGGTCTTGAACTCCTGACCTTGTGATCCTCCCACCTCAGCCTCCCAAAGTGCTGGGATAATAGCGCTCCTGGATGGGTCATTTTCAATTTACCATGAAGGGGGAAGAAAATCACATCCTGACTAGAAGGCAAGCGGCTCTGCTGCCTCTTGGGATTGAAAAAAAAAAAAAAAAAAAAAAAAAGCATTTTCCCATCCATGAATTCTTCAAAAACAGGAAACACTTCCCTTTTCACCCGCCACACCCTCTCCCACTGGCATCTGGATCCTGACCATTCTCTTGATGCTCTTGATGCTTTCTTGAGGGGTCCTCAGCCATCTGCCAGGGCGTCAGGGGGCTCCACTTCCCTCCTTTTTCAGCCAGGAAAGCTCCTCACTCTTGTCTTAATTAGAGGCATTTGATCAAACCCAGCACTGGCTTCCCCACTCAGGGAGGAGCCATGCTCAGTGTCTTGTCTTCTTTCCTTCCCAGCACCAGCTGCTCTTTCCCAAGCTCATGCTTCCCGGGGGAAAGATGTGGGTTGACAGGAGGGAAGGGATCAGAGCGTGGTTCAGCTCCAGTACCAGCTTCTTTGGGAGGTAGACAGGTTTCAGCCTTGCCTGAGCTTTCCCTCCCGGGGGAGGGTGGGAGAGGAGAGCAGGGATCAAGCAGCATGGACGATGTGCCCTTTTCTGTGCTGCCTCCTTACACCTGTCATCTCAGCGCTTTGGGAGGCTGAGGTGGGAGGATCGCTTGATGCCAGGAGTTCAAGACCAGCCTGGGCAATGTGAGAGGCCTCAGCTCTACAAAAAGTAAAAGAAAAATAGCAGGCATGGTGGTGGGTGTCTGTAGCCCCAGCTACTCCGGAGGCTGAGGAGGGAGAATCACTTGAGCCCGGGAGTTCAAAGCTGCAGTGAACTCTGATTGAACCACTGTACTCCAGCCTGGGTGGCAGAGCAAGACATTGTCTATAAAATAAATAAATACACTGTGGGAGGCTGAGGTGGGCAGATCACTTGAGGTCCGGAGTTTGAGATCAACCTGGCCAACATTGTGAAACCCTGCCTTTACTAAAAATACGAATATTAGCCAGGTATGGTGGTGCGTGCCTGTAGTCCCAGCTGCTCAGGAGGCTGAGGAACAAGAATCGCTTGAACCTGGGAGGCGGAGGTTGCAGTGAGCCGAGATCACGCCATTGCACTCCAGTCTGGGCGATTGCAAAGAAACCAGCCAAAGCAGCATCTAGAGGCGACTCGAAACATCTAGCGATGCTAGAAACTTATTTCTGGGTTGGTGGGCACCCTCTCCTGCTAATAGTGGCAGGAGGTAGACAAATGCCTAGGCAGATGGGGCAGGTCTCTTGTGAAACCACACCTCCAAGCCGAGGACTTTTTTTTTTTTTTTTTGAGACGGAATTTCACTCTTGTCACCCAGGCTGGAGTGCAATGGCGCGATCTCGGTTCACTGCAACCTCTGCCTCCTGGGTTCAGGCAATTTTTCTGCCTCAGCCTCCTGAGTAGCTGGGATTACAGGCACACACCACCATGCCCAGCTAATTTTTTGTATTTTCAGTAGAGACAGGGTTTCACCATGTTGACCAGGATGGTCTCAATCTCTTGATCTCGTGATCCATCCGCCTCGGCCTCCCAAAGTGCTGGGATTACAGGCTTGAGCCACCGCGCAGGGTGCTGAGGACTTTTTAAAGCCTGAGAGCCAAGCTACAAGTCAAATCCACGGACCAAATTGAGAACCTGTCTTGGTATCTTGGTATGTTTCCCTCTTATTGATCCCCACCCTTCACCTATTTTGCTTTTTTTTTTTTTTTTTTTTTGAGACGGAGTTTCTCCCTTGTTACCCAGGCTGGAGTGCAATGGCGCGATCTCGGCTCACCGCAGCCTCCACCTCCTGGGTTCAGGCAATTCTCCTGCCTCAGCCTCCTGAGTAGCTGGGATTACAGGCACGCGCCACCATGCCCAGCTAATTTTTTGTATTGTTAGTAGAGACGGGGTTTCACCATGTTGACCAGAATGGTCTCGATTTCTTGACCTCGTGATCCACCCGCCTCAGCCTCCCAAAGTGCTGGGATTACAGGCTTGAGCCACCGCGCCCAGCCCTCACCTATTTTACATTTACCTGCCTTTTCTTAATTGGTTTTCTACATGGTCCATGCCCACCTTTAAGTGGTGTCTCTGCTTTAACCTGAGCATACTCAACAAACCAATTAGCACGCACTCCCCGTTTAAGTCCATAAAAAGCCCCAGACCCAGCCACACCAAGAGAAACCACCTGACGGTGGGGGTGGAGGACAAGCCCCCCCCCCCCAGCCTCTCTAGACTGAGAGCTCAACAGAATTCTTCATTGCCCATCCTCACCCTTCTAATTGTCAGCCTCATTCTTTTTGGATGCAGGACAGGAGCTTGGGAAAGGCCGATTGCAGGTGCAATCTATAACACAGACGGACCGAGTGAGCAGTGGCAGAAGAGGGGATGTCGCTGGTCGTGGAGGTCTCCCTGATTGGCAAAGTGGCCAAGAAAAATCCTGCATAGGTTGGGTGAAGTGGCTCATGCCTGTAATCCCAGCACTTCTAGAGGCTGAGGCAGGCGGATCACCTGAGGTGAGGAGTTTGAGACTGGACTGGCCAACATGGTGAAACCTCATCCCTACTAAAAATACAAAAATTAGCTGAACGTGGTGGCAGGGGTCTGTAATCCCAGCTAATCGGGAGGCTGAGGCAGGAGAATCACTTGAACCCGGGAAGCAGAGGTTGTAGTGAGCCAAGATCGTGCCCATTGCACTCCAGCCGGGGCAACAAGAGAGAAACTTTGTCTCAAAGAAAAAGAAAAATCCTGCATCACTGCTTTCTCTTCCCACCCCGCCACCTCCCAAGCTTGATCCCTCTCCTACCTTCTGGATGGAGGCCTAAGCATTTGGGCCTGGGTTGTAGGTGGGACTCGTGACCTCTCCAGCGTCTGGGGAGCAGCTTCCCCAAACTGTAGGATCTCAATGACCTCCCTCCCTACCTCTTTCCCTCCCTCCCTCTCTCCCTCCCTTCCTTCCTTTCTTCCTTCCTTCCTTCCTTTCTCCCTTCCTCCTTTCCTTCTTCCTTCCTTTTTTCCTTCCTGTCACTTGCCAAATTTCAATGATTATTCAGAAACTGGAAGAAGGATTTCTCTTCCTATCTCAGGAGAGAAAGAAACATTTCTTATGCCTTCTTCCATTTATAATCAGACGCTAAAAGAGAAGGCACTGCTAGAACACCCTCCCTGTCCACCCCCATCTCCCCACGTACAAGGCTTTCATTCCAGGCCAGCCCTTAGGCACCAGAATGCCTCTGGCTTCCCTGTAACGGAGATCCCTTCTCTGTCTCCCCTTCAAGTCCTCTGGATTTGACCTTGGGAAACGAATCAGGTGTGTGCAGAGTTGGCTGTGCCACATTATAGGATACAAGGAAAGTCTCAGGTTAGGGGCTTCTTTCAGTTCTGATAATTTTTCTCTCTCTGCCTCCTGGTTAGATGGTGGGCCATTGCCACTGTGGGGGCCTGGAGAGGACAGGCTGGAAGGTGGCACCAGTCACGGCCTGGCTGGGAGGGAGGGGAGTTGTTCTGGACAAGGGACCAGCTCCTTGGATGCCTGCGTACATGTTAGAAATGAACCTTTACTGTGCACTTTCCATAAGATGAAAAAAAGAAAAAAGAAACAAACCTTTACTGTGTGATCATGGAGCAACCTCCGTTTCCTCTCTGGGCCTCAGGTTTTCTTTTCTTTCTTTTTTTTGAAACAGAGTCTTGCTGTGCCACCTAGGGTGGAGTGCAGTGGCCTGATCTCAGCTCACTGCATACTCCACCTCTTGAGTTCAAGCGATTCGCCAGCCTCTGCCTCCTGAGTAGCTGGGATTATAGGTACTCACCACCACGCCTGCTCTACAGATCTTTGTATTTTTGCAGAGACAGGGTTTCACCATGTTGGCCAAGCTGGTCTTAAACTCCTGACCTCAAGTGATCTGCCTGCCTTGGCTTCCCAAAGTGCTGGGATTACAGATGTGAGTCACTGCTCCCGGCTGGGTCTCAGATTTTCAATTCTGCAAAATGTTGGTACTGGATTTGATCGTTAAGACTGCTTTGAGCACTTACGCTCTGCCACCTCTGCCCTATGCCCCTAGACTATTGATGATGAAAGGAGAAACAGCAAACACCAAACCAGCTGCTCAGAGGCAAATATACACACATGATTTCACAAAAATGAGTGGATGGTCCCTGTGGGCAATGGAGAAAAGAGACAGGGTAAACGGGTAGCAAAAACTTCCACCTAGTTTTTGCTCTGTTCCAAGAACTTTTTTTTTTGAGACCAAGTTTTGCTCTTGTTGCCTAGGCTGGAATGTAATGGCTCAATCTCAGCTCACCTCAACTTCCGATTCCCGGGTTCAAGTGATTCTCTTGCTACCTGAGTAGCTGGGATTACAGGCATGTGCCACCACATCCGGCTAATATTGTATTTTTATTAGAGATGGAGGTTTCTCCATGTTGGTCAGGCTGGTCTCGAACTCCTGATCTCAGGTGATCCTCCCATCTTGGCCTCTGAAAGTGCTAGGATTAAAAGTGTGAGCCACCGTGGCTGGACCATTCCAAGAACTTTAAAGCAAGAGGGGTGGATTATGAATGGTAGAAGAGAACCACCTGTTACACATTGTAGTCTTAGACAGGGTACAAGGCTGGGATCACCTGAACTCTCTTTGGCTTCTTTATTCCATGGCACATGAACACACATAGGCACACACATACATGCACCCAATCATGAAGTTCACAGGAGACAGTACTCTTCCCTGCTGTTAGAACTTCGACCTGTCAGGTGGCTGCTGCCACTTCTGGCTTTACCAGCCACATACTCTAAATCTCAGAGCATGACTCTCCCTGACACATAACCCTGGAGCACTGACATGTAAACAGCAGCCTGGGGGCCTGAACTCAGTGCAATCAGAGGCCCATAGGCGCTGCCTGCTTCCAAGGGCACAGAACATAGGTCATCTGGGGGCTGAGGGCCAGCATGTGCTCTCTCTGGGCACTGCATGCTTCTATCCCAAGTTGGATGACCTTTCCAGCCCAGGCAGTACTAATTCCCCTTGGGCCAGTCATTAGGATGACTTCCCAGAGCAGTCGGTCACTTGCTTCCACCCCTCTGCTGACCATCAAAAATGATGGTGAGAGTATAATTGGGTACATCCCTGGGGAGGACCATTTGGCAGTATCTTTCAAATTTGCTAATGCAAAGACCTTATAATATAGCAAAATCTATTTGTAGGATATACTCACATACAGGTGAAAAGACGTGTTTATTTGTTGCAACATCATCTGTTAGTAAGCTCGATGTCTATCAGTAGCTGATTGGTTTCATAGATGATCATATATCCATATAATGGGATACTGAAAATGAGATGCTTTTGGATGGGCACGGTGGCTCATGCCTGTAATCCCAGCATTTGGAAGGCCAAGGTGGGCGAATCACCAGAGGTCAGGAGTTTGAGACCAACTGGCCAACATGGGGAAACTCCATCTCTCCTAAAAATACAAAAATTAGCTGGGCATGGTGGCGCGCACCTGTAGTTGTAGCTACCTGAAAGGCTGAGGCAGGAGAATTGCTTGAACCTGGGAGGCAGAGGTTGCAGTGAGCTGAGATTGGGCATCTGCACTCCAGCCTGGGTGACAAAGCAAGACTCTGTCTCAAAAAAAGGACACTTTTGTATATCGATCTGGAGGGATCACAGACACATAGTTAAGTTAAAATAAGCAAGGTACAGCTGGGCGCGGTGGCTCAAGCCTGTAATCCCAGCACTTTGGGAGGCTGAGGCGGGTGGATCACGAGGTCAAGAGATCGAGACCGTCCTGGTCAATATGGTGAAACCCCGTGTCTATTAAAAATACAAAAAATTAGCTAGGCATGGTGGCGCGTGCCTGTAATCCCAGCTACTCAGGAGGCTGAGACAGGAGAATTGCCTGAACCCAGGAGCTGGAGGTTGCGGTGAGCCGAGATCGCGCCATTGCACTCCAGCCTGGGTAACAAGAGGGAAACTCCGTCTCAAACAAAAAACAAAAAACAAAAAACAAAAAACAAGGTACAGAACAGTGGGTATATTTGACTGCTATTTGTGTAGAAAAGAAAGGATACAAGAATATATATACATTTGTATTGACTTGTATGTATATAAAATATTAGCCAAGGGATAAACCAGAGACTAAGTGTAGTTACCTGCTAGGGAGATGAAAACTGGGATGAAAGCAAGTCTCTATAATATGCATTTGATATATATATATATAATAGTCTTGCTCTGTCTCCTAGGCTGGAGTGCAATGGTGCAGTCTTGGCTCACTGAAACCTCCGCCTTCCAGTTTCAAATGATTCTCCTGCCTCAGTCTCCTGAGTAGCTGGAATTATAGGCACCCACCACCATGTCTGGCTAATTTTTGTATTTTTAGTAGAGACGAGGTTTCACCATGTTGGTCAGGCTGGTCTCCAATTCCTGACCTCAGGTGATCCACATTCCTTGGTCTCTCAAAGTGCTGGGGTAACAGGCATGAGCCACCACACCTGACCACATTTGGTATATTTTGATGATTGAATAATGTGCACGTATAATCTATTCAAAAAATTAAGTTAAAAAAGACAAAATCACAAATAAGACCCAATAGTCTTATAGACTGAAGTGGCAAATGAGGGAGCCCTTCCCCCTGCCATCTGCTTGGGCAGTGGGAAACCAGACTGAGGAATGGGAGCGGGGATGGGTTGGCAGAGGAGGAGGAGGCCAGGTGCCTCGACGTCGCTGTGTTTGCTCATAAAACCTTTCCTAACGCGAGTCAGAAATTTCTCTTCTTACAGTGTCGTCTGGTTATTGGCGTAATAATTCCCCAAGCTCAGGTACACTCACGTGGTTTGAGAAATCTTGTCTTTTTTAAAATATGTTAAACATTTGTACACACTTCCTCCAAATTACAAGGTCACCTCTAAGGCAATGACAGTCTTTGAAGTTGCTCGACTTCCTGGCACCCCTTTCCCTTCCCCATCCAATGCTAATGTCCTGGACAAAAAAACAAAAACAAAAACAAAAAAAAAAAAACGACAAAAGAAACCAAAAATGCTGGATGGCATGTATCGGTTTTTAGAGATTACTTTTTGGGAATCTTATGATACCCTTTTGAGATAACTGGCAACAACACTCTGGGGTGTTGCAAAACCCTTCTTGGGAGTGACCGCCTTGATGGTCAACAGGAAGCCATAGCCAAGACTCCAGGCCCAGTGGGGCCTGCACCACTCTGTCATGACTTGAGTGGGGGCAGTAGGAGATGGGAGGGCCAGAGGCTGACTCTTCACCTTCACCCCCTGGGCATTTCCATGGATCCAAAGGCCTGCTTGGGGTTCCTCATGGGTATGGAAGGCACTTGCTTGGGAGCCTGACAGCTCCTGCTCGTGGGTGAGCAGCTAGGTCCCTGGGAGATGAGGCTGGTTCTTTTTCCTTGGGGATAATTTTAGGTTCGGAATTCCCCTGCAACCTTCCTAACTCTTAGCCCTGGCTCAGTCTCCCAGAGGGATTGTTCATACCAGTGACTCGCAAGTGTTCTTTGGAAATATAGAGCTATTCAGAGGAGACCTGGCGGGGCAGAGCCCTGGAGGCATTTTCCATGATAATTTTTCCCCCTTTTCCCCATTGTTTCAGTGGAGGAAGCACGATAGCTCAAGAATCAGGTCCTGATAGGCCCTAATGAGGTGTCCCATCTTCCTGCCCCACCACTTGAACCCAGAGGCTTTATTTCCCAGCACCCCCTCCCCGTACACAATCTGAGAGAAACTGGTTTAGAGACTGGGAGAGCTTGGCCTGGAGAAAGGAAGCCTTCCAAGTCTTGAGTGAGGGAAGGGAGAGGGGAAGAGGCCTCTGGCTTCTTCAGATAAGGGAAGCCTCTGGTGGAACAGCCCAAGAGACTTCAGAGGCTTTGAAACACCAGGACTGCCATGGTACACACCCAAGGATGAACGCATGAATGCCTCAACTCAGTGCCTTCTAGTTTGTAAAAGTTCATGAATAAAATCCTCAAGGATGGCTGGGCCCGGTGGCTCACACCTGTAATCCCAGCACTTTGGAAGGCCTAGGCGAGTGGATCGCCTGACTGAGGCCAAGAGTAAACTAGTCTGGCCAACATGGTGAAATGCCCGTTTCTACTAAAAATACAAAAATTAGCTGGGTGTGGTGGCACATGCCTGTAATCCCAGCTACTTGGGAGGCTGAGGCAGAAGAATTGCTTGAACCTGGGAGGTGGAGGTTGCAGTGAGCCAAGACTGTGCCATTGCACTCCAGCCTGGGCAACACGAGTGAACTTTCATCTCAAAAAAAAAAAAAAAATCCTAAAGGAAGTGGCATGAACACTTACCATTGGGGGGTTGGCAACAGAAGAGTTGTGTATAGTTGGGGGGGGATGGTAGACATGCCTCTTACCTAGTCACCCATTTACCCATTTTTTTAAAAAATAGGGTCTCGCTTCTTGCCCTTGTCCAAGCTGGAGTGCAGTAGTGTGATAATGGCTCACTGTAACCTTGAACTCCTGGGCCCAAGTGAGCCTCTCCACTCCGCCTCTTGGCTCATCCATTTTTAATATAATAGAAGGGTTTTAAGAGAAGAGGCCATCTAGAAAACTGCTAGGTGGAAAAGTCCGTGGAAGGGGCAGTACAGAGTGGGGAAGGTGGAGAAACTGAAATTCTGCAGCATCGCAGACTACATAGTGCCAAATCCAAATGCAAATCCAGGGCTAGCAATGAAAAAAACTTCCGAGCCTACTAGTGGTTCGTGCCTGCAATTCCAGCTACTCAGGAGGTTGGGGCAGGAGGATGGCTTCAGCTCAGAAGTTCAAAGCCAGCCTGGGAAAAACAGAGACAGAGATCTACCCGCCAGAGAGAGAGAGAGACAGAGAAAGAAGCAGAGAGAGGAGAAAGGGCGGGGGGGGGGGAGAGAGAGAAAGAGAGAGAAAGAGTCCTGAAATATGGTAAATTTCCTCATAACATGAAAATATTAAAAAGACAAAAACAAAGCTGGAAGAGAAAGTAACTGAAATAGAAGGGAAAGGGGACAGATCTCATCAGGCTGAGGTCTTGGGAGAGGAAGTACTGGCTGCGCTCTATTACTTAATTTAGAATACCTTAGAGGAGGCCACCCAAGTGGATGAGGGGCTCCTGTGGATCCTTTGCTTGACTCCAGCGGGTTACCTTCCCTCTGACAGGGTAAAGGGCGAAGATGGGAGCCCTCTCATCTCCCTTTCCCCAGCGTTGCTTTGGGACCTTCTGGGAAAGGAGGCGCAGGGCTCCAGGAAGCCAGTGTCCGGGGAGTGCTGTGCTGAGTCCAGGGGTCTGGCCAGGGCAGGAGTGGACAGATCGTCTCAGAGGAGCCAGGGCGTCCCTTCCTCCAGATTTAGCTAAAGGAAACGTGGAACATCTCATCGGCCATCCTCCCCACTCTCCAATTGGGCTCCAGAGGCCCCTCCAGACTATCCGCCGGCCGCTGCCCCTTTAAGCGCCGCACTCCTCCCCCAGCGGTGGCACAGAGGGAGTGGGGGTGAGGGGAGGCTGAGCGCTCTTGCCCGGACTGCTAGGGAAGATGGTCCAGGCTAGGGTAGTCGCTCTCAACTCCCGCTGCCCCCTCCCCTGAGCCAGGTGATTTGGGAGGCCCTCTTCTTCCTTCTTTCCCTCCCACCCCACGCGCCACCAGGGATGACTCCGTGGCCTCACAGGAACAGTACTCTAGCCCAGTGGCCGGACGTCCCCAATACCGCCAACACCAGTGGGCTGCCAGGGGTGCCGTGGGCGGCGGCCCTGGCTGGGGCGCTGCTGGCGCTGGCTGTGCTGGCCACCGTGGGAGGCAACCTGCTGGTCATCGTGGCCATCGCCCGGACGCCGAGACTCCAGACCATGACCAACGTGTTCGTGACTTCGCTGGCCACAGCCGACCTGGTGGTGGGACTCCTGGTGGTGCCGCCGGGGGCTACCTTGGCGCTGACTGGCCACTGGCCGTTGGGCGCCACTGGTTGCGAGCTGTGGACCTCAGTGGACGTGCTGTGTGTGACCGCCAGCATCGAAACCCTGTGCGCCCTGGCCGTGGACCGCTACCTGGCCGTGACCAACCCGCTGCGTTACAGCGCACTGGTCACCAAGCGCCGCGCCCGGGCAGCCGTGGTCCTGGTGTGGGCCGTGTCGGCCGCGGTGTCGTTTGCGCCCATCATGAGCCAGTGGTGGCGCGTAGGGGCCGACGCCGAGGCGCAGCGCTGCCACTCCAACCCGCGCTGCTGTGCCTTCGCCTCCAACGTGCCCTACGTGCTGCTGTCCTCCTCCGTCTCCTTCTACCTTCCGCTCCTCGTGATGCTCTTCGTCTATGCGCGGGTTTTCGTGGTGGCTACTCGCCAGCTGCGCTTGCTGCGCGGGGAGCTGCGCCGCTTTCCGCCGGAGGAGTCTCCGCCGGCGCCGTCTCGCACTCTGGCCCCCGCCCGCGCTGAGACGTGCGCTCCAGCTGAAGCAGTGCCCGCCTGCGGCCGGCGGCCCGAGCGCCTCCTGCCTCTTCGGGAACACCGGGCCCTGTGCACCTTGGGTCTCATCATGGGCACCTTCACTCTCTGCTGGCTGCCCTTCTTTCTAGCCAACGTGCTGCGCGCCCTGGGGGGCCCCTCTCTGGTCCCCGGCCCGGCCTTCCTCGCCCTGAACTGGTTAGGCTATGCCAACTCTGCCTTCAACCCGCTCATCTACTGCCGTAGCCCGGACTTTCGTAGCGCCTTCCGCCGTCTTCTGTGCCGCGGTGGCGGCTGCCTGCCCCGGGAGCCCCGCGCCGCCGCCTCCCCCGCCCTCGTCCCCTCGGGCGCCTCCGAGGCCGGGACCAGCCCCGCGCAGCCCAGGCTTTGCCGACAGCTCGACGGGTAGGTAACCCGGGCGGAGGGAACCGCGGCTCAGGGTCGGGAAGGCTGCGATGTCTCCGTGCGTCGACTTGTTGAGTTTGGAGTTTCCTAGGAGAAGGTGGGAGCTGGGATGGCTCTGCTCGAGAGAAGAGGGAACGAGGAGTAGCGAACCAAAATGGGACCCAGGGCCCTTTCCTTTCAGGACACAGGTGCGCCATGGCAAAGCGCTGCGGTGTCCCGAGGACTCTGGCACTGCCTGGTTGGCTCTGGGTTTTGTTGTTGTTGTTGTTGTTGTTTTTAAATAGAGACAGGGTCTCATCTCTTTCGCCCAGGCTGGAATGCAGTGGTGAGATGTCAGCTCACGGAAGAGCTCACTTTCACAGGCCTGAGCCAGGGCGCCGGGTCGGCTCTAGCTTTGGTTTTCCTGCTTAGTTCTTTACCTCCACTCCCACCCCGATTTCTGGCCATCTCTAGACCTGGCTCACACTTGAAGACAGGGCTAGTGCCCGCCCCTCCACCCCCAAGCCCTCGGATTCAGTTCTGAATTTTCTGAAAGGTTTGATGGCCGTGGAGGTGAGAATCCACTTCCGGTATGAAGTGCAGCTGTGAGGAGCCTGTGAGTGCAGATTCGTGCCTGGGCTGGGTTGGAGTGGGGGTGGGGTGGGGCGTGTGTGGTCCGGTGGTGCCCTGGCGTTTTTTGTGTAATTAAATATGCGTTCCAGGGTCCCTGATCCCTGCCCCTTCCTTCAGTGCACCTGGTCCTCCCTTCACCCCAGGGGCTGTTATTTCCGTTTTTTGTTTTGTTTTGTTTTGTTTTGTTTTGTTTCAGGGCTTCCTGGGGAGTTTCTTAGGCCTGAAGGACAAGAAGGAACAACTCGGTTGATCAGAACTTGTGGAAAGCCTCTAGCCTCTGTTCACAATGAATCCCATGGGATTTCCGGGCTGTGACACTCTACCCTTCAGAACCTGGCGACTGGGCCATGTGACCCGAGTGGGGAATCCTTACCAAGTGGGTTCTTTCACTCTCTGAGAGATGTTTTCTAAACCCCACCCTTGAACTTCACTCCTCCTTTGGTGGTAGTGCCCAGCTGCCCTGGAGCAGCCAGCTGGCTTTGGTAGAGGGCACCCATCACCTGGCTCGCTTGTGCAGTCAGTGAGTGCTTAGGGCAAAGAGAGCGCCCCCGGTCCCATTCCTTCTGCCACCCAAACCCTGATGAGACCGCAGTGTTCTCCAGGCTCCATAGCCCAGGCTCAGAGTAGCAGGCTGGAAAAGACCAAGATTTGGGGTTTTGTCTCTAGTTCCCTCATTACGGCTCTCAAGCACTGGCCTCTCTCACCGTAGCCATGAAACGGCTCCGATCTACCTCATGGCAGTGTCAGAAGGTCTTTGTCGGGGTTTTGGGAGCTCCAGGTTCACAGGAAGGTGAACCATGGGAACACATCCCTTCTTTTCCTTTTGCAATCAGATGAATAAATATCACTGAACGCGGTTCATCCTTGGCCCCCTTTTTCTCCATTTGTTTTCTTTGCATAATCCACTTACTCCCTTCCCTTCCACTCTTCGCTAGCTTTTGACAGAGGCAGTAAATTAGGCCTAATCCTCGCCCTTTTCTTCCTAATCCTCATCAAACGAAATATGAAAAGTCTGTCTGGACGAAGGGGGCGAGCTTGAGCCTTTGATATCTTGCTCCCCTACCCTTCCTGAAACTCTTGGAATCCAGTTGCCATTGAGTAGCAAAGCCACACCCCCTGCAGGACTCGGACAAAGTGGCCACAGGGGATGGGCTGGCTGTGGCCAGGCTCAGGGCAGGGGGCATTTGTCCCCTCCATGCTAGAAGCCAGTGGTGGATTCATAAGGTCCCTCAGTCATCAGGAACAGGTTTTGTTCAGTGCCTTATGTGGGGTGTGTGTGAGAGAAAGTGTGTGTGTGTGTGTGTGTGTGTGTGTGTGTGTGTGTGTAGGCACAAAGGTTGCTTGTGTTGGCCAAATGTCTTGTGTTATAAAGATATTCTGATGTTTCCCAGCCTTTCCACAACCTTCCCACTCCCCTTCCCGGGCTACCAAAATCTGTATTATCCTCTTAAAGTAAAACTGAAGTTATCAAATTTGAGCCTGTTGATACATTTTTCTTTTATTCCCATTTTTATGAATCTTATCAGGCAGGTTTCCTATGGAAAGAAAATTTCTATGGAAATCATTAGATCATTTTGCGGGTTTCTATTTAAACTCCATGAGCCAAGACCGTTGTCCGGGCTGATTTATGGGATACTTCGTAAATCACAGATGTTTCGCGTGCTTGTGATGCAGTACGAAATGTGTTGTCTTGGTTCAGGGGCCCTAGAGTTATAAAATTCCATCTGCCCCCAGGAGGAGCTCGGTGGATTTCCACATATGGGTGTTCCTTGTGAATTGGACCTGGTCTGTGCTGCTCTCTTTTCTCCAGGAGCCCAGGTTTTATTTCTCAGGATGTTTGCATACAAAAGATGACTTTCTCTTTTTTAATTAGAGCAGGGTGAGATCTCTGGTGTCTGAGGTGTGCAAGATTTCTTGGCAAAGACTCAACTTTGTGGCTCTTAGTGGAGGAGGAAGTCTTGCTTGATAAATAAGAGGCCCTCCTCTCCCCATCTCTGGGTATTCTCCCAACATCACTGGATAAAGTTGGCCTGTCAGTGCTAGGCAGGGGAGAAAGATGATTTTGGAGGAGGGGCCCCCGGTTTGTAGACTTGTCCTTGAACGTTGTCCAGAGGCTCATCCTGCTCGAGTCTTGCTGGATGTGTCCGTGTGCCAGCTGTCACACTCCTTTGTAGTGTTTAGACTTATGCTGGGGC